>NW_019154155.1:1352569-1644024 GCF_002288905.1 Enhydra lutris kenyoni | reverse complement strand
GAGCGCTTTCCGTAGAGTTCCGGAGGACGGGAATGAAGATGGCGGCCACCCGGTCTCCGGCCCGGAGGAGCCGAGAGCTCGGGTCCCCACTCCTCAGTGCGCCCTCAGAGAACAGCACCCAATTACTCCTGTCACCCTGGCCTCCGGCCGCGCTCTGAGCTGACCCAGCCTGCGACCGGTTCAAGGTAACCTCGAGCTGAGAGCTCACTCTTCAGCTCTGTCTCTGTAGCCGGCTTCCCCGTTCTAATACCTGCAAGCTCTGTGACACTCAGACACCCCCGATCCTTCTGTGACCCTGCGGGACCTGAGGCCACGCTGACCTCGCGTGGGCTTCACCCCGGTTAAGCCTCTGGAGCGATGTCCCTCAGCGGAACAGACTTTTAAAAGTCCTGATTTTGTGCTCCGCTGCTCCGCCGCTTGCCGGGAGCCGGCCCCTCCCCCGGCGGTCTATCTTCCCGTCGCTTGGATTCACTTCTCCGCCAGTCCTACCTTTCAGAAAGTGGTTGATTTTCTGTTTCTAGAGTTGCTGTTCTTCTTCTCTTCAATCTCCCATTGGATTTGTAGGTGTTTGCAATCTTTAGATAAGCTATCTTGCTGATCTCCTGCTACCTATAGTAGTCTCCGCCTGCTACCAGACCAACCTTTTTTTCTGATCCATGGTTGTTTTCTTCCTTGTTGATTTCTTCAGTCAAGTTATTGTGGAAACCCAGTGGCCTGGGAGATAGCTGTTTATTCTCTTTAATATAATGTCACACAACTTTGCTTTGATCCTTCATGTTAATTAATCATATTGCATTTTCAAGTTCTAGAATCTCTCTCCAACCATCCAGTCACCACTCTAAAGCTCTATTTCTTGAATCCCCACTTGTAATACACTGCCTTACTTTCTTTTCTTCCTGCCTTTGTTCATTCTGATCCCTTTGTGTGAATCCCCTTTCCTCCTCTCCAGATCAGCTGGAGCTATGCTGCCTGCACCAGTCTGCTCCTGCTACTGGACAAAGTACCACAGATTGAGGAGCTTAAACAAGAGAAATTTATTGTCTTACAGTTCTGGAATGCGTGTACACGTGCGTACCTATTTCCTTCAACCTAAGATGGACACTTAGGTTGCCTCCATGTCTTGGCTGTTGTAAATAATAGCAGTGCCCTGCACACTGCAGTGAACACGAGGATACAGATATCATCTTGAGATAGTGACTTTGTTTTGTTTAGATAAATACTGAAAAGTGGAATGCTAGGTCCAGTGGTAATTCTGTTTTTAACTTTTAGAGGAATGTTAATACTGTTTTCCGTAGTGGCTGCACCAATTCACACTCCCATCAACAGTGCCCAAAAGTTCCTTTGTTTCTGCATCCTTGCAAAGACTTGTTCTTATCTTTTTGATAGTAGCCATTCTAACAGGTGATAGGTGCTCTCTCATTTTGGTTTTGATTTGCATTTCCCTGATGATGCTTGATGTTGGGCAGCTTTTAATTATATTGATTTTTGCTATTGAATTGTATTGGTTCTTTATATATTTTGGATATTAAGTCCTTATCATATATGTGATTTGCAAGTATTTTCTCCCATTAAGTACGTTGCCTTTTCATTTTGTTGATGGTTGCCTTTGCTGTGCAGCCGCTTTTCAGCTTGATGTAGTCCTGCTTTCTTATTTTTGCTTTTGTTACTTTTGCTTTTGGTGTCAGACCCAGAAAAATAATCACCAAGATTAATGTGAAGGAGCTTATCACCTGTGTTTTTCCCCTAGGAGTTTTATGGTTTCGGTCTTAGATTCAAGCCTTTAATCCATTTTGAGTTTTCATGTATGGTGTGAGAAAGTGGTCCAGTTCTGTTCTTCTGTATGTGGCTGTCCAGTCTTCTCAACACCATTTATTGGAGAGACTCTCTTCCCCATTGTATGTTCTTGGTTCCTTTGTCATGAATTAATTGACCATATGTACATGGGTTTATTTATAGCCTCTTTAGTCTGTTTCATCGATCTATGTGTCTATTTTGTGCCATACTGTACTGTTTTGATTAGTGTAGCTTTGTAGTATAGTTTGAAATCAGGGAGCTTTTTGTCCAGCTTTGTTCTGGTTTCTCAATACTATTTTGGCTTTCGGGGGGGTCTCTTGGGGTTCCATACAGATTGTAGGATTGTTTCTTCTATTTCTGTGAAATATGCCATTGGAATTTTGGCAAAGATTGCATTGAATCGGTATATTGCTTTGCAGGATTATGGACACTTTAACAATATTCTCCTAATCCATGAGCATGCATATCTTTCCTTTTATTTGTGTCATCTTCCATTTCTTTATTGCTACTGTCTTATAATTTTCAGTGTATAGTTCTTTCCCCTCCTTTGTTAATTTTTTTCTTAGGTATTTTATTCCTTTTGATGTAATTGTAAATTATAATTGTGAATTATTTTCTTAATTTCTCTTTTTGACACTTTTTCATTAGTGCATAGAAACATAATATGTTTTTGTATTTTTTGGAACTTTTCTGAATTTAACAGTCTTTTTGATGGGGTCTTTAGGGTTCTCTGTATATAGTATCATGTCCTCTGCAAATAGTGACAGGAGAAGTGTCTCCCTTTTGATTTGGATCCTTTTACTTTTTCTTGCTAAGTTATTTTCTTTGATCAATCATTTAATCTTGTACATAGTCTTCAGAAATACCTTTCTTCCAATCTTCTTTAGGAACATTCTTTCATTTTGAAATAATAGTTCAAAGTATCTTATTTCATCTGATACTTGAAGAGCTGCCAAATATTTTATATTAGGCTACATGATCCATATAATATGTGGAAAACCACGCTGGGTTTTGGAGATTGTTCTAATGGGAATGAGATGGTAAAAACTAGTAAGAGGGTCCATCCCAGTATCCTCCTATGTTCTTGCTTTTCCTCAGTGATCACCCAACTCCACTCCCATCCACCTACTTTCCTTCCACTTGCTCTCTCTGCTGAGGCCAGCATGGCTTCAATTTTCTGGTTTAAAACCCCTGACCTCCAAGAAACAAATGCTGGCTTAACACACAGCATAAATTGGTCTGTTTTCCATTACAATGTTATATTAATACTTTTATTTTGATAATTGAAAGAGAACTTAAGATGTGGGGAGGATGGGGTAATATAATATTGCAGTTCATATGGCAGCCACAGTTTAATTTTATAGCAAAATCAATGATGATAGAAATGGTGACGTATCTATAATACTGAAAGCTTTGTGTTGGCAACTTCTTTCATAGAGAGCGACTCTTATTATTCTATCATAGACACGCACGCCACCCTTATGCTGTTAAAGACACTTTTTTTTTTTTTTTTTAAACCTTCCCTGAACAGGGGACAGGGAGAGAAAACCCAGGCCTAGGATTTTTTTGTGCTTGCTTCTAATCTTTTATTTCTAAGTGAATTGAGACCATATGGTCATATAAACCCAAAGCTAGGTGGTTGTGGTTCAGAGATTTAATTTTGTGGCCTTGAAATGTTCCTAGTTTTGCTTGCAATTGGTGGCAAATAATGTGTTCATAGAACAATTTATAACTCACACAGACCCACTGGCAAAAAAAGCCCAGTCCAGGTGCTGTCATGTATCCAAGAGAAGTGGCAGATCTCCACAGAGATGACTAATCAATTGAGACTAAGCTCTTTCCCTTGTTCATGTGACAACATTTATTTGGTGTGACACTTATTTCACAGTGTCAATTTTCCCTGCCAATATGCTCAGCCCTAATCCTCATTTCACATGCATCGGTGTTCATCCCCTCATTGATGAAGCTTGGCTGCAGGCTAACAATTTTAAGTGACGGAGCTGTGGTTTGCTAAATGCAGCTAGCTGCTTATGTTCGCTTATGAATAGAAAGATCTTCCAAATATTTCCTGGAGGGAATGGCTCTACAGGAAGTCTTGAGACAGCTCTTATGTTGATACATGTAAAATATGCTTCTTAATAATACATGTTCATGATAATCAGATAAATAGAGTGTTGACTGATAACTTGAGCAATGTGATTGGCTAATGAACAGGATGTTTATTCTCTATTAATACTCTGGACATACCAAAGGAAACTGCATCATCTACTGGAAAAAAGTCCTTAGAGTCCTATTTCTCATCCTTCATTTTAATTTAAAAGAGCAGTGATTGCTTCTGGGACTGACTTGGAGTATTTTCTGGGGATTATGTCTGATTTAAAGACCTTTGGCTGTGCCAGAGGCTATAGGCTTCACCTGTGATATGCCAGGGTGCCTCTGTTGTCATAGCTTAATTACATAATTTGCATCTTGAATTGTTGACTGTAGGTTGTCTGAGATCTTGAGAGAGATTTGCTTTTCAGTCTTTGACCAAGCAAGTGAATAATTGTTAGGTAAGAGAAAAACTTACTTGTGTTTTCTGCGTGGGGAAAACTAGTCTTCAGAACTTACAACACTGCTGTCCAGTAGGACATTCTGCAATGATGGAAATGTTCATTTGTGCTCTTTAATATGACAGCCCCTGGTCACATGTGGGTAGTACAACTGAGAAACTGAATTTTTTATTAAATTTAAATATAAGTGTAACTAGCTACATGTAGCCAGCAGCTACCATGTTGGACAGTGTCAGTTTAGAATATTTCTTGAAGACTGAAGATTGTTCTACCTGATGGTTCAGAATAAATGTAGTGTACTTAGCTCTTCCAGGATGCTTGTATTTGTGGTCTTAAGTTGATTTAAGTAGAGACTTGCGTTTTTTGGGGTCATCTAAACTTTGTATTTATGCAACATCATTTTGTCAATTGCTGGTTGATGATTACATTGACCCTAAAAGAAAATGCTTGCTGCTTATATGTGAAGAATAATTTGGTGGTCTCCAGCTTCATTCACAAGATCAAGAGTACAAATGCTATGTCTGCATTAGACATTATAGTTTCTCTGCTGTTGCTAATTTACCTTAGAGTGACCCATGGGGCATTATTAGTGATTTATTTTTAAGATTTATTTATTTATTTATTTGAGACACAGCAAGAGAGAGAGTGAGCACAAGCGGGAGGAGGGAAAAGAAGGAGAGGGAGAGAAGTCTTCAAGTAGACTCCCCATTGAGCAAAGAGTCCAACGTGGGGCTCCATCCCAAGACCATGAGATCATGACCCGAGCCAAAATCAAGAGAGAGACGCTCAACCAACTGAGCCACCCAGGTACCCCATTATTAGTGTTTTAAAAGTTATCTTAAAAATAACATAGGAGTCATTCCTCCACTTTCAGCTTTATGTCGTATTCTCAACTAACCTGGTTTTTGCCCTAAAGCTCCCATCCCTCACCCCATGCTGTGTTGTACCTGGTTGACTTTTGCAGGCTGTGAGTAAGATCATAGCACAAGGGTAGCTCATTGGGCAGGGCGGGAGTTACATGAAAGGTAGAATCCTGAGCTGCTACGTGGGGTACCTGGTTGGAGAGTATCTTTAATTTAGCAGAGAGTCAGAGGAAGAGTGGGAACCTGTGTGTGTCCTCTGTGATGAGGCGCCTTATTAATTCCCCACCTCAGTGGGGAAGTACAGGAGCAAAGAGGTTGTACTCTGCTCACCCCTCCAAGTGTTTTGTCGCTTTGCCAGTGAGGAGGCTCTGGAAGGAAAAATAAATAAATAAATAAATGGCTGGATTATAAACAGTTTATCACACAGGCACAACAGCATAACCAAGCTACTGGTAGTAAACAAACTTACCAGTAGCTTGGTTATGCTGTTGTGCCTGTGCGATAAACTGTTTATAATCCAGCCATTTATTTATTTATTTATTTTTGATGTAATGTTCTAGGATTCATTGTTTACATATAACACCCAGTGCTCCATGCAATACATGCCCTCCTTAATACCCGTCAATCCATCCCCCAACCCCCTTCCCTCTAAAACTCTCAGTTTGCTTCTCAGAGTCCACAGTCTCTCATGTTTCACCGCCCCCATTCTCCTCCTCTTCATTTTTCCTTTCCTTCTCCTCATGTCCTCCATGCTATTCCTTATGTTCCACAAGTGAGTGAAACCATATGATAATTGACTTTCTTCATTCAGCCTGTTTAAACGAAAGCCCTGAGTCATGGGAAGATAGTTAGAATCCAAGAATGTTTCACTGATTCCCAAAGTATTGAGGAAGATCCTAATGATTTGTTCAAGGCTCCACTTTTCCTCGTTAGCAAAGAAAAGTGAAGTTAGATTTCTCTTGAGCCTGGCGATAGTCTTTATCATAACCTTCCAAGAGTGATATAGATCTGGCCAAGTATGCTCTGTTTTGCAGAGTCAAGATTATACACAGCAAGTAAGCAATTATTGCTCTTTCAAAATGGCAAATAAACAAATTCCTTCCTTCCTAGAGGATTCATTATATATTCTATACCCACTGTCCATGAGTATATTTTTAAGGGGATTCATCTTATGATATGATTTCTAAGAATCTAAGGTGGGTAATGTACATCATCAGCCTCAGAATACCTCCTCTGAGCTCTAGCCTTGTTTTCTGTGTTTGTTTTGTTTTCTCAAAAAGAAAGAGAATGCACCAGGGGGAAGGCATGAGATCAACCCTTTGTCTTTTTTGAAGTCTGAGATGTGGGCCTCAAACTTATTACTATGCCCTTTCAACCACAGCAGTAAAATAACCGTGATGATGATGACGACAATGACGATGTAACAGCCACTTTATGCAGGCATGTCTGTGGGAAAGCTTGTATCCCGGGAGTTTAGGTATGAGAGAAGGTGGATGTCATACAGCCAACTAAATCAAGGTCAGTGTGAAATCAAGAGTGCCTTGCAAATATTTTTTTGTTGATGGAAAAACCACCTGCATATTAAAAGTATGTAGGGGAAAAAGGAACTTTAATGCTCTATTTACAAATCTACTGAAAATTTCACCAGAAAATGTAAGAATTTAAAGTAGATTAACTCAGTCAAGGTTGACACACACATGAGCTGTCTCTACTTTAAGTTGATTGTTTTAGGAGACAGCATCTCAAAATGAGTTGTCAGAAAAGCCGTCAGTTTCTCTCGAGGGACTCTTGCTACAATCAGGAACTGTGTTCCGGATGGAGTAGGCATCAAATAAATTGGACCCATGAATATTAATGATTTCTTAAAAGTAAATAAATACCTAGTAACTCAACATCATTAGCCCTTTAAAATGGGGACATTATCCTTTGACTGTGGTAAGTGCTGTTAGAGTATGGGTGTGTTCTTCAGGTCCAGAAAGTCATTGTTCACAAATGAAGTTCTAACAAGTTCTACACTCATCCTAAAACTAAGCTATACAAAAATGCAAAATGTAATGAGTCATAGTTTGTGTTAGGCTTTTAGATTATGACTGAAATGATCTCTTAAGCCTCCCCTAGGAAGTGTGAACTGATGTTTTCTTTTAAATTCTCCTGTGCCAAATGGTGACATTGAAAATAAGTCTACTCATCTTTATAATAAGTTTACACATCTTTGTTTTGACCTTGCCTCATGTGATGGTGGGGGTTTTGTTTGGTTGGTTTCCAGTGAACGTCCTCTGAAAGAAGACCTGTATGAAACATTTCTTCCATTTGTCTCCTCTGAGTTGGTTTAAGTTGATTCAGAATTGCCTGTGGAACTCCCTGGTCTCTGACCATGCATTGGCCTCCCTGAAGGTTATGACCTTGAAGGCTAATCTCCTTGACACTTAATCATAGTGGTTAACAATCGGTTTAGAAGCCATAAGAACCATTATCAGATCACTAGTGAGCACCTTTTTTTTTTTTAAAGAGGGTGAAAAATGTCTCCTAAAATCGCTCTGAGGAATGTTCCTTCTAATTTAAAAGAAGTAAAGGTGCAAACCTAGGAAAAAAGTGAATTTGCATTAATGTGTGTATGCTGTTTCAGGGTCACTCATTCAGTGTCAACTCACGCCATGTGCCAGGAACTTTGCTCCGTGCTGGGGTGCAAAACCAGAATCAGCCCACTTAATAGAGTTCAGTTGAAGGGAGGATGATACTTATGACATTTTAAAAGTGAAAACTCATAACCAGGTATTTAGAATACTATGGGAATAAAGGGGGAATTCAGGTCAGGAGCGTGCTAAATTGGGGAAGGTTAAACCTGACAAAATAAATTGGAGAGAAGCATGTGGGGAAAAATGAGGAATGAGAAACCATTCCTTAGAGGATATGGAGATGTTTGGGGATGTTTTACTAGAATATTTGTGCTGCAGGCTGTAAATACAATGTTCTGTGTGAAAGTATAGTTGTGGCTAAGTGAGCTTGAGGGTGGAACATCCCAGATTCCCCTGTTGGAGATGCTCAGAGCACATAACCCATTAAAAGTCACTGAGGTATCCTCTTGCAAGAAACCAGCTTCCATTGATTTAATCCAGTGTTTTCTAAATTTAGTTGTACATGGAATCCTTGTGCTATTCCCCAGAATTATTTCTGTTCAGTGGCTCAGGAAGTTCTGTCTGCTGCTGGTGGAGGAGGGGCTGCAAAACTTGGCCCAGGCCAGACGATAGGAAGTCTTCTAGGCCACGCTCCAATTTTGAATTTTTCCTTTGTATAAAAATGTTAGTGTCTTCACATCCCCCATCAGGAACAGAATTGCTGTAATTACTCTGAGGCTCTCTGCTTTGGAGAGACATAAAAGGAAGTGGCTGGCCTCTTGATACCCTCCAGGGACTCCTAGCTTAATGGAGAGTCAGCAATGCAAGGTATCTTGAGACTGAGATCGTTTGTTGTAAATGGAGCTTTTGCACAATTTTTTAAACAAGGAGAATGCCCCCTAATGTTCTGTGGGGATTCTGTGAGGTTCCTGTTGGGATTTGCAGGCCTGGACGCTGGATCAGAGCAGGCAGGATGCAGGCAGGGGCACTGCTGATGCCAAGATTGCCAAATGATGGAGGTCCAGTGCTAAGACCTCAAGGATTGGTGGGAAGGATGGAGAGGGATTTAGGGAGTAGATTTGGAGGATAGAGAAGGACTATCTTGGAGTTCTGAAAGCTTTTTGTCTTGAGCAACTTATTATCAAATATTTACACTCAGAGCAGGGTTTTTTTAAACCTCCCTGTTGTGTCTCCACTAGGTGATTGCCTGGCACCAAATAGATGTCAAGAAACATGAGTTAATGGATTAAGTTGTATTTTTAAAATTAACATATAATGTATTATTTGCTTCAGGGGTACAGATCTGTGAATCATCAGTCTTACACAGTTCACAGCCCTCACCATAGCACATACCTTCCTTAATGTCCATAACCCAGCAACCCTATCCCTACCTCTAACTCCTCAACTACCCTCAGTTTTTTCCTGAGATTAAGAGTCTCTTATGGTTTGTCTCCCTCCCTGGTCCCATCTTGTTTCATTTTTTTTCCCTCTATTCCCCACACGACCCCCTGCCCTGCCTCTCAAATTCCTCATATCAGAGAGATTATATGATAATTGTCTTTCTCTGATTGATGTATTTCGCTTAGCATAATACCCTTTAGTTCCTTGCACATCATTGCAAGTGGGAAGATTTCAGTCTTTTGATGGCTGCATAGTGTTCTATTGTGCAGATATACCACATCTTCTTTATTTATTCATCTTTTGATGGACATCTAGGTTCTGTCCATAGTTTGGCTATTGTGGACATTGCTGCTATAAACATTCAGGTGCACATGCCCCTTCGGATCACTACATTTGTATCTTTAGGGTAAATACCCAGTAGTGCGATTGCTGGGTCGTAGGGTAGCTCTATTCTTAAATTTTTGAAAAAACTCTGTACTGTTCCAGAGTGGCTGCACCAGCTTGCATTCCCATAAACAGGGTAGGAGAGTTCCCCTTTCTCTGCATCCTCGCCGACATCTGTCATTTCCTGACTTGTTAATTTTAGCCATTCTGACTGGTGTGAGGTGATATCTCATTGTGGTTTTGATTTGTATTTCCCTGATGCCGAGTGATATGGAGCACTTTTTCATGTGTCTGTTTGCCATCTGGATGTCTTTGCAGAAATGTCTGTTCAGGTCTTCTGCCCATTTCTTGATCAGATTATTTGTTCGTTGGGTGTTGAGTTTGATAAGTTCTTTATAGATTTTGGATACTAGCCCTTTATCTGATATGTCACTTGCAAATATCTTCTCTCATTCTGTTTGGTTGTCTTTTGGTTTTGTTGACCGTCTCCTTTGCTGTGCAAAAGCTTTTGATCTTGATGAAGTCCCAATAGTTCATTTTTGCCCTTGCTTTCCTTACCTCTGGTGATGTTTCTAGGAAGAACTTGCTATGACTAAGATCAAAGAGGTTGCTGCCTGTGTTCTCCTCAAGGATTTTGACGGATTCCTGTCTCATAGTTAGGTATTCCATCCATTTGGAGTCTATTTTTGTGTGTGGTATAAGGGAATGGTTCAGTTTCATTCTTCTGCATATGGCAATCCCACCACTGTTTGTTAAAGAGACTGTCTTTTTCCATTGGACATTCTTTCCTGCTTTGTTGAAGATTAGTTGACCATAGAGTTGAGGGTCCATTTTTGGGCTCTCTGTTCTGTTCTGTTGATCTTTATGTCTGTTTTTGTGCCAGTACCATAATGTCTTGATGATGACAGCTTTGTAATAGATCTTGAAGTCTGGAATTCTGATGCTGCCAACTTTGGTTTTCTTTTTCAACATTCCTCTAGCTATTTGGGACCTTTTCTGGTTCCATACAAATTTTAGGATTATTTGTCCCATTTCTTTGAAAAAAAAAATTGATGGTATTTTGGTAGGGATTGCATTAAATGTGTAGATTGCTTTAGGTAGCATAGGCATTTTCACAATATTTGTTCTTCCAAACCATGAGCATGGAACGTTTTTCCATTTCTTTGTGTCTTCCTCAGTTTCTTTCATGAGTGCTTTATAGTTTTCTGAGTACAGATTCTTTGCCTTTTTGCTTAGGTTTATTCCTAGGTGTCTTATGGTTTTGGGTACAATTGTAAATGAGATTGACTCCTTAACTTCTCTTTCTTCTGTCTTGCTGTTGGTGTATAGAAACGCAACTGATTCCTGTGCATTGATTTTATATCCTGAGACTTTACTGAATTCTTGTATGAGTTCTAGCAGTTTTGGAATGGTGTCTTTTGGGTTTTCCGTATAAAGTATCATATCATCTGCAAAGAGTGAGAATTTGACTTCTTCTTTGTGGATTCAGATGCCTTTTATTTCTTTTTGTTGTCTGATTGCTGAGTCTAGGACTTCTAGCACTATGTTGAATAGCAGTGGTGATTGTGGACAGCACTACCATGTTCCTGACCTTAGGGGAAAAGCTCTCAGTTTTTCCCCATTGAAGATGATACTCGCTGTGTGTTTTTTGTAGATGGCTTTTATGATATTGAGGTATGTACCCTCTATCCCAACACTGTGAAGAGTTTTGATCAAGAAAGGATGCTGTACTTTGTCAAATGCTTTTTCAGCATCTATTGAGAGTATCATATGGTTCTTGTTCTTTCTTTTATTAATGTATTGCATCCCATTGTTTGATTTGCAGATGTTAAACCAACCTTGCAGCCCAGAAGTAAATCCCACTTGGTCTTGATGAATAATCCTTTTAATGTACTGTTAGATCCTATTGGCTAGTATTTTGGTGAGAATTTTTGCATCCGTGTTCATCAAGGATATTGGCCTGTAATTCTTTTTGATGAGGTCTTTGTCTGGTTTTGGTATTAAAGTAATGCTGGCCTCATAAAATGGGTTTGGAAGTTTTCCTTCCATTTCTGTTTTTTGGAACAATTTCAGGAGAATAAGTATTAATTCTTCCTTAAATGTTTGGTAGAATTCCCCTGGGAAGCCGTCTGGCCCTGGGCTCTTGTTTGTTGGGAGATTTTTGATGACTGCTTCAATGTCCTTGCAGGTTATAGGTCCGTTCACATTTTCTATTTCTTCCTGGTTCAGTTGTGGTAGTTTATATGTCTCTAGGAATACATCCATTTCTTCCAGATTGTTAAATTTGCTGATGTATAGTTGCTCATAAAATGTTCTTATAATTCTTTTTTTTTTTTTTAATTTGACAGAGATAGATCACAAGTAGGCAGAGAGGCAGGCAGAGAGAGAGACAGAGGGAAGCAGGCTCCCTGCTGAGCAGAGAGCCCTGATGTGGGACTTGATCCCAGGACCCTGAGATCATGACCTGAGCCGAAGGCAGTGGCTTAACCCACTGAGCCACCCAGGTGCCTCCTCTTATAATTCTTTGTATTACTTTGATGTTGGTTGTGATCTCTCCTCTTTCATTCATGATTTTATTAATTTGGGTCCTTTCTCTTTTCTTTTTGTTAAGTCTGGCCAGGGGTTTATTAGTCTTATTAATTCTTTCAAAGAACCAGCTCCTGTTTTCATTGATTTGTTCTAGTGTTCTTTTGATTTCTGTCTCATTGATTTCTGCTCTGATCTTTATTCTCTCTCTTCTCCTGCTGGGTTTAGGCTTTCTTTGCTGTTCTTTCTCCAACTCCTTTAGGTGTAGGATTAGGTTGTGTACTTGAGACCCTTCTTGTTTCTTCAGAAAGGCTTATATTGCTATATACTTTCCTCTCATGACAGCCTTTGCTGTGTCCCAAAGATTTTAAACAGTCGTGCTTTCATTTTCATTTGTTTCCATGAATTTTTTAAATTCTTCTTTAATTTCCTGGTTGACCCATTCATTCTTTAGTAGGATGTTCTTTAGCCTCCATGTATTTAGGTTCTTTCCAGCTTTTCCTTTTGTGGTTGAGTTCTAGTTTCAAATCATTGCGGTCTTAAAATAAGAAGGGAATGATCCCAATTATTTGGTACCAGTTGAGACCTGATTTGTTACCCAGGATGTGATCTCTTCTGCAGAATGTTCCATGTGCACTAGAGAAGAATGTGTATTCTGTTGCTTAGGGATGGAATGTTCTGAATATATCTGTGATGTCCATCTGGTCCAGTGTGTCATTTAAAGCCTTTATTTCCTTCTTGATCTTTTGCTTGGATGATCTGTTCATTTCAGTGTGGGGAGTGTTAAAGTCCTCTACTATTATTGTATTATTGTCAATGTGTTTCTTTGATTTTGTTATTAATTGGTTTATATAATTGGCTGTTCCAATTTAGGAGCATAGATATTTAAAATTGTTAGATCTTCTTGTTGGAAAGACCCTTTAAGTATGATATAATGTCCTTCCTCATCTCTTATTATAGTCTTTGACTTAAAATCTAATTTATCTTATATAAGGATTGCCACCCCAGCTTTCTTTTGATGTCCATTAGCATGGTGAATTGTTTTCCATCCCTCACTTTAAATCTGGAGGTGTCTTTGGGTCTAAAATGAGTTTCTTGCAGACAGCATATTGATAGATCTTGTTTTTTTATCCATTCTGATACCCTGTGTCTTTTGATTGGGGCATTTAGCCCATTTACATTCAGGGTAACTATTGAGAGATATGAATTTAGTGCCATTGTATTGCCTGTAAGGTGACTGTTATTGTATATTGTCTCTGTTCCTTTCTGATCTACCACTTTTAGGGTCTCTCTTTGCTTAGAGGACCCCTTTCAATAGTTCCTGTAGGGCTGGTTTGGTGTTTGCGAATATTTTTAGTTTCTGTTTGTCCTGGAAGCTTTTTATTTCTTCTTCTATTTTTAATGACAGGCTAGCTGGATATAGTATTCTTGGCTGCATATTTTTCTTGTTTAGTGCTCTGAATATATCATGCCAGTCCTTTCTGGCCTGCTGGGTCTCTGTGGATAAGTCTGCTGCCAATCTAATATTTCTACCATTATATGTTACGCACCTTTTGTCCCAAGCTGCTTTCAGGATTTTCTCTTTGTGACCGAGACTTGTAAGTTTTACTATTAGATGTCAGAGTGTTAACCTATTTTTATTGATTTTGAGGGGGTTCTCTGTACCTCCTGGATTTTGGTGTTTGTTCCTTTTGCCAAATTAGGGAAATTCTCTATTATTATTTGCTTCAATATACCTTCTGCCCCCTCTCTTTTTTCTTCTTCTGGGATCTCAATTATTTTAGTATTGTTTTGTCTTATGGTATCACTTATCTCTCAAATTCTCCCCTAGTGGTCCAGTAGTTGTTTATCTCTCTTTTTCTCAGCTTCTTTATTCTCCATCATTTAGTCTTCTCTATCACTAATTCTCTGTTCTGCCTCATTTATCTAGTTGTGAGAGCTTCCATTTTTTATTGTATCTCTTTAATAGCTTTTTTGATTTCAACTTAGTTAGATTTTAGTCCTTTTCTTTCTCCAGAAAGGGATTTTATTTCTCCAGAAAGGGGTTCTCTAGTATCTTCCATGTTTTTTTTGAAGCCCAGAAACTACCTTGATAATCATCATTATGAACTCTAGATCTGAAATCTAACTAATGTCCATATTGATTAGGTCCCTAACCATTGGTACTGCCTCTTGTTCTTTTTTTTTTTTTTTTTTGAGGTGAGTTTATCCCCCTTGTCATTTTATACAGATAAGAATAGAGGAAGAGAAAAGAGAAAACAAAGTACTAATAGGGTAGTAATGAACCCAGAAAAATATATATTAACCAAATTGAAAGAGACCCAAAACTGGGGGGCCAGTGGGGGGAGAAAAAATGAGGGGAAAAAAAATATATATATATTAGCCTGGTGAATAGAACAGAGCCACACATTTGGTTTTGGGCATGTTTTGGTCTTTTAGAAGAAACTGCCTGTCAAAATTTTAAAGAAAGAAAAAAAAATACACACACACACACACACACACACACACACAAATAAGGGTAAACACAATGAAGGGATGGAATATGAGTATAAGGATGAATATTTAAAAAGATTCTAAAAAAGGGATTGATAAGAAGTTGGTTGAAAAAAAATTAAAAAAGGGGAAAGAATGTAATCAGACTGGAGACTAGAACAAGGCCATGCACGAGATTTAGGGTATATTTTGATCTGTTAGAAGAAACTGTATCCCAAAATTTTAAGTGAAGGAAAAACCTATGTATATACAAAATTAAGGCTAAATACAATGAAGGGATAGAATATGACTATAACAATGAAAATTAAAAATGACTTTTTAAAAAGTTATTGATAAAATAAAATAGTTAACAATTGTTAAAATAGGAAAGAGGAAAATTTTTTAAAAATAGAGTAAGAAAAAAATAAAATTTAAGAAATTTAACTTTGAAAGACTAAAGAATCATAGGAATAAAGCCATGAATTCTATGTGTAGCTTTCCCCTAGCTCTGGAGTTCCGCAGTTCTCATTAATTAGAGAACTTGGTCTTGGTTGGATGTTCTTGTTGATTTTCTGGGGTAGGGACCTGTTGTAGTGATTCTCACATGTCTTTGCGTGAGGCAGAATTGCACCACCCTTGCCAGGGGCTGAGCTAAGTAATCTGCTCGGGTTCATTCTCAGGCGCTATTGTTTCCTGAACACTTTCTGTAGAGATCTGGAGGATGGCCATGAAAATGACAGCCTCCCAATTTCTGGCCCGGAGGTTCTGAGAGCTCAGGGCCCCACTCCTCAGTGTGCCCTCAGAGAAAAGCAATCACTCCTGTCTCCCTGGTCTCTGGCTGCACTCTGTGCTCACCAGGCCTGTGACCAAGCATTTCTGTCTCTGGCTCAAGGCCCCTTTTGGAATCTCCAAACCCAGCAGTTTCCTGCTGCACGCTCCCGCACCGCTCCTCCCAAAGGAAGAAGGAGGGTTCTCTCTGGGTCTGCCACTTATGGGCCCCCTGCTCAAAGAGCAGTGGCTGACAGTGCCCAGGATCACGGTTTAAGGTCAGCCCAAGCTGAGAGCCCCCTCCTCGACTCTATCTTTGCACCTGGCTTCCCCACTCTGATACCTGGGAGGTCTGCCACACTCAGGCACCCCTGGGTCTTTCTGTGACCCCGAGAGCCCTGAGACCACACTGTCCCCGTGAAGGGTCCACCCCCTGCTTAGCCTCTGAAGTGACATCCCTCAGTGGATCAGACTTCTAATAGTTCCAATTTTGTGCTCCACTGCTCTACTGCTTGTTGTGAGCTGGCCCCTTCCCCACAGCCTATCTTCCCATATAACGCCTTGGAGTCACTTCCCTGACTGTCCTACCTTCCAGAAAATGGTCGCCTTTCTGTTCCTAGAATTGCTGCTCTTCTTCTCTTTGATCTCCTGTTGAGTTTTTAGGTGGTCAGAATGGTTTGATAACTATCTAGCTGAGCTCCTGGGGCCTGATGTTATTAGGTTTCCTACTCCTCTGCCATCTTGCTCCTCCCTCCTAAGTTGTATCTTATAATGTACAAAGCCCTGATGTTACCTGGTATCAATGACTACTTTCAGTTCACATGAGTAATGTGAGTAATGTTAGTGCATTGAGATGCTTGTTGCAAACCTCCTAAGACTCCCATGGTGATCACGCTTGTTACTCCAACCAAGTCACATGTAAGGTTTGTGAATTCTTGCTTTTACTTTTTTAATTTTATTTATTTTTTCTCACCTTAGCACATATCCTCCCCAATGCCCATCACCCAGCCACCCCTTTCCTTCAACCCCCCAAATTCTTGCTTTTAGATGGCTATCTTGAACTTATCCAGTGTTCTTAGTTTTTCTGAAGATGCCATCTTACTGTTTTTTAAATGATATCAGAGGGTACAAAGTCCATATGGTGAGCAGTGAGGTGTATGCAGCCATGAACCCAGTGCCCAGATGGGGCTCCTTATGGATCCCCCTGTGTGATCCCCAGCCTGTCTCCTCCTGTATTCTGGCCCCTAGCCTGAACTTTGTGTTTGTTTTTAAAAGCCAGAGAATAATGATTTTACCCACATTTTTAATGTCTTGCTTGTTTGTGAGCTTCTCAAAATAAGTAGCATGTGTTCTTCTGGACTTTGCTCATTATCACTCAAAGTCATGCTGGAAAATGTAGCCATATTTTAATATAGATGTAGTTCCTTTTCCCTGCATTGGAGGATAATGTTCTCACCCTTTCTCCTGCGATGGACATTTGGGATGCTTGCAGTTTTTTTGCTGTTATGAACAGTGTTTTCCTGAGCATCTTTGTATGTGGCCTTTGCTGTGTGCAGATTTCTCCGTGTAAGCCCATGAGTACAACTGCTGGGTCCTCATGTTCGAGCATATTCAACTTCGTGAGATGATGCCAACTACTTTTCAGAGTGGAGGTAGCAATTTATATACTTAACTACATTACTGTTTCTGTTGCTTCCCTTCAGCCTTCAGTCTCCTAAGATGACAGTCTGTGTTTGGCAGCCTCCTTTGTGAAGTGGCTGTTAGTGTCTTTCTATGGTTATTGTCTTTCTATAATTTTCTTACTAATATGTTGAGATTCTTTTTATTTTGAATATTAAAATTTTATTAATTTGTACAGTTGGCAAATACCTTTTCCCACTTTGTGGCTTGTCTTGCACTCTCTCTGTAGTTTCTTTTGATGGAGGGACATTTGTAATTTTGATGTGGTCAGGTTTGTCAATGGTTTTCCCTTTTATGGCTCGTTCTTTCTGTGTCTTAAGAACCCTTTTCCTTGAGATCATAAAGGTAGTTTCATACATTGTCTTTGGTGGTTTTGCCTTTCACATCTATGTATTGAATTGATTTTTGTACAGGATGTGAAGACACAGTCTGACTTTATTCTATGGGGACAACAATTTTATGAAATTGTATGAGTACCAGTAATTGAATGGTTATCTGTTCTTTCCCTAATTATCATTAAAGCCAGCTCTTTTATCAGTGAAGCACGCATATGTGTGCATATGTTTCTGACACTTCTGTTCTTTTCATTGACACTTGTTTCTTCTTCTATATAAGTATTCCTGTTGAGATTTTGCATATCATTGCACTTAACCTTTAGGTCATTTTCTGAAGAAATGACAACTTTGTCATTTCTGAAAAAATGACATCTTTGATATTAAAATCATATAATTCATGACATCTAAATATTTAGTATTTCCTTGATATATTTCCAGTAACATTTTATAATTTCTCCTTAAAGGGCTCCCATATAGTTTTAGATTTCTTTCTGGGTACTTTGTGTTTATATGCTGTGATAGATAATAACTTTTCAAGAATTTTATTTTCTATGTATACATTGCTGGTATTTCTAAGTGGAATTTTAGTATTTTAGTTTGGAACCTAGGAAACTTGCTGGACTCTAATATTAATTTTAATATATAGATTTCTTTGGAATTTTGAAAGTAAATAATAATATAACCTTTGAATGATATTTGGGTACATCTTTCCAGTTCCGGTGGTTTATTTCTGTTTCTTGACTTTGTGGACTAGGGCGTGCCTGCACACTGCCAGACAGAAGTAGTACTTTTGCTTCTCTCTGATCTGAACTCTTCTCATGTTCACTTTTAGAAATGATGCGTATTATAGATTTTTAAGATAATTTAAAAAAATCTTTGGGATTTGAATTACATTTACTTGTTTTCCAATACTGAACCAATCTGGCATTTTCAGAAATATTCAACTTGGTCACAATGAATTACCTTTTAATTCATTATTGACTTGTTTGTGTAAATATTTGTTTAGAATAGTATACCTATCTTCGAATATAATTTGTCTATAATCTTTGTTTTCTTGTGTTGTCCTTATTGGGTTATGATGTCAGAGTTCTGTAACTCTCAATGGCTTAGGAATATGTTCTTGTTTTAGTCTGCTCTTAGTTTGGATAAAGCTGGGATTATTTCTTCCTAGAACTCACCTGGAAATTTGTGGAAAGATTTAAACTATTGAGTCAGTTTCCTTAATCATTATAAGATTGTTCAGGTTTCTTTTTCTTTAGAAGTCAGGTTATTAGGCTGTACTTTCCTTGCCCCCTCCAGGTTTATTTATATCATTAACTTTTCCACAAAATTGGCTTAAAGTTGTTCAAAGCTATGATTCTCAGCTTTATGATGGTAGCATCTCTCAGTTTCATTTGATTTATTGTGTGTTTATTTGAAATCTTATTTAACAGAATAGTATTACTGAAAGAATTTGTTAGACTTTTTAAAGAACAAGCTTTTAGCTTTATTTAAAAGCCACTTTGGGGTTAAATAGTACATGTCTGTTTCTTTCTTGTCAATTATGATGCAAGTTTTTTCTTACTTCTTACAAGTTGCATCTTTATGTGTGGAAGATATTTATCATCTGACAATGTGGTTGTAAGTGATTTTCTCTGGTTATCTTTCATTTTTATTTTAGTCAAATTTTTTGTTTGTAATTTCTTTCATTGTTTTTAAACTTAGAAAACCATCTTTTATTGAGAAATTAAAGATTTAAAATTTTCTTCTCACTTAATTTTATGGTATCTCTACCAGAACTCTATTTTGAATTTTAGTCTGACCTATGATGTGAAGGAAGTCCCTAAACAGTGATTCAAAGTTCCAGCTTCATGATCAAATCCCCTGAAGTTCTTCCTATGAAGAACTTCATCCATCCTATTCTAGATTTATTGAATCCTAAATTATGGATGGGGTGGGCTGGGGTGGTGAGATCTCAGAATGTTTGTTTCCTAAAAATATCACAGATAGTTTGTGATGTGCAAGCCAGAATGGGGACGACTGATTAACTATATTTTTCCAGATAAAGGTGTATTTTGTTGTTCCAGCAACAATTAGAGAGCAACCTTTTCCTTCATTGCTGGTTCAAGATTCCTCCCTTACCATGTGCAAACTCCAGGGTGTCCAGGAACCATTACAGGGCTCTGTTTGCAGTGTGATCTTATGCTAACATCACAGACTAAAGGAGGAGGGCTCTAGAACACATTTGCCTTGTGGGTGAGGCTGCTCTGCCCTCTAATTTACTCTTACTTTGAAAAACATTTCTCATCTCTCCACTCTGAATAATATAGTATGTATACCCATTTATTTATTTATTTATTTATTTTTTTTTTTTTTTAAAGATTTTATTTATTTATTTGACAGGCAGAAATCACAGGCAGAGAGGCAGACAGAGAGAGAGGGGGAAGCAGGCTCCCCGCTGAGCAGAGAGCCCCATGCGGGGCTCGATCCCAGGACCCTGAGATCATGACCTGAGCTGAAGGCAGAGGCTTAACCCTCTGAGCCACCCTGGCGCCCCATGTATACCCATTTAAACATGTCATTAAAAACAAGGTCTGTTATACATTACCACCTTTCCTATGTAATTTTCATCCCTTTCTTGTTAGGATTATTTCTTCTGTGTGTGGATTTCCATTGTCATGGAATTTTCTTTCACTTTCTCTTTGAGTTTGTGAAAAGAAGATGTTTTCCTGATTTTAACTGGCCATTATTGGTGCATAGGAAAGCCGTCGATCCTCTTTCAGCAGAGTGGTTAAAACACACGCTGCATCTTGGCTCCGTTAGAATTCTTTCAGATCCTGAACTATTTCGCTTGTGCTTGAATTGTGGTGCTGTACTTTTATAGGTAGTCCTCTCCCCTGCCTCTTCCACTGTCGCTCCTGATGATTCCCCAAGCTCTAGATTTCAGCTAGACTGTCACTTTCCCTAAGATGTCATCTTGGAGCCTTTCACTAGCTTCTGTCCTCTGCTGTATACTTCAGTTGGAGCCCATCTTCCATCCTGATGGCTTATTTTGTGTGACCGCTCATCCAGTGTCACCCATCCCTGCTAAACTGTAGCATCTTGAGGGTCAGGGAGCTTTTGGTCTTTTTGCTGCTGTCTCCCAACACACAGTGCATAGCATACAGTGGGCATTTGATATGTTGGTTAAATTAATGCACAGATCATTGTTTTAGCAGCATCTGTCTGGCAACATGGAGACCATGGTGGAAGAGGAGAGAGAATGTCGGGAAGCCCAGGAAGGTCTGCTGCAGTTTTTTGGACAGAAGAGTGTGTGAACTTTAGGTAGACTTACTTGGAATGGAGAATCAGGATTAGGTTTTCAGAGTGAAGAGGTGTGATTGACATTCCAGTGCCAGTTAGATGCAGGTGTAGGAGAGAGAGCTGGGTGAACTTGGGCACCTGCAGAGAAACTGGCCATGGAGAGAAAGGTGGGGGGAAGGTGCTGATACTTGCCTTCTCCCCGTATACCTTGAAGATAAGACAGGAAGGTGCACACTTTAGAAATTGTTGTTTGCCTCAGAATCAAACAAGATCATTTTCAGATGCAAATAGAGAGCAGTTCTGTTTCGCGCATTTGTGCTTTCTAGTGAATTGCTTTTAAAGTCTGCGACAGTGTTTTGAGCACCTGGGTGGCTCAGTCAGTTGAGTGTCTGGCTCTTGATTTTGGCTCACGTCATGATCTCAGGATCATGGGATCCAGTCCTGCGTTGGGCTCCCTACTCAGCATGGAGTCTGCTTGAGGATTCTCTGCCTCTCTCCTTCTGCCCTTCCCCTGCTTGCATGCTCTCTCTCTCTCTCTCTCTCAAATAAATAAATTAATTAAAAAAATAAAGACTGTGACAGCATTTTGAAAATGGTTCTTAGGATGTTAAGCCACTGCACTAAATCACTAGGCTGTCCTTTGGCCTTACAAAATAGAAAATGTGGGAATTCTGTCTTCAGACCCCAGCTAATATATGGTTTCCTTTTGGGTGGGTGGACCTTTGAATGGGACAGCTTGTTTCTGCGCGTCATCTGTGCCTGTGGGTTCCAGGCATAGAAAGGTGTCTCTCTTACTCTTTCATTGTCTTTCTCACTAGGACTCACTTTTAAGGCTCTCTGCAAGTGACATCGTGCAGGTAGTTGATTGAAATCCTCCTCAGTGATGTGGTTTTGATGATCCTGTGACCCTGAGGTGTTTTCAACAGATATCTGCCCTATATATATACCTTTCAGCACCCCACAGTGCTCAAGAGAAGTCTCCAAAATTCATTCAGAGTTACACAGATTGCTTGGTTTACTGACAGTAACTAAAATGGCTGGAAGAAGGCAGGGATTAACCTCTCCATGAACCTAAGTGTTTTATAGGTGATGTCTGAGGTGAGGGAAGAATTGGAAAAGCTTCACATTCTCCGTGGGTGAAATGTGCCATCACCAGTGACGTGTCTAATTTCCTTGCTTCCTCAACAGAGTTCTCAGCATCATTAGAATATGACAGTTGCCGTTGATACCAGCAGGACTAGAGATGGTGGAGATAGTGATGTTCTGTATTGTTGAAATGCTCCCCGGCTGTGATTATCCCTCATGGCAGGTGAGACCCTGCTGGGGAGTGGCTGAGCAACTGCCAAATACTTCTGACTGGAGGGAGAGCCCTGACATTCCTTAGAATGCATCAACATGTCACTTCCCGATGTGATGACCCCAGATATCTCACTAAAGGGCATAATCAACTGTATTAGATCTTGCAACATAATTATTTGACTTTTTTTTTTTTTTTTTTTTAGTTTAAATGGATCCTTGTTAAACTTTATTGTGGTGAGTGTGGTATGCACCCTGGGTGACTTATGTTTTTTTCTATAAATACTTGTGTACACCCATGCAGGATGAATTGGGAGCGCTGGCTATTTTGCCAGCGCATCAGATATCACTGTTTAGGTCACTTGATTTCAAGGAATGTCAGAAACATACCTTTCTTTCCAAGTCCCACACCACTCGCTCATTTCTAAGAGTCTTTTGACAAATAGAATAGCAAATAGCAGGAAATCACAGGCAGAGTCCTTGTCAGGGCTGAAATCCTGACTCCATCCTGTGTAACTTGGGGCCCATTACATTAATGGTGCCTCGGGTTCCTTTTTTTTTTTTTTTTTTTTGGTAAAATGGGAATAAGAACGTTACTATAGGAAAGTTATGAGGACTACATAGGTTCATCCATGGAAAAGCATGAAGAATTGTATCTGACAAAGTATGAACACTGAAACGTTAGTTTACATTATTATGAAGTCACTCCTAAAATGTAGCTCTCACTTAATGACCAGAATGCTAACGTAAATGAAGTGATTCTTAATGAATGGTACTATTTACATTTTGATTATTTTTTTCCTTGAAAGTCCTAGTGGATTCAGCTCACTAAAATCCATATAATCTGTTATTTAAGTATGTTTTACTCATTAATTTAGGATATCAAGTGTCCAAGGAGGTAGGAAAAGCTTTGACCTAGGAGCCATACTTGCTTTTAACTCCAGACAGCCATATGAAGTGAGTTGGGGATTGATCCTGGGCATTCAGGTCAGGAAAGCAGGGTGTGAACACAGGAGGAGGAAATGTTTCTCTTCCAGATGCTTGGTCTGGAGACTTGTGGGGTGCTGAGAACAGGGAAGTCCTAGAAGCAGCCTGATTTAATGAGCACACTGCAACACTCCCAAGAATCTTCTCCCTCCTGTCCTAGAAACTGACTTTATGCCTCAGTGTCCCTTTCTGCAGAGTGGGAGTTCATATCCTCAGAGGGCATCCAGAGCAAAATGGGCAAAGTACTTGCCTACAGAAGGCAGAAGACAGAAGAGAAGAGAAAGAGAAGACAGAAGACAGAAATCCAGATTTTTATATAAAATATCAGATTTTTATATAAAATATCAGATTTTGACATGTTGGAAACCAATGTTTTAAGAGTTCTGGGTGGCTCAAATAAGTCCCGTGTTTAAATAAGATCCAAGCTTAAGGCCACTAGCTTGCAGTCTCTGAAATGAGAAGAAAATGTTTATGATACCTGTAGCACACCAGTATCAAAGATAACAGGTAATGTTACTAGCATCTCTGGGTAAAACGCTATCTGCTGGCCTCATTAAGATTGCTGTATAGGGCCTGGTTTCAGCTGTTCAGGGCATAAGCACCATGTGAGCCCCTGCCCGCTTTCAGGAGCACATTCTTTAGAGTGAACAGTTGGTGCAGGTCGACCTCGGCCCAGAAGCTACAGGTTCCCATCCCGGAAAATACTTGGACGGTCATCATCTCCCTTTTAGGTGCTACCAGTTTCATGAAGGAAGCATTACTTCTGGTTCTTCTGTTCTTTCACATTCAAATGGTAGGGTCATCTGAGCATCATGAGTTTTCTGGCTCAGAGTCTGGAGTTCAGGAAGCTTTAGGAACTAATAGAGACAGCAGAATCTGTGGGACCCTGGCACAGAGCCTGCTGGTACGGAGGTGCCTGTTGTCTCTGCGTATGTGAGAGTCAGCCCAACCGCTGAGTGGCTGCCTCAGAAACAGCTCTTTGGTGTTTGTAGCAGATTCTCTAAGTTGTGTTACTCGCAGAAGTTCTAAGAATTTGCAAGTTTACCATATAGGCAGATCTACATCTAGAATTACCTATGTCCAAACCACAAAAATGACCGGACATTCTCCTTTCCCAGCTGATATGATGACTGCTGCTTCTTTATGTATTAACAATTTAGCTTTCTCTTGGTCTTCCCATCTTCTAGATAAAATTACCAAGATACCCAGTCACAGGTTTTACCCTGCTTCCTGACAGTTCATAACCCAGAGCAAATGATGCTTCTGTGGATCTTTCTTAAAATCACCTAACAGGACCCAGATCGGTAATAAGCCACCTGACAGTCCCCCACAGCCTGGTTCCCTGAGTGCCGCAAGCCAGTAAACCCAGTGTGGTTCTGCCAGTCTGTCCTGGTGATCTGTGGATGAAGGGTGTTGATACCCATGTAAGATTTCATGATAATATTACACAGTTATTTACTTTTTGGTACTTACAAAAATTAAATGCAGAAGACAGAAGAAAGTTTATAAAAGAGGGTTAAAGACTGAATGATCCACTTAAATAATAGTGTCTCCCTTTCAAGGTGGGGTGTATGATACTGCTAAGGCATGTGGGATAGCCTGTCCATGTCTATGGGCAGACATAGTATGATTCACTTTGCAGATAGGAGGACATGACCCTTTGAAACCTACTTAGAATAAGCTCTTTCCAAAAGCTATAGCTTGTGCTGATTATGATGCTGGCAGGCTTCAACCTGCTGTCCTACCGAGTCTGGAACTTTAGACAAGTTAAGATCAACAAGCATTTTGTGGTCAAGTACCATTTAATGAGAGTTTGCAGCCAAGTCATGGTTTGGAGTCCGACTTCCAAGCCAGGAGCCTTTCGACAGTCTTCAGCCTGAGCTGTGGAGAACCTGCGAGGAGGCTCTGCTTTTTCGCCAGGCCAACTGACTGACTATTAGACCAGATCCCTGGGGCTCACCCTGGGATAAGCTATCTCTATGCCACTGGATTCAGAATGCTTTGCTGCTAACGCATGAAAGCAACACAAAGCATATACGGCAGGAGAAGTAGGGGTTCCAGTTTGCTAGGCTTTTCCTAAAAGTAAGAGAAAAGCATTTTCAGTCCTTTATCAGGACAGTTAAAACAACAACAACGTAAGGTGACTTGCATTATTTTCAGGTCACTTTTCTAGGAAACATGCAAAGTTTTCTCTCAGGCCCTGCTCTCTCCCTTTGTGAGGCAGCCATGAGGCTTTCCTTGCCAGCTTTATTATGTCATTGAATTAATAATGTTGTAAAGACTAGATCAGAAGTCAATTTGGCAGCTATGCCTTTAGGGAAATTTTTGGAAGAGTGACCTTCCATTTTTAATAAGCATGTTATTACATTTAGAATTAAATTACCAAGAGCCAAGCTACTCTCTTGAATTTGCTATTAGCCATTTTTTCCCTTTTATTTTTAATGAACTAGAACAAGTCAGAGCCAGTTTTTTCACAGCACGCAGTAAGAAAGGAACTCAGCATCTTTTACTCTCAGGCCCTTTATTTTAGACCTGTTTTACTCTTCTAAATGTTGGCATTTTAAGGCTTCTCCAAGGTAGCCAGTTTTTTTGTTTTTTTTTGTTTTTTTTTTTTCCCCTAACATAGACTGGGAAAATCCCTTACCTTACTTCTGCCTGTAGGTATGGGTGCCTCCCAAGCTTGAGTCTCCTTTCCCCAAGTGAAACCTACAATCTTCATCGAAACAATGTGATTCTAAAGTCATGCCCAGAGAAAGTGGATCAGGAAGTCCAATAGCATACACTGTAACAACAGATCTGGGACAAGGGTTAACCCCATCAAATACTAGAACTCAGCTTAAAACATTAGTCCTGAAGGCTGATACAGTGCTGGGGCTGACGTAAATAACAGAAACCCAGAGGGCAGTGGAGAATCACTAGCTAGCAAAGTAGGTCTATTATCCAGTACTACTCCTGAGTAAGACCCAAGAATTGTTCACGAATGATGTTGGCATAGATAAAGGGCAGTTTGGAGCCAACATTTAGATCCCACACTATAAACCTAAAACAAGTAAAAAGTGTGCTCCAGATTAACTAAAGATGACAAATGCTCAAACTGTAGGAAATATGGTAAAAAATAAAAAGATAGTACACTCAGGTTGAAGCAGTAAGTCAAGTCACAAATCGGAAATACTTCCTTATTGTAACAAGGCCTCTCTGAGAGCTGAGCCTGTCTGGGCGTCTTTTGATTTCTGGCACCCAACACACCTACTTAGTAAAAGCCCACACCTTTGCTAAGGTAGGTTAATGGTTACTGTAATTGTAAGTGGCAGTGTATGAACTAGCCTGTGTGGATGTGTAAGAAAATGTATACATTTTTTTTTAATGAGCTAGGATGATTTTATTATGGATCCTTTTAAAGAAAAATCCCTTTAGCATATTTTTAACAAATTGGGGCAAACAGTAGACTTATAATATATGATTATACATGCATTTTAAATGATAGAAAGTCTTTGACCCCAGCAATAAGTATATTACTCTATTTATTTCTCAGGTTGATGGCAATGACACTGTTATAATAATGTGACAATAATGTGATGTGATTTGTTGAGTGGTTGCAGCATGCTGGGTACTTTTAAAAGAATTATCTTTCCTCATAGCAAATGTATGCAATGTATTGCATTTTTGAATATATGTTAATAAGAATTCTATAGTGATAGCTAACTTGTGTGCATACGTGGGAGATACGGGGAGAGTTAACTTTATATGTATGTATAGTATTTACATTCCTCTTCTGGAATGTGAGTTCCTGGAAGTTGAAAAATAAAGGTTCTGTGACAGAGGAATATAACCTGGTCTACCTAATAGATATTAACTATAGGAACCGTGTGTTTCACTATTTCTGAAAAAATCTGTGGCTGCCTAGGGCTACTCCCACCTGGTCTGGGTGTCTCTAGAGGCTGAAAAGAATGCATGGCATTAAGGGTCAAAATTATTTTTCTACTAGTACCTTTCATGATTCAGATGATAGTCATTCATTGTTTTATTAATATATATATTATATATATTATAAATATATTTTTGTGTGTTTTTAAAATTTCATCATTTAAGGTCCAGTGAGCTAACATACAGTGTAGCATTAGTTTCAAGTGTACAATATAGTGATTCAATACTTCCGAACAACACCCAGCGGTCATTACAACAAGTGCCCTCCTTAATCCCCATCACCTATTTCACCCAACCCCCAACCCACCTCCCCTCTGGTAACTATCAGCTTGTTCTCTATGGTTAAGAGTCTGTTTCTTGGTTTGCCTTTCTCTCTGATTTTTTTTTTTGTTGGTTTGGTTTCTTTTTTGTTTGTTTGTATTTTATTTTATTTCTTTTCAGTGTTCCAGAATTCATTGTTTCTGCATCACACCCAGTGCTCCATGCAATACGTGCCCTACATAATACCCACCACCCAGGCTCACCCAACCCCCCACACTCCTTCCCTCTAAAACCCTCAGTTTGTTTCTCAGAGTTCACAGTCTCTCATGGTTTGTCTCCCCTTCCAATTTCCCCCAACTCACTTCTCCTTTCCATCTCCCAGTGTCCTCCGTGTTATTCCTTATGCTCCACAAGTAAATGAAACCATATGATAATTGACTCTCTCTGCTTGATTTATTTCACTCAGCATAATCTGCTCCAGTCCCATCTATGTTGTTACAAAAGTTGGTTATTCACCCTTTCTGATGGAGGCATAACACTCCATTGTATATATGGACCATATCTTCTTTATCCATTTTTTAAAATTTTCATTGATTGGTCTTTTGGTCCTGGTTAGGGTAGATACACAATTTTTGGTTTTGAATAATTATATAGATCACTGAGTGGAATCCAAGATTTATCTTTTCTCTCTTGCTCATTAGCTTGTGATGTATCAATTATATACTAAATAAAGTAAGCTTTGCTTTAAGAAAAGAGTGGAAAAATGATTTTGAGCTTAAGCAGGATTTAACCACTTTGCATAGCTCTGGAGAGACCCATCTTTCCCTGTATCATTTGTGTAAAGTGAAATTTAGAAGATGTGAGACCTAATATCTAAATTGCAAATAGTGGGGCCTCCCTCCAGTACCTATTTCTAACACCCTGATGGGCACTGAAATTTGAGTAAGCACATTTTTTAGGGGTGATGAGTCACTTTGTTGTTTGTTTAAAGATAATTTATAGAAAATAAGGCATCAGATTTTAAAGTAAAAAGTAAAAAGGAAGGATCAGATACTAATTGGAGTGATTGTATGAACCGTGATTTACATTTATGGAATCACTTCTTTGATGGGTGGTGACAAGGAGTGCAAACAAGGAGGGTTATGTACCTTGAGCATCTTTGTTTCCAAGACACTTGAGGCAACACAGGGTAGTGGTTAACACAAGCATTCTGAAGTCTGATTGCCTTAATTTGAATCCTCGTTTTGCTGCTTCCTCTCTCTGTGACCTGGAGCAAATCATTTAAACTCTGTGCCTCTGCTTCCTAACTCTAAAATGGTGTTAATAATAATATCTACCTCATAGGAGTATCATGAGGATTAAAGTGAGTTAAGAGATTATGCTGAGTGAAATAAGTCAAGCAGAGAGAGTCAATTATCATATGGTTTCACTTATTTGTGGAGCATAACAAATAGCATGGAGGACAAGGGGAGTTAGAGAGGAGAAGGGAGTTGAGGGAAATTGGAAGGGGAGGTGAACCATGAGAGACTATGGACTCTGAAAAACAATCTGAGGGGTTTGAAGGGTCGGGGGGTGGGAGGTTCGGGGAACCAGGTGGTGGGAATTAGAGAGGGCACGGATTGCATGGAGCACTGGGTGTGGTGCAAAAACAATGAATACTGTTACGCTGAAAATAAATTAAAAAAAAAAAAGATACATTAAAAGAATGCATAGCATGTTTTAAAAACCGTAGATGTTGGTTACCATCACTTGCTCTGATTAATGAACAAAAGTTTACTAGGACACAGAGGAGGCTCACAGCATCAGAGATGAAGTTGTTTTGGGGGTGCATCCTTGGAAAGTTTAGTCAGTGCCCCAAGATGGTTTCTCATTTTTTTAGAAAGAAAGAATTTATAGGCCTAGCAGGTGGTTGAAAGGAAGCCTCAATTCTGACCGCCCCTATACAGGATTTTGATTCCCTGATTAACATCATTGTCCTCTAGCTCTATCTATTGAATTTTTTTTTAAGATTTTATTTATTTATTTGACAGACAGAGATCACAAGTAGGCAGAGAGGCAGGCAGAGGTAGGGAGGGAAGCAAGCTCCCTGCTGAGCAGAGAGCCTGATGCGGGGCTCCATCCCAGGACTCTGGGATCATGACCTGAACCAAAGGCAGAGGCTTTAACCCACAGAGCCACCCAGGCGCCCTGAATTTTTTTTTCTTTTATTGGACAGGAGAGATGACTTACTAATTTTTAGGTTCCTGGGTATAAAAATAAGAATGTTCTTGAGATGCTCTATGTAACTGACAAAAAACCTGACTGGAAATTAACAGTGAGCCACTGCAGACTGAAACAATTATTCTGGGAAGCACCAGTTCACAATATAAAGTGAATTAGTGATTAATTTAATCACTCGAAAAAGAAAATGAGCCCCTGACAACAAATAGACCTTACACATCAGGGTACTTACGTATAGCTATTTTAAGGTTTAGGCTGCAAATGTCCCTTAAAACTATCAGCTAGTGGATTTAACTAGGTGCACTTGAAAATCTTAAAGAAACCTGGGTCTGTGCTAAGGTTGTATTCTGATACAGTATAATATTTGCCTGCAACATCCTCTTCTGATACGGAAGAAAATCCTTAGACACAGATATTAACTTATTTCCAAGCACCCTGTCAGTGAACAGAGAGCAGCAGAACAAATGCAAAGGAAAAGAGATCATCCGAGAACTTAAATAGCAGGCAGGGAGCAAGGTGGACATTTAACTGCTTGTACTGGTGTGTGTTTTGTGCGGGGTGCCTGTAGGCGATCACTCCAGTGAATGTGTGCAGGCATCCAAAGTAGGACGTGCTATCTTCATTTGGCCTATTGAAGAAATCGAGGCTCAGTGGAGATGAGTGTCTTGGTCAAGATAACAAGCAGTAAATGGCAGAATCGGGATTCAAATTCAACTCCAAAGGTGATGAAATTCCTGAATATGTGGGTTTAATAAGAGTCACCTCATGCCTCCAAAAGTTAATTTGGTGCAGATGGGACTTTTACATCAGTATTAATTCAGTTTTTTCTTATGGTTTATTTCAGTTTCATTATATTCATAGAATTTGGATTGAACATTTTTTTCCATGACTGAGCAAGTCTCATAAGTTTGTAGGCAGGGAGCAGTATTCTTCAAGTCACCTTTGCAATAGAAATTGAGTAACTAGAATAAGATTCAAATATAATATCAAATGTAATATTCAAATAGCCTCGTAATCCACTTTCTTTTATGTTTCACTGAAGACGAATTGGGCTACTGGCTTTTATCCCTTAATCTCCAGAGTTGTGTCCTAAATTCTCTATTTCAATGATTGCGGACAAGCTTCTTTTTCCAGGACTAGAATCCTCCTTGTTCTAGACCCATTATTTGGCAATATAAAGAGATAAAGCATCTTTGACCCAGTTAGCACCTAGAAATAGGACTTTATTGCAACCCATTATGTGCAGCACTAATATGAATTTTGCCTCTGTTCTAGCCCTTTGCTCAAGGTCAAAGACATTTTTGGAGGTCTCCTGAAATAGGAATCTTTGCTAACCACAGATGATTGAACACCTTTGTCAAACCTGTAACTTTTGGGAATTACCATAACAGAAAGGGAGGGGAGGATTTCTGAAGTTTAATTAGAAACTACGGATGTTATAAGATAAATGATTAAAATAGTAATTTACTTTCTTGCATGCTGAGTGAAAGGCCTAAAATACTAATTAGGTGGCAGAAGAGAATATGAAATTCGAATGGTGGTAATTATTTGAGATTCTCATGCTGTCTTCCCCACCTCCTCCAGTGTGGCCATGTGTCACATGACTCTGTCCTCATGGCTGGTAGGATCTTGGACATCACTGTCAGGAGGTGTCTGGAGTCCTGCCTTATGGGTTCTGACATGGACTGACTCAAGGCTGGGCTGTACCAACAACAATGTCCTGAGACACAGACTTTCCGTTATAAGAACAACTTCCTGAGGATCTAATGTAGAGCATGGCAACTGTGGTGAAGATGGTGTCACATACGTGAAGGTGCTGAGATCTTAAGCATTCGGTATACACAGAAATAAAAAAGCTGTGTGAGGTGATAGGTGATAGCATTAGCTATCTTGATCTTAGAAATCACTTCCCGTGTGTATGTGTATCAAATCATGTTGTGCACTTTAAATGTACACAATTATATTTGTCACTTACTCCTCAGTAAAATTGGGAGGGAAAAAACAGAATGCCCCAAGAAACTTCAAAACAGAGAGTGCAGTTGCCGGGTGCAGGGGCTGGTGGAGCCGCAAAGCCAAATAAAATGTGGATTGCTTTGGCTATGATGGGTCATATGAGGCCAAAACTTGTGGCGGGGGTTGGAGAGAACTAGTTGGTCAAGTGGATACAGAAGGACCTCCAGAGAGAACCAGAAATACCATCAAAAAGCAGCAAAAGGTTTGTCCACATTCCTGTTGCTGCCCCCATTTCTGGCTCCCTCAGGCCTGGCGTTCATTTTCTCCTGCATATCTGCTGACTGTACACTCTTGACCTTGAGGGAATGTGTGACAGCGCCCACATGTTCTTGGATGGTAGAGAGAGCATTCACTGTGAGGAGAATGACATCTGTTACATGTACTCAAGAAGACGATCCACACTTTGGTCTAGAATGTTGGAGAACTAAGAAAATAATTTCTTGGGGGCGTTAGGGATAACCGAAATCTGAGATCCTGGGGGGCAGCATGGCCTTGCATTCTTCCAGAGCTCAGGTGTCCAAGGCACTAGAAGCCACGAAGGCTGCATCCAGCAGAGTCCTGGGTGGCGAAAGTCTCTGTGCTCAGTGAGAGGAAACAACATTTTCCCTCTCAGGGCAGGGAAGCCCTGATTTCTCAAGTTAATATCCAGTTCTTCAGGATTATGTCACTATACCTACAAATTGTATACCTAGAAACTTTAACAGTTCATTCAACTCTGTTGAGTATTTTAGGATACATAGGTTAGAATTGAGAGAATTTATTATTTTTATCAGTCATAGAGATGCTAGATGCAAACTTCCATTCACTGGTGTGTGACTCTGATTCTGGCCTTAGCAGCATGTGTGAAATTTGGACAGCATTATAGCGCTCATGGGCAAGAACACTAATGTGTTTGCACAGTCATGCTGGTCCCAGGTAAGGGCTTAATCTGAATCCGTTCATACGTCCTATCATTCAGTCTTGAATTCCAGAAATCATGGATTTTAAAGTTGCACACAATAACAATGTTGGCTAGGTTCTTTAATCCAGAGCTAGGTTTTTAAGCCTTATATATTCATAAAATGTGTGGCAGAGGTTTTAAGATTATTAATGGGTGTTTCTCTCCTTTTCTTTTTATTGTCCAATGGGAAGGGCATCAAGGGATCACAAGCCAAACTTATAAAATGTTTATCCTGGCCAAAGCTGCCTTGCCTTTTTGTTTCCAAATATTGACCTGGTATGACATAGGTTTTAAATGTAATGGGAAGAAGCTTTTTCTTGGCACATTTTAACTGTCAAATCTTAAAGATAGTTTCTAAATTAATGACTTCAAAAAAAATAAAAAAGATAATGACTTTAGGTTGAACTTTGCTATCTGGAATATTGAGGTGTATTATAGTAATTATTTGAATCTGGGGGCTTAAGAGGGGGTATTTTTGTTATGTTCTCTCTTTCTGTGGTTGTATAGGTGAAACTCTAAGCCCTTTGATGACACCATGCTTCAATATGACAAATGAATATGCATTTTAACTTTGCTTTCAGGGAATGAGGGCAAAGGGGAAAAACTTTCAAATGGATTTGCAAGTAGAGTAAGGTTTTCTGAGTAGAGGCAAAGCTGAGATGATTCTAAAATTACTACTGGTGTTTCATTCTTTAGAAAGACCAGTTTGTTCCATCTGTTCTTACAAGGGATAAGTTTTGGTTGGTTGCTTTTTACTACTGGCAGAATGAAAACAAAATTAGAGGTATTTTTCTTTTTGCTGCTGACTCTTCCCCTCATCAAGGTGAAATTCACATGAAGTTAACCATTTTAAAGGGATAATTCAGTAGGATTTAGTACATTCACAATGTTATGCCACTGTCACCTCTGTCTAGATCCAAATTATTTTTATCACCCTAAGATAAAACCCTACACTCCTTAAGGATTTATTAACTTCTCCTACCAATCCCCTGCCTCTAGCAAGTATGTTTTCTGTATTTTACTTGGTAACCAATGCTGCCTTCTTTTGTGTGTGTGTGTGTGGTTGTTTGTTTGTTTATTTTTTTAATGTAGTGTACCTTTTTTGATCCCATCCCTGCTTTGGTCTGAATGTTTGTGTCCTCCTTCCCCACATACCAGGCCTCCCTACCATTTATATGTTGAAATTCTAATTCTCAAAGTAATGGTATGATGAGGTGGGCCTTTGGGAGATGATTTGGTCCTGAGGGTGGACCCTTCACCATTGGACCCTTCCCCATTGGACCCAGAGGCCCTCAGCCAACCACGTGAGCACCCTGATCTTGGACTTTCAGTTTTCAGAACTGTGACAAATAAATTTCTGCTTTTTTATAAGTTGCTCAGTCTGTGGTATTTTGTTACAGAAGCCTGAATAGATGAAGACATGTCTCATTTCCTTTTCCATCCCTTTTTTATTTCCTTAGTGACTTACTGTGGGTATTACAACCAAGATCATAAATTTATAACAGCCCAGTTTAAATAGATAGCAATTTAAAATCAATAGCATATAAAAATTGCTCCTATGTAGCTCTGCCTCCCATTTACATTGTTCTTATCACACATGTCATCTCTGGACACTGTATACCCACTAATATAGATTGATAATTATTTTATGAATTTATCTTTTAGTAGGGAACAAAAAGAGTTGCAAATCAAAAATACACTAATATTGGGTTTCATGTAGTTACCTTTGTTGGAGCTATTTTTCCTAGGGCTTCAAGTTACTGTCTAGTGTCCTTTCATTTCAGCCTGAAGCACTGCTCTTTAGTATTCCTTGAGGGACAGGTCTAGTGTTGAATTCACATTTTGTTTACCTGGTCATTCCTTCATTTTTCTGGTTTTTTGTTTGTTTGTTTTCAGTAATCTCTATACCCAACATGGGGCTTGAACTCACAACCACAAGATCAAGAGTCATGTGCTGTCCCAACTGAGCCCTCCAGGCACCCCTCTTCCTACATTTTTTAATGGTACTTTTGCCAAAGATAGGATTCTTGGCTTGTCAGGTTTTTTCTTTCAGCACTTTAAATACAGTCATAGTCATTCTACTGCCTTTTGGTATCCATGGTTTCCAATGAACAATTGGCAGTTAGTTTTATTAAAGATGCCTTTTACATGATGTGTAGCTTCTCTTTTGCTGTTTTTGAGATTCTCTTTGTTTTTGTCTTTGTTTGATTATAATATGTGTTAACGTAGATCTCTTTGAGGTTTATCTTGCTTGGAGTTTGTTGAGCTTAATGGACGATGGGATTTTTCAGCTATCATTTCTTCAAATATTCTTTTTCTTCTTTATTCCTCTCTTCTCCTCCTGACTCTCAAAAGCATATGCTGCTATGCTTGATGGTGTCCTACATGTCCTTCTGGCTCTATTGATTCTTATTCATTCTTTTTTCTTTCTGTTCCTCAGTCTATATAATTTCAGGTGTCCTATTTTCAGGATTGTGGAATCTTTTAACTGCTTGTTCAACTCTGTTAAACCCTTCTAGAGAATTTTTAATTTCAGCTACTATACTTTTCAGCTCCACTTTCTATTTAGTTTCTAATTTTAATTCCTATCTCTTTATAATATCTCCATTTGTCATATTTTTACTGATTTCCTCTACTTCTTTGTCCATGTTTCCTTGAGCATTTCAATCATATTTAAGACAATTGAATTAAAGTCTTTGTCTAATAGGTTCAGTGTTTGGGCTTCCTCCGGGATGATTTCTTTCAATTTACTTTTTCCCCCTGAATGGAACATTCTCTTTTGTTGCCTTGTGTGCCTTATTGTTGTTGTCATCAAAAATTGGTTATTTTAAATATTATAACATGATAGATCTGGAAATCAGATTCTCTGCATAACTCAGGTTAGTTGTCAACTGTTGAGTACTGCCATTGTGTTTAGTGAGTGTGCCAATCCATTTTGCAGAGACTGTATTCCTTGTCAAGTGTTATTACTGATGTCTCTCTTCTGTTGGTGTGTGGTTACTGAAGTCTCTGCTCTGTTTTCTCATTGGTCCTCCAGTGACCTGTCAGATTTTCTTAAATTTCTGGAGCCAAAAGGAAAATAAATATTTCCCCTGTCTTTCTAGCTTAGATGTGAGCTGGGGCACTCCTTTCATGTGGAAGCTAGGCCATCTACAACTCTGCTTTAACCTTTGCCTCCTGTTTGTGTAGCACTGACAGAACTGCTTGCTGGAAGTACAAGTCTAGGCTCTCTAGAGTATGTGAGTATGTGTCAGTCTTTTCTGAGTATGTGTCAGTCCTGGATGGCCCTACCAAGCCCTTACTTATTCAAGAGACTTCCTCCTTAGCCTTGTGCTTCCTAGGGTTTTGGGTCTGTCTGATGCTTGCCGCTTTTGTAGTCCCTTGTCCCAGGTGGGCATGGGGAGTAATCTTTAAATCTTATAACAGGTGCCACCACCACCTGGAAAGCCACTCCAGCCCAAGGCTAGCAGGGTGGTGTGAAACAAAGGTCAGCCTCTGCCCCATTCCCTCCGGGAACCACAGGGCAAGTCAAAATGCACAACTGCAGTATTTATAAAATAAGATTCATATGAGCCCTTTGGCACCAGTAAGCTGCCCAGTGAATGTGGGCCAGCATCCTCATGGCCCACATGTGGTGCTGGGGAATGGGAGGCAAATAAGCAAAAAGGCCACAGTGCTTTATTAATGAAATTCTGCCACCTTTATCTTCACTAAGTGCTCCTCTAGTTATTGTGGATTTTTAAATTAAATCCCAGAGTTCCAAAAAAGTTGATTGTGTCAGTATTTTCATCTTAATCATTGCTTCTTTGGAGGAACTGTTTCTCTGAGCACCCTCTTCCACAATTTGCTGGTACATAATTTGGGATTTACTTTCTTCTTTGGCCATTTTTAAAAACTGATACTTAATTTTTTTAGAGCAGTTTGTGGTTCACAGGTGAATTGAGGGAAAGGTATAGATTTCCTCTATATCCTGTAGCCCTATACATGCAGAGCCTCCCCCACTATCTCCATCCCCTACCAGAGTGCTGATCTGTTATAGTTAATGAATCCACATTGACTCATCCTTGTCACCCAAAGCCCATAGTTATGTTAGTGTTCACTCTTGGTGTACATTCTATGGGTTTGGATGAACGTATAATGTCAAGTATCCACCTTTTCAGTATCATATAGTTTCACTGCCTAAAGATCTTTTGTGTTCCATGTATTCTTCCCTCTTCCCCAAATCCTGGTAAACAATGTTGTTTGTCAATGTTTTCCTGTCTCCACAATTTTCAGTGTTTCCAGATGTCATATAGTTGGAATCACACGTGTAAGATTCCCAGATTGGCTTCTTTCACTTAGATAATACATATTTAAGTTTCCTTCATGTCTTTCCATAGCCAATAACTAATTTCTTTTTATCACTGAATAATATTCCTTTGTCTGTTTGTATCAGTTTGTACATCTGCCTCCTGAAGGACATCTTGACTGCTTCCAAGTCCTAGCAGTATTGAATGAAGCTACTGTAAACATCCAGGTGCAGGTGTCTGTGTGGACCTAAGTTTTCAACTCTATTGGGTAAATACCCAGGAATGCAATTGCTGGCTTTTATGTAAAAGTATGTTTAGTTTTGTAAGAAACTGCCAAACTGTCTTCCAAATTGGCGGCACCATTTGGTGTTCCTATCAGCAATAAATGAGAGTTCCTGTTGCTCTAAGTCCTCATCAGCAGTTGATGTTGTCAGCATTCCAGTTGATGTTGTCAGCATTCCAGATTTTGGCCATTCTAATAAGTGCATGTTATTACTTTTTGAAGGATGATATTCCCATTTTATGCAAATTTGAGTAGTAATATTTTTATCTAAACATGCTATTATTAAAGCTACCTTTCAGAGCCTGGGAATCTTTTCCTGTCTGGGAGTTATTAACTAAGCTATTCTGTATAGGAGCCTCTTGCTCCACTGTCAAGGCCCTGCAACTGTATGGAATGAGTTGAAGGTGAAATGTGCTCTTTTCCTTCCTTCTTGCTGCTGATTCCTTAGTTGACTCTCCCTCAGCCTTCTTCCTTTGTTGTCACTGTAGCTTCAGGCCCCTGGCTTCTCCATTCTTCACTCTATTGGTCAGTGTTTTGACCCATCTAATATTTTTTAAGCATTATCTAATCTAATCTAATATTTTTTAAAATCTAATATTTTTTAAGCATCTTCAGAAGGAAGATTTAACTTCTGAGGTTCACCTTCAAGGTGCTCCAGTAATCTATCCTGGTTTAATTTGCCCACCAATTCCCATGATATTTCTTTCTATACCCACTAAATGAAGAGAGTGGCCATTCCTGGCTAGAAATGGTGGGTACCCAATTTGTGGCTTCTTTTATTCCAATTTCTCCCTTCCTCACCTTGTTTTCTTCCTGTGCCCATGATCTACCTCTCTCTTAAAATGTAGCCCAGACTTGAAGACTTTCAAGTTAATATCTAAAGAAATCCTTATTACCTTACTTTACTACTGTTTGGCTCTTCATACTTTGGTACCTTATATTATAGTTATTTTTGGTATATATTTTATCTCTCTTCAGAATCTATGAAGATAACATATATTGGTTCATTTGACATTCTCTGAAAATCTTGGCATAGTGCCCTACTATTTTAAAGGTTTACTATTATTTGACAAATAGATGAATGTTTAAGTTTAGCTACATAAAAAGAAACTACTTTTGGAAGAATGTTTTACTGTATTTCAGCTGTCAAACCATTCTAGTCAATGGTGTGATTTTAAATTTAAATAAATTTGCTGAGCCTGACTGGGAGAGCTCTTAGTTTGGTTTCTTTGACATCCTGAGGGAAAAACCCGGTCAGTAGTAATTCTCAGTGTCTTCAGGGATGTTCTTACTGATACTTTAATTAGAAACTTACAGATTTCCTCACAGTCTAGGTATGTGCTTAGATATATTAATTTATCTAAAGGCCTTACCTGGAATCACAGCCTGATGGTTTTCCAACTTGCATTCATTTGGTTACTAATACTGAAGGCTTGGACCATATGTGAAATCATGGTGCTGTTGCCTTGTCCATTTCATTATTGAAAGGTTTTTTTTTTTTTTTTTTAAATTTTATTCCTTATTCACTGTTTATCATATGTCATACCTTAGCAGTGCTTCAGCCTCTGGGAGGTATCAAGGAGCATGGTGCAGTTTTGTCCAATGGGGGACCTTGTAGGCCATAGCATCCATCTTGCATAGACATCTAATAGGATTTAGTGTCTGCCTGTCTGTCTGTCTCTTATCTCTTTCTTTGCTTCTTTGCATGCTTTTGTATTGTTTGAGGATTCTAGTTTTTCCTGGAGGGGTAATACAAGATTTCCAGGGATACTGATTCCACTTCAGCTGTTCTTACACGATACCTTAGAAAGGCATCTTAATTCTTTTGTTTTTTCAAACTGTATCATCACAAACTTTTTTTTTTTTTTTTTAGATTTTATTTATTTGACAGACAGAGATCACAAGCAGGCAGAGAGAGAGGAAGGGAAGCAGACTCCCTGTTGAGCAGAAAGCCTGAAGCAGGGCTCAATCCCAGGACCCTGGGATCATGACCTGAGCTGAAGGCAGAGGCTTTAACCCACTGAGCCACCCAGGCACCCCTACAAACTTTTTTCTTAAGTATTGGATATCTCTTATTGCATCACCTTTATGTGTTGCTTTGCTAGCAAAGTCTTTCCATTCCTCTTTGAGGATGGAATTGAGGGTAGGAAGATGGTTTTTTCCAACACATTTAGCAAGGGACATTGCATCCGAAAGTATAAAGAATTCCATTTTTTTAATGTATGCCTTCATTTTCTTCACTTCCAAACTTAAATTCTGACTCTCATTTATTGTCTTCATTCTCTATGTTTGTTTTATGGCAGTTTTGGAGCTGCCTGTTTTTTATGCCTCTTTGAGTAAGATAAAGTTGACTCTAGGACAGGGTCAAAATCTGTACCAGTAGGTCTCAGTTCTGCCTTTTTAAGCTAATATAGTCAATCTAGTTTCCCTTGCATATGATAGCTATTAAAACATTTCAAGACTGTGAACATGCTTATTTAAGACCGGAAAAGCCCAGGTCACAGAGGAAGAAAGAGGCAATTACAGAGTAGGAGTGGACAGACTTGAGTGGTTTGGGAGACTCTGGGAGATGCAGATAATATAAGGCACTGCTGGAAAAGATGAAAGGAGCAGGACAGAGCAAAAATGTTTATTCATCTGGTAGTTTTTATGATCAGCATCCTCTGAAAATAATTTCTGCAGGTTCCTTCTTCAGAATGAAAATTTGAAGAGTGTGTTAGATTGAAAATACTGAGAATTCCTGCATTAGCATTGCCTTTCCATTCCCACCCTGCCTCTTTCCCACCAGGACGTGGAAGAGGCAAGGGGCAGAATGCATTCTTCTCTATTTCTGGTTGCTCCATGGTACTGTTAGCAGAGTTCTGCAGGAGTTATTCTCAGGTGCCTGCTGATGGCCTTCTATATGTTTGCATGGGATTCTATGTGATGATTGTTGTTTAACTTCACACAGATTCTGGATAGGTTACAAGATTACCATGATGTGGCAAATGAGATCAATTGCTGTACCTGCAAAGCACTGACTCTGGTTTCCATATCCACACAGGAAATCGAGTCTCATTACTCTAATTCTATCCTACATAATACCTATGTAATTACAGGGCTTGAAGTAAAAAAATATTCCAACAAATGTGATACCAAAAGTCCTGCAAACTTACTGACTAATTTATCCTAATTTCATGATATTTTACAAATTAGCCTTTATTGCTCCCTGTCTACTCTGCTTGTTCCTCTAGTAAGTTCACTTCTTACCTCAGACACTAATTTAATTGTGCCCCTCCGTCTGCCTCATCCAAACAGCCATCAGTGAGTAGGGAGAATGGTGTAGTCTGATAAAAGATGATGCATAACAATGGAGTTTAGAAAAAGAAAAAAATGGCTCTTGAACTAAGTTATAAAAAGAACCCCATAATCCAAAATGTGTATTTATTTGTTTGCATGGTCCTAGTTATATTTGGTTTCACATAGGGATGGGAGAAAAAGACGAAAAGGATTTTAGGGGAAAAAAAGTAAAAGGTGGTACAAAGCATTTGGTTGAAATTGTATAGTATATATGCTGTTTTGTCATCATTAAGCTTATGTTTTTGAAACAAATTGCTTTTCTGCAGTTCAGCAGATAATAGTCAGGAGCTTGACTACAATATGGAATCACATTTGGCTTTGGTTCCCCTGCAGCTCTATCCCCCCATAAGAATGAAACTTACAAATGGTTTAGAAGTTTTCAATACGTTGATGTTTTAAGTTACAACCCAGCCTTTAGAACATATCCATTTTCTGCCTAAAGTAAAATTTCTGTACTCAGAGAAGCCACCAGACTTCTGTCCCTTTTTGGGTTAGTGTGAACAAGTTCATCCTGCTCATGGTGTCTTGCCAGGGTTCCCACTGAGGGTGCAGAGGCATGCCCCTAAGAAACTATCTGTTCTATGAGGACCTACGGCACTTTTTTCTGTCTTCAGTCATGCATGGGATAAACTATGCAAGTTTGGCATTTTTATAAATTATGCCACCTCAAATAATATGTTGTTTCTATTCAGGTCAGTTTTAGGCCACCAAATCAAGTCATTGGGTCTCGAATTGTTTGAAACAAATTGGTTTTGAAATATCTCTGATGCCTGTTGGCCCACATTTTGCAGCATGTGAAGACTGGAATGGACTCCCCACTACAGCTGCCCTCCTATGTCTTTCTCTCTGAGTAGGTAGTGTATTTGTCACTTTACAATCCCTGCAACAGACTTGAGTTCCATATTGGTTCTGTCTCCAAAGATTATAAAATTCCCATCAGACTTGGAGAGCAAAACGAGAGTGAAACTTCATGAGGAAGAGTGTCGATTGACTTGTTCTCCCTGCCCTCAAGTCCTCACCGGTACATTTCTTCTCATGTCTTGGCTACTAAGAAAGTGAAACTTGAATAATTTTTCAGAATTACAGTGTGACTACAGTAGCAAATAGAATTGAACCGGGAGCCCTGGGAAAGCAAACAGGTTGGTTGTGGACTTAAACCATGTCTACATTGTTTCCCTCTGGCCTCCAGAAGCTGATCTTACTTGTGAGCTTTATCTTTAAAAAAAAAAAAAAAAAGAAAGAAAAGAAAAGAAAAAGATTTTATTTATTTATTTGAGAAAGAGAGTGTGTGTGTGCGTGCGAGTAGGGGGCAGGGGTTAGGCAGGGGGTGGGTGTTGGGCAGGGGCAGAGGAAGAGGGAGACTCTCAAGCAGATCCCGTGCTGAGCTTGATGCAGGGCCTGGTCCCACAACCCTGCGATCATGACCTGAGCCAAGATCAAGAGCTGGATGGTTAACTGACTGAGGCACCCAGGTGCCCCACTAGTGAGCTTTTGAGCATACCAGATTCATAAATTATTCTTCTGAGTAATTGAAAAGCAAACTGCAGTCACTAGCTAAATATAAGGCATCCTTAAAGGATGCTTTATTCTTTCTCTTTTCTCTTTATGTCTCTGTTTTCATGAGAGTATTCTGTAACCAAATGGTGTGATCCTACTTTTCTTCATTCCTCTGTCCCTAAATTCTGATCACTCCCCTGAGTGTGCTTGCCAGCTTGTTAGCGTACAGGTTTTATAAGAGAAGGTGAGCATGTGCAGGAGACACGAGCTTCTGGAGGTGACAGAGGGCCCTAGCGGGACAGAATTTTGGGAATGGCAACAATGTAATGTCTGTCATGTTGGCTTTGTCCTTAGGATTTACACCGTGTGACCCGTAATGCCAGGTGGCTGAGCAGGAGCCAAGTTAAACTTCTCTGGGGCCACTGTACTGCAGTTGTCAATCTCAAATGCTTAAAAATGTCTAACATTCTTTCTTTCCAGAGGGCGTCCTGTGTTTACACATTGATGCTGTTGAAAGCAAGCCTGGCCGATAGGAGAGTTGTAGAACAGGACAGACAGAAACAAATCAGACCAGGTGCAGAGCAGTACCTTGGGAAGTACCTCCAATTATTTTCAGATGCTGGCAACTATGTGGAAGTCATGTGCTTATGAAGTAGCTTTCTCATTTTAATATTTTGGGAAATGTGATGACAAAACCTTTTTGTTTTTGATAGAATGTGAAATCATTCCACTCTCAGTAGGGAAGGATTATGGAAGAAGAATATCATATACACAAATTGTAGATGTGGCCAATAATTTTGTTCTGATGAGTGTATCTGAGAGAGTGAGTATGTTTGGAAGAGTTTTGGAAGTGGTTTCCCAGGCTCTGCTGGAGTTCATGAGTTGGATAAACTTGCCTTTAGGAGGCAGGCAGTCCAGATGCTCCCAGTGGATCGATAGAGAGGCCTCAAGAAAGAACATTTTATTTTATTTTGTCATTCATTTTATTTCTTTAAAGTGTACTTGACACACAATGCTACATTAGTTTCAGGTGTGCAACAGAACAGTTGGATAAGTCTGCACCTTATGCTCCACTCCCATCTGTCATTGTACAACACTGTTATAACACTGCTGACTATATTCTCTATGCTGAACCTTTCATCAAAAAGAGCACTTTAAGTGGAAATCCCCCAATTAGTGCATCTTTCCTTTGATTTATGTTACATAAATCAAATTGATATGATTAATTAACCTATCTATTTATTTAAAAACAGTAGTGCCTTGGAGGGTAAGTATTCTGACAAGTAGGTAATGATTATAAAGATAATCTGATTGGCAGTACAGATCAGAGGATTGAAATTTCAAATTAAGGAACATGTTCCTAACTTGAGAGCTTAAACACATATCTTAAAATGTCTTTAAATTTCACAGGTATCAGAGGAAGGATGAGCTAGATGGTTGTTGTTGCTGTTTTTTTCCCCATCTGGTTTAGCTGTTTCTAAATCGGCTTTACTCAGTAGCGCTCCTTCTGAGTTGAGTTGTGTTGCAAAGGGACAGACCTCTGTGTGCGGTGGAGGATAGAAAGGAAATAAGCAAGTCATTTCAGGGCTCTGTTCAGAAGTGTGAGATCTAATCTGGTTCAGAGACCACACGTGAATTCTACCTTAGGACATTCTAATCATTTCCCTGGCAACAGGCTTATTTTATGGGAGCATATCATAAGAGACTACCATCTCTCCCCAAACTCACCATGCTTCACCGGATACCTATTGTTTTTTGTGTGCCTGAACAAAACGGTTTGAGTTTCGCCAAGGTGAAAGGGAAAAAGTAGATAGCACATGAAATGATTATTTTACATTTTATGCATTTTCTCTAGAAAATAATTAGTTTTGTATTTGACTTAATGACACTGTACATCTCTTATTAGTAGATATTCAGTAGGAAACTCAGCTTGATAAGTTAAAATTTGCAAGCAAAAAATGTCTTCTGTAGTTTTATTTTTTAATGGGATTTATAAAGCCTCTAATTCCTGTTTTTTTTTGTTTTGTGTGTGTGTGTGTGTGTGTGTGTGTGTGTGTGCTTTTCTTTTCCTAGTGCTTTGCTGATAGGACAGAGTCATGTATTTTCCTTCTCCTTTCTAGAGAAAGGGCAGTCTCCCTCCCAGATCACTGCCAGGGATTCCTAGCTAGCTAGTTTCCCTTGCTGTGCCCCCAGCACATTCTTTTCTATCCCCGCTGCATTGATTCGCCTTTCTAAAAACTCTTCTATCACGGCACCAACTTAGTCTAGAAATCTGCTCACTATGGTTGCCACTAGCCCATGTGGCTATTTAAATTAATTTAAATAAAATTACAATTTTAGTTTCTTTGTTGCCCTTAGCCACATTTCAAGTGTTCAGGAGCCACATGTGAACGGTACAGGGAACATTTGCATCATCCCAAAAAGTTCTATTGGGCAGAGGTGGTCTAACACCCCTGAGTTTCCTCCGTCTTGAGGCTTAAGTGTAAACCCCTCAGCCTGGCTCCCAGGCTTCCCCGAATCTTGCTTGGCTATACAGATTGAATTTAACTGACTGGAAGGTTGTCAGAAAAATCTTTATGTTCAGGGGAGCATTGGTGGAAGAGGAGAGGCATTTTATTTATTTTCGAAGAATGCATGGTGCTCCAGCAGGCAGGAGGTGGTAGAAAGTTCTGGGAAAATAGGTGAATATGAAGATCATTTGGGGAGTGTAGAGGATCTCTGTCTGGTGAAGGATAAGGTGGATATAGGGAAACAGGTGAGAGACAGGTGTCCTGTATCCTCTGTGAGGGATTTATATAGGAAAGTGTCTTCACATGGTCTTCGGTCAATGTTTGAGTTGAACCATCTTTTATGAGCTTTAATGTCATCTGTCTTCAAAGAGAGAACATGAAAGAGTTGATTTGGTAATTGCAAAGAAGATGGGGATAAAGGTATTAGTGGACAAATGTGTACTTGAAAGGGAGGAGAGATAAGGATGGGAGTTTAGCAGTCCAAAGACTCTGTAGGGATCACTGCGCTGATCTGGTGTAAAGGAGAGAGGAAGTGCAGGAGAGACAGAAAACGAGATAGGGATGTGAGGCAGGTGATGCCTCCAGGGAAAGTCAGATTTTAATCATAACCGTAATGCAGGGATTTAAGAAGTTTTGGGTGAAGGGAAGATTACCCACGGCAGCCCAGGTTCCACAGGGTACAGTGGATAGGGAAATGGAGGCACAGGTAGTTCATGGTGGCAAGAACTTACCCCTCAGTTTTGTGTCCCTAGCATCTGCAAAGCATGTGATGATTACTAGATGGCTATTAAATGTTTGTTGCCTGTGTGTGGAAGGTCTCACCAAACTGAGTAGTCACAGAGTATGGTGCCAAGCAGATATCCATGCCTATGGTGGTCATTTCAGCAACAAACTGCGGAGGTGAGGGAGAAAGATAGAGGCCCTTAGTGATTGGGCTGGCGGTAGGGGGAGTATATGGCTGGCAGTATTGCTGAATTTATGGAATTAAAGTCCTCACTGGAGAGTTGCTGAGTTTACTGAATTACCTAGACACAAGGTGCCAAAGTAAGCGTTGCTGGTTCACCTACTTGCACTTCCCACCCAGTCCTCGTTCTGGCCCGAGAGCAGCTCCAGTGGAAGGGGTTCTTCTGAGGCAGGAGGGAAGGACTGGTGGAAGCGAGGAGAGGTGAAGCCTCTGTAGCCATCTCTGGAGACATCTCCCAGGGGGTGGCTGGCTTTTGAGCCATGTTATTTGGAAAGAATCAGAAACACCTCTGGGAAAATGACTTTGGCAGCACTGTGGCTGGTGAGCTCTGCATTTGAAGTCAGCATTGAACGAGTGGTTGCTCTGCCAGTACTCGCTCTTGGCAAGTCATTTAACCTCTCGGGTCATTTCTGAGATTTCAGGTCTTACTATGTCCTCCAGTGGAGGCTGATGTGGGGATGAAAAACAAGTTTTCTCAAAACATTTTATAAGCTCTAACGTGCTATGAATTTAATGTTACTTGTAAGTTGAATTCCATTGGGTTGAGATCTGAGCAAAGGAAACCTGGTAAATATATCTTTACAGTAATCACAATGAGTTAATGAGAACATGAACCTAGGCTATGGCAATGAAGAAAGGAAGGAAGAAAAAAAAAGAAAGAAAGTAAAGAAAAAGGAAAGGAAAGGATGTTAAGTTTTGTTTTTTTTTTTAAGATTTTATTTGTAAGAGAGAAAGAGAGCATAAGCAGGGGGAGTGGCAGAGGGAGAAAGAGAAGATGACTCCCTGCTGAGCAAGGACCCAAGGCAGGACTCCATCCCAGGACCCTGGGATCATGACCTGAGCCAAAGGCAGGCGCTTAACTGAGTGAGCCACCCAAGTGTCCCCAGATGTAAAGTTTTCTAGTAAGAATTTAAAACTTGCACTTGGAGGCCAGTTAAGCACTGGGGCAAGGCATCAGAATGAAAGAGAAGGAGGATATCAGGATTCCAAGTTTGAATGAATGAGAGCATAGTGGTAGTGAGATAGTAGTGGAGGGAAAGACTGGCAATGGAAGGGAAGGTCTTTGTGTCAGGCTCACTAAATTCCAGGTACCGCTGGAACATCCTGTTAGAAACAACCAGGAGAAATCTAGTTGGAAGTGCAGAGGAAAAATGGAGGCTGGGGTTGGGTGCCAACCACTAGAAGCACTGTTGGCAATTTTGGAATTGAATGTCATCACCGAGGTAGAAGTATCAGAAGAAAGCCAGGGTCAGACTCTTGGGGGAGATAATGCAATTTAACTTCCTTTGGTGTTATGTCTTCCTTGATGCATCTATAGCTTCCTTACCTGCCTGAGTCTTGGCAATTAGTACTGCATGTTTACTTATTGTTCATACTCTTGGTATATGCTTAATTCTGGGAGGGAGGGATTGTATTTATCTTGTCTACTATCGATCTTGAGTGTAAGTTTAAATGCCTAGACACGTATAAGTAAATATTTGTAAATATTCTTTTGAATGAATGAATGCTCTGAAACTAAGGTCATTGTGAAGGAAGATCAAGGGAAGCCTAGCTCAAGGTTACCATCCTGGGCCCTTCCAGGTCAAGTGATATTAAACAGGACCAGTTGAATTGCTAGTGTCTCAAAGGAGAATCCTTTGATGCTCTGTAGATTGACAATGTGAGTTGAGAATATACATTGTTGATGGTGGATTAGGAAATGTAGAAATAACAAAAGGTCAAGGGTATCAGGACAGCATCAGCATCTGTGAAATCCAGGAGAGCTGGAAGAGGTAGGCCAAGCTAAGAACGACCTTGAGAGTGAGTCTTCAGTGGCTTATGTAACAAAACTCATTTTGAAAACAAGGCAGGCCATGTTGAAAGGGGTTGAATAAATTGATTAGGAGGGAACAAAAGGGAAATTTCATGTTATTATTTCTTGGGTATGACTGTGCTAATTGTGTGCCTTTAATGGGTTGAGTTGTGTCCACCGCAACAGATAGGTTGAAGTCTTAATCCGCAGGGCCTTAGAATGGGACCTTGTTTGTAAATAGGTTCCTTGCAGATGTAATTAGTTAAAATGAGGTCATGCTGGAGTCAAGCGGGCCCTATGCAATGACTGGTGTCCTTACAAGAAGAGATGAGATGCATGGACATAAGCGAGGGAGTGGTGGCAGAGACAGAAGTCACTGCAGCTGCAAGCCCGAATTGCAACCCACCAGCAGGTAGGAAGGGGCTGGGGCAGGTTTCAGAGAGAATATAGTCCTGTTGACACCTTGCATTCAGACGTCTAGCCCTGAGAACTGAGATGATTTTGTTGTTGTTTTCAGCCACCTCATTTATGGTCAGTTATGGCAGCCCTGAGAGACTGATAGTGGCTAAAGGGAAGTGAAAGTGAAGGTCATGGAAACCAAGGTGGTATGAGATATGGTTGCAGTGCTCAAGATTTGGAGAATAGTGGAGAGAGATGGAAAGAAGAAAACAGTGTTGAGCACTAAAAGCCTCTAGATAAGGGGTGTTCTATAGCCTCCACGGGTAATTGGCCACATGACCATGAGCTCTCCACACCTCAGCTTCTTTTAAAGCAAAGCAAGGGATTTTCACTATCATGAAGCACCGTCTGCATTCCAGGTTTTATTCATCTCAGTCTAGGTCTGTTAGTTCTTGGCCGTTTGGATTTAGGTTGCACTTGGTATGGACATTCAGTTTCTTTTGCAGGTAGTATAAGAAGGGCTCGGTGCATCTAAATAGGACTGTGGTCTTCAGGTTGAATGGGTTCAGTGTGTCAACCACTCCTTGCCTAAATTCTCATTGCAGAGATGCAATCAAGCAGTATGCCCTAGTACATATTTCTAAAAGGAGGGAAACAGTTGGTATTGAAGTGACTGATTCCTTTTGCAAAGATGTCCATGAAAACTGGGAATTCTAGACTGCTTTCTGGAGAAAGGAGTCTTTAAAGATTGGGAAATTGGGGAAAAATTTAAAAAGAAAGAAAAAGCTGTGCCCAACTTAACCAATATTGAGGGCAGAGGGGTGGTAGAAGGCCCTGCAGGGTTCAGTTGCCTTTGTCCTAAGACCCCAGACAGTTTGGGTGCAAGGAAAATGAATGTCTTTAATCTGTTACCCTAGAGCTCCTGCATCAGAAATGAATTCGGGATTAGTGCTAATGTTTTAGAAGACTGGTTTTCCATATTGGAGGCAGAATGAAATGTTTGTGCCCCTTAGTGTTTACCTTGGTACTTCCACACTCAATTTTTGCAGAGATTGACAGGTACATAATTTTGGGTAGTGGCATGACCTGTGTGTATTCCTCTGGTCCTGACTGCTGTGGGGGTTCGGGGTGGTGGTTCCTGTCGCTCAGCCCATTGCCAGGGAAGGAAGCCTGCAGGGAGCCCTCTGTGCTGTTTCCAGTGTTGTTATTAGGAATGGCAGTTGGCTCCTAGTGGAAAAGAGAAATAGTGCCAATGTGAACTTGTGGACAGGTTTGTTTCCTCCTTCTCCTTAAATACAAGTATTTAGTCTTTTGCCTTTTACCTCCCTCCTACCCCTTATCTAAACAAAGCAAACAAGTCTTTGAGAACACCTCAAAATGATTTATTTGCTGAAGATGTGTGAAAATAGTGATCTAAGAGGTTGGAAAAAGGAAACCTCAGTGGTTTCATTCTTGTGTACCTTTTAAAATAGATGAGAATGGAGGAAAACTTTGGGCTGACAGCTTGGGATGTGATCTGGTTCACCTTCTGATAGAAGAATGAGTCTTTACCAAGTGACTGTGTTTGGATATAATCCAGACCCAAAAGAACACTCTGGTCTTTGGCTAGCCTGTAGAAGAAAAACATCAAAATGAAGCAAATTACCACATATCAGTTTCCATGTGAAGCTATATGTGTGTAACTATAGCTGAAGGAAAGTGAAATTTGAAAAAAAAAAAAAAAATGATTGCCTCTCCTTGTAACTGAGACTCTATTAGTAAGAAGTGCCGCAGAGCTTTAGTGAAGATGCTAGAAGATTTAGTGAATTATTGGTATCAGCCACACTCCATTTCCAAAGTCTGTTTCTTCTCAGCCCTCCTGTGGGCTCCTATTGTTAGTTGGATCCTTCTTCTCTAGTCTTCTCCAGACACCTTATGGTTGCGAGAGGTGGTAATCAGGAACAAAATCCTTTCCCATAGTCTGGGACCCTCATCACCTTCCAGACCGAGTGACTGGAGCAGCCTGACACACCGGCCAGCAGTTGTTTTTCTTAGTTGTATTGCTGCTTTAATTGGCCACAGTTCTCTTCATCTGTCATGCAAACTCTTAAAACTCATACGAGAGTAATTTTCCCCACCTTCTTTATTGCGGGTTATTTTCTCTCCGTGGGGCACACTGCGGGTGATTACGCCCGCGCCCTCTGGTCTGCTCCTCTGCTTGCTTTCTTCAGCACGCAGTCCTTTGGTGAGTTTGTGCAGGCTGACCGATTGAGTTACACCCTAAGGAAGGTGGAACCTGGTTCTCAGCTGCAGGATGTCTTTCCCGAAAGTTCTTGTACTGCGAGGCCTGCTTTGAGGATTCACATGTGCATATTGGCTTACAGCAACATTAAAGCTTTCTCCCCACAGTAGATGGGTAAGTTACTTAAGGAATATGAGGTAGTGCTCTCACGGGGCTGGGAGCTAAGGGCTGGCCGGTGGTATGGCTGGGTCCTTTCTGGCTGGTTTCACGTGCATTTATGACTTTCTTTTAAACCCAATAGTCTTTCCTTGGACTTAAAGGGGAAGTTCTTAATGCAATGAGAGAGATTCTGTGGTTATTTGCTGTAAAAGGTTGGAAGCTCTAATACTGTAAACCATAAAACAAGCAAGAAGAGGAAACATTAAATTGATCTCCAAATATTCCATTTGATGGGACATAAATTGAGAGCAAAAGACCACAAACAGAAAAATGATGTGCTAATAGTGCAATTTGAGGTTGTTTTAGTAATGTGTGTAGGGTGAATTAGACAAAAAGACTAGGAGGGAGGCTCTGTGTGAACACATTGCCCTTGGGCATGAAGCTTGAGGGTACTGTGGTGTCCAATGTGAGGCTCTGGTTGAGAATGTAGGTGAGCGATTTCTACTCTGTCTCAACATCAGGCCTGGGTGTATGGGCCACAGCTGGTCCTTGTGCTGGTTAAGTCCTCTCTACACAGAGGATTCTCAAAAGGCTTGATTTGGTAGGAGAATAATATACTTCTGCTGGATTTAGTGTGTACACGTGTGTGTGTGTGTGTGTATGTGTGTATATGTGTGTGTGTTAGTTTGTGTGTTTACTCCTTGTTTCAGTCTACAGATTTGTATTTGATTCTTGTCATTAGAGCGCTGAAATGACTGTAGGTATGAGTCCTCATCTCAACTGAATTGTCCAGAAAGTATTCCTTTCATATAATCCGTAAGAGGGTCATGTGCAATTACAAGTGGCAGCATCTGGGAAAGCAAGTTGTGATGTTCCTTGTTCAGAAAAAACGATTACACTTACCATGATGAGCCCTGAGTAATGTGTAGAATTGTTGAATCACTATACTGTACACCTAAAACTGATAGAGTTCTGTGTTAACATTACTAGAATTAAAATTTAAAACTTGATTAAAAAAAAATAAGACACACTAGCTTGTGTAGGAAAAAAAAAAGAAATGGTCACCATTTTGGAAAATGGCATATTGAATCATCATTTCCTTTTTTAATTGTGAGTCTCTGATCATCCTTGATTTTTGTGTCCAATTGCTAGGCCGTGGGCCAAACACAGCCTACAGTAGTGTTGTGTTGGGATAGCCCTGTAAATATTGGTAGGTGGGACAGACATTTCCCATTTGGCTACAGACCCCACCACTCCTTAATGTTGCCACTGTACCTTCATTACCTGTCTGGTGCTCTGAGGTCATTTATCTACCTGGTACCCAAAGCCCATTTTCAAATTCTTCCTCAAGCAGAAGCAAATAGATAGTAAAGCATACCTCTATTCAATGTAGATTGTGTTTTGTCTGTACGGCTGTCTTCTGACAATGGTTTAAAATGAGCAGGGAAATACTCAAAATTGCTAACAAATAGATTAAGAAGGTTTAGGGCCAGGATTGTATATTAACTGCCTAAATAGCCCATAAGTCTGTAGCATTGATCTTGATGACTGAGTTGAGCAGAGTGGGAAAGCTTGTATATTTCCCTTTCTTGAGTGAACAGTCCTGGTATTGAATGATTCTGGTTTAACCTTTTTCATTCTCACTGGAAACATTGTTGCTTCTAGGTTTCCCTTACTCCTCACACTATTGCTAAATTAACGTGGGCTTTAGAAACCCCTGAAAAGTCATCTCCATTTCACATACTTCTCGTATTTGTTCTCTTGAAAGTGTTGATCACAAGAGAAGCTGAAGTCTGAGCCAGGATGGCATTGATCTGATTGATTCCTCTGTGTGCTCTCTCTGTGGCCATGGGCCTTCTTCTGGAAAGACCATATCAAGTTCGTCCACTGTTGTGAATGAAAATAATCATCTGGCAAAAGCATAGAATTAGAAACCTCTTGGTATATTTATTTCTGTGTCTCAAGAATTCTGATTTAAAGCAGACTTTATTTCAAGTAATGTGAACAGTAGGTTGTTCAGGAGTCTCGGATGAATCAATGTTTTCTTCCCTCCTCTCCAAGAAAATCTATTTAAAGCAAAGGTCAAATCTGTGCTGGATTTAGAACCGATTAAATGTAAGTCTGGAGAACAGAGCCTCTTCTTTTTTATTCTCTACATAGTTTCAAGCACTAGGGACACTCTGGTCTTCTGCAGATCATCATTTCGCACATTTTTTCTGGTGTCTGTAATTTTTTTGTTGTTGTTCCAGGGGATGGAGTGTTACCTGTAGCCTTTATATCTAGTGAATTTGAGCCCTTCTGAGCCTTTAGGCTTAGGAAATTTAGAAGTAACTTAGACCTTAGCAGTTGTCTTGGAGAAGTGTATTAGGCTTTAAGTTGTATCTGAGAAGGTTGTATTAATGCATATGTTAATGTGCCTTATTTAATTAACATGCTCAGAAATTGAACTACTGTGTCTATCCTTCCTCTCTGTCCCCTTCTCTCATCCCTCTGGCCTTGTCTATCTCCATGAAGATTGTCAAGCTTTGCCCATATTACCAGCCCCCACTCACGGCCCTCACATTGTTACCAGACCCTGTACACTATACCCCTGAAAAGTCTTCAGTCCTCTCCTTCTTCAGTGCAGGCCTTGCCACAGGTGTGGGTGTTGGCATGGGGTCTGAACTTGTCCCCAGCTTCCCATGGCCTTTTACTCAAGAAAGATTTGGACAAATAAGTGCCCTGAGGGAAATAAGGCAGGAGAGGAAAAAGCATGTGCCCAGGGGAGTGTGATTTTAAGCAGGGTTGCTGAGAAGGATCTCATTGGGAAGAGGGGAGGAGCCACTGGAAATCTCTTGCCTCTGCTGAGCATTCCAGTATTAAGGGCTGGAAGACAGCAGGAGGGTGTGTTTGAGTTACACCAAGATGCCAGGGATGATGTGTTTGCAGCGCCTTACAAGACAACCAGTTGGAGATACCAAGTTAGATGGTGGATATTAGGGTCTGGAATCTGGGGAAGAGGTTCTACCTGGAGATACACATTTGTGAGTCTAATGTATTTAAGGACATAAGACCAGCTGAGCTCCCCAAAGGTACAGACAGGAAAGGGCCTTGGACTGAGCACTGAATTGTTTTTCTTATAGGATTCAGAAATTCAGCTTTCTTTTTTTTTTTTTTTAAAGATTTTATTTATTTATTTGACAGAGATCACAAGTAGGCAGAGAGGCAGACAGTGAGAGAGGGGGAAGCAGGCTCCCTGCTGAGCAGAGAGCCTGATGCAGGGCTCGATCCCAGGACCCTGGTGTCATTACCCGAGCCAAAGGCAGAGGCTTGAACCCACTGAGTCACCCAGGTGCCCTGAATTTCAGCTTTCTTAATGCACGATTTCCCCCATGGCCCCAGCCCAGCTGTCCTGAATGTCTCTAGGTGTTCCTCTCATAAACACCAACAGGTAAGGACAGTTGTCAAGCTGCCGTTCTTTTGCAGAGTTGTCTTCTTTGGCAGAGTGCCCTTTGGTCCATCCCTAACCTCTGCTTAGCATTCCAGTATTAAATTTTCCTTTTGGTAGTTTTTCCTGCTCTCCATCTTGTACATTATTATTCTTTTCTCACAGTCCTCCATAATAGTACTTAACCTGGTTTTTCATTCATGTGCACCTGGGGTGGAAGGCAGGGGGTTCTCCATCTTTCTGTCCCTAGTACTTTGATTATCACCTGCATGGAACAGCATAGCATTTGTAGGATTGAGTTTAATTTCTTAAGGTTCACAAAAGTGGTTTCTGTTTTACATTATACACATACATGCATATGTATGTATAATATATATTTATTGGTATATACATATATATACATATTTGGTGTAGTATATAATATATATTTTGTAAAAAAATATTTTATATTTTTATGCCTGTTCTCTAGTATATCAAATATATAGTGTGTCTATGTGTATGTATATATATATATATATATATATATGTGCATGTGTGTATATATGTATTTTTTTCCCCAGTAACTTTTCATCTCTCCTCTCAAGCATTTAGCACTAAGGCTTAGGAGCCCGAAAATGTGTATATGAAGAAAGAGATCTCATAGGCACATTCCAAGTTATTAACTCTATCCAATATACCATCTTACTCAACATTTTCAATACCAAAGCTGACTCTTTATTTTTCCCTATAGAAATGCTAGCCATCTGGAAAATGTGTGTGTGTGTGTGTGTGTGTGTGTGTGTGTGTATGTGTTAAAGGTGAAATCTCTACAGAAAGCAATTTAAGAAGCTTCAGGAAATCCTCATTCCTCTGGATAGCTTTCAGGTTTTAAATCTGCGAATTTGTATGTTTTCTCAGTATTACTAGTTTAATTTTAGGGACCGAACCTTCATCCACTGACGCGATGCCTGTGTTAGCAACAATCTATGACAACCCTAATGAGAATCTGTGCAGAGCCCGGTAGGTCCTCGAGTTGTATCCCATTAGAAATTAAGAAACACTGTGCTCACCGAGCTGGGAGGCTATGACACAGACCCACAGAGCCCGGGACATGGTGGGAATGCTAACAGAGCTGTGTCCCCATCACCACAAAGCTCTGGCTTGCCCTAGTAATTTTTATTCCCACTTTTAATGGAGGGGTGGTTCAGAGCAACAGAGCAGCATGCACCTGGTGGCCAGTGATGCTGGGCATTCCGATACTGGCGAGGGGATAGGGATTGGGAGGCGTCATGGCCAGCATGTATTCGTTAGGTGGAGCTGGGTGTTGCTTTGCAGGAACACGGGTCTAAGGTTCCCAGGTACCGCAATTTTTCAAGAGAAGCTGGGTATCAAAGTTTTCACGTGAAATCACCTGGCTTTTAAATTTTGGCTGCAAAAGTGGTTTTGTTTTTTGTTTTTTTGTTTTTAATATGGGATTGATTACCTAAACTCAACCTGTTGATTTTATTTCCTGGCTGTTGGGACTTTTTGTTCACTTAAGCATAAACTGTTATGCTTCTGCCCATAAAGCCAGTCTTGGTCTTCCTGAGACCCGTCCTGTCCAGTTCCTGATGGACTCCTCCTTCCTATACCCTACCTGCCTGTCTTCCATGGCACATACTACACGGCGCGTGTCAGGTGTCTTCTTGGCTTCATCCCTGTCGCCTCACTAACATGGAAGCTGCTTGAGACAGGCCTTGGCCGCTCCGTGCTGGCTGCGTCCTCTTCGCTGGCATCCCACAGCTTCTTCCTGTGTGAGTGGTCCTCCAGGCTGAGGTCTCATATGCTTTAAAAAACATGAATAGAAGGCCGCTGTCCCAAGGCGAGTGCAGTGATGTGCAGAAGGGATCAGCAGAAGCAGAGAAGAGATGATTACCACAGACAGTGAGCGATTGTTCTGGCCAGGGTCAGGAGTTCAGGAAGCAGCAAATAGTCCCCAAACAAGGGGTGGCAAGCATTTTCTCAGCACCTGCTGTATGCTGAGTGAGTTGTTTGTTTGCTTTTTTCACCCAGAGGGAGTGGTAAGGAAACTACCCAAATGGTTTCTTTTTCCATTCTTCAACCAGCATTGATTGAGAAGTTATATGATCCACAAAGGACAAGGGATGGCTGCCGGATGTTCCCTCAGTGCTCTGCAGACGCTGTCGGTGGGGGGGCGGGGTGCAGGAGGTGGAGGGACTTCTGAGGAGTGGTGTCCCTGGAGAGCGGTGCCGGGTGGTCTGGGGTCCCGGAGGTTCCCTAATCCCCCACGATCCCTTCAGGCTTCCTCACAGGGAATGGAAGGTTGCTCTTGAACCAAAGAGCCAACACTCTGTACACAAAGTCAAAATGAAATATCTTCTGACCCCCCAAACACAGGCTCCTGCCCCTCCCCCAGTCCTCCTCTGTCCCTTTCCCAGCACCATGCCTCCTTCGCCTACCAGGCCAGATATCCCCATATCCTTTCTCACCCTCTGACCATTCACCAGGCACTGTGTCTCCTTCTTCTGAAATGTATTTCTTGGTTCTGTCTCTGTCACCCCAGTCAAAGGTTAGACTGTCATCGTCTGAAGGCTTCTTGCTGGTCTGTTTCGCAGTCCAGTCCCTCATCTCGACTGCTGGTGGCCGAGTTTCCACCTGTGAACACCCGAGTGCAGTATCTGTATACATAGAAGCCTCTGCTGGTTCCCTGTGAACTCTGGCAGGATGTGCAAATGCTTCCTGTCCTGTCTGCTGTCCGCCCAGCCCCCCACCCCCAGCACCTTCCGAGCTGTGCCTGGGGTTCCTCATGCCTTCCTGGCCTGCATCAGCAGCTGCTAAGGTATCACTCCACGTGCCAGACATGCAGTGGTCTCGGGCTATGGTGTGCCCTCCTCCCTGTGGCTCTTTGCTTCCCTGGAGGCCTCTCCACGTCTAGAAACCTGGGCACAAAATACGCTCTTAATGGCTAAGGGTTAGGTAAAGGATTTTTTTCTTTGCTCTATATTTCTGTGTAAACCTCTATCTTGGCAACCTTTAATCTATGCCAGCCTGGTTAGAGACGAGAACAACGAGGTATATTCTAGCCTGACCCCGAGCCCACCCTCCTCTCCCCTAGTTGGTTATGGATTCTGCACAATTTGGGGGAGCCTCCTGGCCCGTTGTATGTGCTGAGGGTTCCTCCTCACTCATCTATCAGTGTGGCGGTCTCCTGCAGAAATGGAACTTTTTCTACCCCTTTTGCTTATTTAGTGTTTTAAAAATCTGTATCTATATAATAAAGTATGCCACTGGCTTTACTGACTGGAGACTGTCATTTAGGAAATATTCCCAGTTTTAAATGTGCTAACAGTGTTCCACATAAACATAAAATTTTTCCCTAAATAGCAGAGGATTTGTATATAGCTGATCTTTACCCTCACGTAACTCTCTCTGTACTCCCAACTCCTACTGATTCAAGGAAAATTGAGGAGGTCCCATTGGCAGGTGCTTTCCAGAACCTGCCTGTGGTGGCTCAGCAGCGGACTGGGGACTGTGGATGGCGGCCAGTCTCAGCGCTTCGTGTACAGTCTTTTTACTTCAGAAGGTACTAGTGGGGAGCCCAAGATCACATTTTCTTCATGTGGCTACAACCTTCCATGTGCCGTGTTACTCCCTCACACAGCCTGCGGCTGCCATACATGGATTTGGGATTTTTTTTTGGTGAATGATCTGCCTTCCCTGTCTCTTTCAGAACTCTTTTTTTTTTTTTTTTTTTTCAACTCTTTCATTTGTTGCTTGCAGAAGTTAAACACAGTCTCGGCACATTTTCATTCCTCTAAGAGTCAAGAACATTTCAGGAGTAAATGCAGTGGCTGTATTATTGAAATATCATAGGCAAATCTTTAAGTCCTTAAGAGCAGGAAATTAACTAGGATTAGTATGTTCATTTTTTTTTTAACCTGGCATCTATAAGGGGTTCTTCAAAAAGGGAACATATGTTTTGTAAGAAACTGGTTTTATCATTCGGCAAATAAATAGTTCAGGAATGGAAAAGACTTTACGTTACTTCTGCTATGCTTTCTTGTGATGACATAACAGACACCAGCAGTTGTCACTGTGAGCCAAATGTAGATCTTGGGTTTGCAGCTGGTAGTTTATCTTTCTGTGTGAGATCAATAGCACTCTATTTTCGTTTGCTAAAATTTATCTGATATCCCTAACCACGTAGTTCATTAAAAACTCTGCAAATTTTAATTGTCTAGAAATTATCTTCTGCAGTAGTTTCTTTTTAAATTTATAAACTTGGTCACCATTGTGTTTGGTCTGGGTACTTTATTATAACTCCAGGAACCAAGTAGATTTTAAAAATAGTTCAGTGGCTATATCATTGATACGTTGAAAGTTAAAAATTTAAATCCCAAAAGGTCAGATAATTAATTAAGCTGAAGTGGTTGTGTTCATAGTAAAATTATTTCTAGTTAGTGTGATGCCAACCATGGCAGTGATTCACTGTGTTTCCGAAGTATACAGTAACTCCCAGAGATCTAGTCTGGACAAATGTGTGACAAGCAACTGTTCCATGGAATTACGGAGGGTCATTTTATATAGCAGCTGACTGATCACTTACAAATGCTGATTTTGCTTTCTTCTTGCAGGAGGGTCACACTGAGAAATTGTTTTCTTATAGAAAAAGGGTTATCTACTTTAAAATTCCACTTTTTAAAAAATATATTTTATTTATTTATTTGACAGAACGAGCGTGAGAGAGAGACAGCGAGAGAGGGAATACAAGCTGGGGGAGTGAGAAAGGGAGAAGCAGGCTTCCTGCTGAGCAGAAAGCCCAAAGCAGGGCTCCATCACAGGACCCTGGGACCATGACTCAAGCCGAAGGCAGATGCCTAACAACTGAACCACCCAGGAGCCCCAGAATTCCACATTTTTTAAAAAATTGCAAAAAAAAAAAATTAAGATTCATAGTCAAGATTGGAATAGCAGTGCTTCCTAAACATACACATTATTTTTGAGATCTTGTATATAGCTGTTCAGGAATATATTTATTTAGCATGTAAAAGGATTCCTAGTGCTGAAATCAAAATCTAGTTTTTTGAAAGAAAATTAAGTAAGCCTAGTAGCTTTGCTATGTAATATCCTTCATGAAAAGGAGAGTACATATTTTCAGGGAATTTTTTGACCTCAATGACTTGAGCTTACTCACAACTGTTAGTCAAATTGTCTTTTGATAAAGGGCAGTGATTGCATGTTTTCAGACTTTTTCTAGGCTCAGGAGGCTTTGTGAATAAAGAGTCTTGCTCTCTTTTTTCCAGTAAATGACACTTGCTCATTTAATAGCAGCTGCCAGTTTTCCCCTATTCCCCACCTCCTAAATCGCTCTTCTCACACTGCCTAGGATGCCTTTTCAGGAAAATGTATGTCTTTTAGAGATGTGAGATATACAAGGAAGTTGAAGAATAGGATATCGCAGCTCTCCTGTGCAGAGGGTCTTGGTGCTCCCTTGTGTACACAGTGTTTTTGGGTTATCAGCCTACACAGGAATGGCCCCCATGTACTATCTGCATTATTCCACCTCGCTTACTTGTATGTCTTAAAATCCTAGCAGACAAATTCATTTAATTTGTAAGCATTAGAAAATACTCAACACTATTAGCCATCTGGGAAATGCAAATGCAAACTACCAAATCCAACACGGCACACCCATGGGAATGGCTAGAATCACACAGACTGATGGTGCTGGTGTTGACAAGGATGAGGACCAACCAGGATCGGTAAGAAACCGAAATGCCACAGCTACGTCCCTTTGTTAGAAACAGCCTCGCTGTCTCTGTGAAATTAGACTTCCACTTGCTCTGCGTGTCTGTTGGGGGCGTGACAAAGTAATTCCAATCTTAGGTATCTCCCCAGGAAAGGATAGGAGCATATGTCCATGGAAAGACCAGTATACAAATATTTATAGAATTATTCATAATATCCTAAAACCAGAAACAACCAGATGTGCAATAATGGGTGAGTGAATTAAACAGATTGTGGTATATTCATACAGTGAATTATCACTAAGGAACAAAAAGGAATTGATAAGCACAGAAATACCAGACAGATCTCAAAGCCTTAGGCTAAGTGAATAGGCCAGACACAAAAGACTGTAAAGTCTGATTCTATTTATATGGCATTCTAGAAAAGGCAGAACTGCAGTGACCCGAGTGAACCGATGATTGCCAGGGACCGGGTGAGGGGGATGGGGTTTCCTGCAGGATGGCAGGAGGGAGCGTTTTGGGGTGATGGAAATGTTCTGTGTCTTGGTTACGCAGGAGGTTACAGGACTGCACACCTTTGCCAAAACTCATTGAACTGTGTATTTAAAATGACTCTATTTTGTGTTAATTGTAACTCAATGAAGATGATTAGCCAAAGCATAACTTCTGTAGAGTTTATATGTTACTGAGAATTCAGTAAATTGGGCAATCTGCAAAGATAAATAATTTTTTAAATCAGAAATAGAAACATTCTGTGGGAGGTGGAGATGGCTAGTGTAGAGAATGCCTGATGGAGTGACAGTAGAAGGTGACCTGAGGGTACCAGACAGGTGTTTGGTGGCACCAGTTTATCTCTTAAAAAGGCTTGCTCGATGGCTGTGAGATAGCATCCCATCTTCCTTGAAATTATTAAGTATCATATGAAATCCTTGAAGCATTACACATTTAACAGAGATTCCTCTTACTTTTTAATGAACTTTAGAGATATTCATAGATTAGAACAAAGCAACATCTAGAGCAAAAAGAAACCAGCTCCGTTGGCACCAACAGCTGTCAGTAGGGGCCATGAAGAATTCTCTTGTTTTCAGCCTCTACCTCCTTTATTTGCCTCTTATGGGTTTGCTGGATTTGTGCTCTGTCTTTAGCTTTACAAATTTTTGAGTCCACTAGGATTTATAAATGCAAAAGTATTGAGAGTGTTGATGCTGTCAGGAAAGAGGTGTGATTGTACTGGAAGGAAAATGATAGTGCAAAAATGGAAGTGGCCGGAATAAGGAGAATGGTGCTGTGGCTGGTCTGGGAGCCTGCACGCTGGGGATGATGGGAGGAATGGTAGAATGTAGTGGTGAGAGAAGGCACATCTGACAGTTGGCAAAGGACAAGAAAAAGAGATGACTGGAACGGAAGAACAACAAAACCATTTTGAACCCATGGTCTAAAGGATGAGCATTATGGTTAGATACTCATTAGCCTGAGGTTAATTCAGGAAAAGGGAGTTTGCTCACGAAGGCCAAGTAAGATTTGGCTGAATTGCCGCTCATGAAACTTGAACTGTCCGGCTTTCAGCATCGTCAGCTCTGAGCCCGTTGGAATTTGCAGGACATCAAAGTGGGGTCTGAGGCAGCTGCTGCTAGCTCAGCGTCTAAGAAATTCCTTTTGACACTGCCAAGCTCGTGGAGGGAGAGGATCACCTGCCTGACAGATTTCAGTGTTGCTGGAGTGGTTTCATTTTGAGGAAAGATTCCTGCTACCTACAGATTGGTAAACAGGCATCCAGATTCTAGAAATCTTCATCTTTCCCAGTTTATTAAATCGAGAGTAACTCACTGTAGAACCATCTTGAGGATCCCATCTGTGCGGAAAGTTGAGCAGGTTGAACTTAACTCTACTTCTGGTGAACCTCTAGTCTGTGAGCAGACGAACAACCATTTCCCAAGCTCAAGGGTGGCACTGTCTATGGTGTTTACATGATTTTGTTTAAAAAGCTGGGAATGCAGAGGCAGTTGCTGAGCTTCCTGGTAAAAGATGCAGGGTTCCCGTACAGCACAAGCAAGGGAGAGGGGAGTGTTCAGGGTGGCTGTGGAACAGTCTAGAGTTGCACCTTGCTCACTTTGGCTGTAAATCGTGCGTGTTTTTAATTGTGAAGGAAAATAAAATTGTAGGACACATATGAATACCTGGAAAAACATTTTTTTTTAAATTAACGCCTAATAGGGAAATTCTAATGAAGGATTTTGGAATGTTCTGTATCTTTCTGGGAATGAAACTCCTGGTCCCAACTCCCTATGCCCCTCATAACAGCTAAGTCCATTGTAACTTGCAGTAATTGGTTTTTTATTAAAATAAGAGACTGCAGTATAAGTTTTAGCAACGAGGCTAAAGAGGCATTAACAGGCCCTGGGATCCAACCACAATTTGTAACATCGTTCCTTTGGGAAAATAGATTCTAAGAGCCCAATAACTAACTTACAAATAGACATTTGAGTCATAGTCCATTGGAGAATAAGGAACTGTTTGTGATAGTAATACCTTCGATTGGCTTGCTTGAGAACTACACAGAAGGGACCTATATTCTGCCACACGTGTGTAGTGAACCCAGCTAGTCTGGGTTGGATCAAAGATTATTGCTGAGTGGGCACTGGAAGCCCAGGAATTAAAACCAAAGTAGAGGCTGGAGACAAGTCAGGGGTGCAGTTAAGAGGATGGATCTGGGGACGCCTGGGTGGCTCAGTGGGTTAAGCCACTGCCTTTGGCTCAGGTCATGATCTCAGGGTCCTGGGATCGAGTCCCGCATCGGGCTCTCTGCTCTGCAGGGAGCCTGCTTCCCCCTTCCTCTCTCTCTGCCTGCCTCTCTGCCTACTTGTGATCTCTCTCTGTCAAATAAATTAAAAAAAAAAAAAAAAGAGGATAGATCTGCAGAGGTTTTAGTGGTAAGGGAGGTATTCAGTCTTAGAGGCAAAGGTGTGATTCTGTGCAGATGATGCGAGAGGAGAACAGGACAATCCAGATAGGAACAGAGGGGAGGAATAGAGAACACTGCAAGCAAAAGGAATAGGATACGAGGAAGAAGAAGGATCAACCACAAAACAGACTCTTAACTATAGAGAACAAACTGAGGGTTGCTGGATGGGAGGTGGGGGGTGGGGGAATAGGTGATGGGGATCGAGGAGGGCACTCGTGATGAGCACTGGCTGTTGTATGGAAGTGATGAATCGTTGGCTTCTACACCTGAAATTAATATTACACTGTATGTTAACTCACTGGAATTTAAATAAAAAACTTGGGGGAAAAAAAAAAGAAAGAAAGAAAGGAAAACGTAATGCAAAATGTACCAGGAAGGGGGATGGCCCACGTAGCAACTTAGTAATGTTTGGTGCTCTCTGTGCAACCGGATAGCATGACTGCAGTGTTTCTAACAGCTGGCTGGTCAGCACAGCTTCGGGACATCATTTCACTCCATGGGTATCTCCCGCTCTAAGATGCCTTGTGCTGCCCGTCCCCCCACGTGCTAGCAACCTTCTCTTCCATATTTAGTACTACGCATGTATCTGTCTTGCAGTTACTACATTTTATTAGACAATAAACATGAGCGCGGTTGTTGCATGCTCTCTGTGCTCTCACGTTGTCGTGGTCACAAGCCTCATGTTTTAATCTCCATATCCATGCCAAGAGTAGTCGTGCCGTATGATCAGCGGGCTCGGGGAGTTGTCTTTTGTCTTTGCTCAGTCCGCTCTACCAAAAATACCATAAACTAGGTGGCTTCCAGAAATCGATTCCTTGTGGTTCTGATGGTTGGGAAGTCTGAGATCAAGGTGCTGGCAGGTCCACTGTCTGACAAGGGCTCTCTCTTCCTGGTTTATGGACTGGCTGTGTTCCTGCTGCGTCCTCCTGTGGCTGGAGGGGCAGAGCGGAGTGAGGCGGGGAGAGAGAAAGGGAAGGGAGAAACTCTCTTATAGCTTCTTGTTAAGGGCACTAGTGATATCATATTGTGAGTACTTCCCTGCTGTGATCTAATGACCTCCCAAAGGCCCCGCCTCCAAATACCATCACACTAGGGATTAGGGTTTCAGTGTCTGAATTTTCGGGGGATATAAAGATTTCATCCATAGCACTTTGTGGCCTGAAAGTAATTCAACTTAGTATCATCCGTGTTCCCCAGGCCACTGCGGGCTGTGGCAGTGGAGGCTGTCAGGAAGAGGGGGCCATGTGGGTGACTCTGTGTCCCTGCCTGCCCATGTTGAAATTCCAGCTCCCTTTCAGGTCCTTCCCTACACAACTGATGGAGTGACTGACTGGGTGGGAAGGGGAAGATTGTATATGTCTGAGGAACCACGTTTCTGCCGTTCACAATCTCAGTGCTGGGCACCCTCCCTGCTCATGCCCCAGAGTCTCACACACCTGACAGGTGGGCAGCTGCCAACACTTGGGCTGAGGAAGAAGGGTCCAGTCCGTCTTCCTGAGAGGGCCAGAAATACCTCCAAATGGAGAAAGTACCCTTCATAATATCACTACTGCTGCATATCTTCATTTGTACTGTGCCCCCTTACAAAAACGCCACAGGTGGGGGGCTCCTTATCTCAGGCATCTGTATTTTTCAACCTTTCCCTCCTTAATTCCACAGGGAGGGGGTGGTAATGGGAGTAAAGGACACTGGGCTAGACTGTGCCTCCACGACTGGCATGTTGGTCACAGACCAGATTGGCAGAGCTTGCCTCATCCTTTTGAGGAAAATATTTCCCAGGAGGTTTTTCTGTCCACCACGCATTGACCCCTGGCAAGCACACACCTCAGAATTGCCCGGACTTGTCTGAGCTCCCTGGTGAGCACACCCAGGAGGCCACACCGGGATTTCCCTGAGTGGGTGGGATTTTTTTTTTCTACCCAGGTTCTAAAGGGCAGGCTGTTTGCACAGATAAGGTAAACATAGATGTTTTGTTTGAGATTCAGAATTATGCAACTAATTAAGAGTGAAAAAGTATAAAGTTTCCTTTATTTTTACTAGAAGTCAGTTTTTCTTTTTAGGACACTCTTCTTTCAATTATGCTTCTGTTATTACATTGACAAAGAAGGCATTGTCTGTGATGACATTTATCCACCGCCTGAAGTAGCACCACTGTGTATTTTCCTAGATGTAGGGAATTCTTCATGCATAAATAGTAACCAGAGGAATAATGGGCTTCATTGAGTGCTTATTATGTGCCCAGCCCAGTGTTAAGCAGGTGGCACCGATTAGCTCATTTGTTCGTAACAAAAAGTGCAATGAGGTACCTACTCTTAGCTCTGTTTTACACTTAAGACTTGCTGTTTAAAGAGGCTAAGTAATTTGCCCAAGGTCATAGAGGTAATAAGTAGAGAGTTGGGACCAGACTCTGGGCCATCTGAGCATAGAACGGGGCTCTAGACCATAGTTATGCCTCAAATACATCTTTCTCTTAAGTGTTGTCTCAAGTCTCTTGTTGAGAATGAAAACTGAGCATTAAGGCAATAGAACTTGTGCCTCCCTTTGTGATAATATCAGGTCCTCAGTTTAACTAGAGGTAGAAAGATTCCTGTCCGTTTGACATATTTCTTTAAAATGGTAATTTATGTTATCAGGTGGATAAATTATATGTAAATTTAGTTTAATAACCAAAGGACAGTTGTCCAGACAGAATAATTTCAGCAGACTTTTGTGCTCCCCTCATTAACTTAAACCATATTTTTTATTATGAGCTAAAAATTTCATTCTTAAATTTGAACCAGATATCCTAGTCATAATCATAAACCCACTGGGAAGTCAGACCTACTTTTTTTTTTTAAATCCAAAGAATAATTCTGTGCTTTAATTGCATCTGATTAAGACATCACACCGAGGCACTTGTTTTGGCTGGTAGTAATGTCTTAAAAGGTACTGTTTTAAAATGTTTAATTTGAGTAGATATTTTCTGTAACATGAAAAAAATGATCAGTTTGTGTCTTCTTCTGATGACCCAAGGGGAGAAGTGGTTTAATCTGAAGATCTCAGCAGAGGATAGAAATTAATCTTTTGTGTATATCCCCTAATACTGTTTGGAGGCTTTAAAGATTATCTGTGCAAACTGAGAAATGTTTGCCATTTAAATTTTAGCAACTTTATCTTTTGAGAAAAAAAAAACAACACCATCACACATCTGTGTATATGGAGTTTCCTGCTCAGGAGGCACCAGGAATAATATGTATGTAGTATAAAGGAGGAGGGAGAAAAAGTCATAAGAACCTTAGCAATTAAATTTCCAATGGAGAAGAATTTGGATGTTCTAGTTCAGCCTAGACTGCAACCAGAGTAGGTTATTGTAAATATCAAATGTAAAAAACATTAATGGGGATGTTTTTACCCATAAAACAGACCTGCCAGGCAGTTCGATGGAATTTTAATGTGCATTTATATATATTCACATGAAATTGAACTCTGTGTTTAACATTAGAATGGGCATGTTCTCACTTTAAGGAACTTTGGGTTTTTTTCTTAAGTTCTGTTTTTGATGTACTAAACACATAATAACATGACCCCTCCCCCACAACTCTTGTTTCAGGCAACAAGGGCAGCCATTACACAGCACTGCACTGACCTTGGCAATCTGTTGGGCAAGGAGAATGACGTGGCCCTCATCATCGATGGCCACACCCTGAAGTACGCGCTCTCCTTTGAAGTCAGGAGAAGCTTCCTGGACTTGGCGCTCTCCTGTAAAGCGGTCATATGCTGCAGGTAGGCATGTGCAGGCTGTGTAGGGGTTCACATTCCCACATGGTTGTCTCCTGTGTTTTTATTAAAAAAGATAATGCATGGAAATTATAGGGGTAAAGTTTCATTTAAAAAGCAAGCAAAATAAAAATATTAGTTGAACTGTCCATTCACAGATTTGAGAGCAAGCAGTTAGTGGTTTTTACAGTTTTGTTTCTTATCTTCCAAGAAGATAAAAGAAGAGCCAGGACCTCTCTCCTGGAAGATTAACTGGAATAAGTCTGCCAGGAGCAGGTGTGGGAAGTTAGAAGAGCCCTTTGAACTTGGGTCCTTGGTTCTCCATATCTGAGCTCAACTTCCAAGACCTGTGGAATACACAGTGGTTATTTCTATTCAGTCAGGAAGGAGCTTTGGTTGGGTCTGTGCTATACCAATTTTTGGGTTAGGATCTAACCAGACAACTTTGTTGGGTTTTATTTTTTAAGTTTTTATTTTAATTTCAGCTATTTAACATACAGTGTTATATTAGTTTCAGGTGAAGAACATTGGTTGTTTTTTCATGAAATCTGGGAAGGTTTTTGAGGGTGGGCATTGCTACATTCCATTGACTACTGGCTGTGTGAGATCCAGTTCTAATAGAGATTTGAGAGATCAGAATCATAAAGAAAAAAAAGGGCTAGAAAGATCAGCAGCGCCACCCGAACTGTGCAGCAGACAACTTGAAAGGTGAGAGGAGAGCTGCCCATTTCTGAAAGCACTGTGGTACATGGTTAAAGGCACAATCCATACCATTGGGTTCATAATCTCATTTGTGTTTCCTCTTATATTTTATGGTTACACAGTTTTTGGACATTGTTTTCTTGGGTACTTTGTCAGAAGTCAGTTATCAGGATGCTTTTAAATTCCTCACTGCATTAATACTTTAGGAAGGCCTGTTGGGGATTCGATCATGGTCTGTTCAGAATAATGGCTGTCACATTGACAAGATGGTCTTGCTGTTTCTGCCTTACTCAGAGTCCCTAGTGACATCATCTGCGGTGCCTCTCTACCCAGACCTCTCATGACACTGCCTGTTTGGGATGGCCAGTAAGTCTGGGGGAGGGCTGTTAGGGCCTCCTTTGTCTCCCCAACCTTGCTCCCCACTCCCAGTGGTTCTTATTTTAGACCAAATGATTTGTTGCCATTTCTCCGTGAATACATCTCTGTATTCAGAACACTGAACGGTCTTCACATGATCTCTCTCATTTTACCCTCCTCTCTTGATCCCTTTTTGGAATTTGGAACATGTCATCAAAGGCCAAGGAGAGCTGTGGTGGCGGCTGGTGGAGGCTCCCTGGTAGAAAGGAATGGAGCTGTTGTGCCGTGGTTGTAGGATGTTCAAGGACCTTGGGGGGAAGGAACAAATTCACATGTGTCTGAAACAGTGAAGGAGAACTTGATGTTACCTCTAAGTCGGGAAACTTGGTGCAGCTAAAAGGGACCTGGGATAGTGAGGAATGACCAAAGCATCTGGAAATGAAAGGCTTCCTGGTTTTATCATGGTCTTGGTCTCTTCTTTTTTAACAACTTTATTGAGATATAATTCACATATCATACAATTCACCCAGTTAGAGTGTATAGTTCTATGGCTTTCAGTATATTCAGAGAGTTTTGTAACTTATCACTGCAACCAATTTTAGAATATTTTAATCACCCCCAAAAGAAACCTTCTTATCTATTATTAATCAATCCCCATCCTCCTTCACCCTCCCCAGCCTCCCTCAGTACTAAACAACCACAAATCTGCTTTCTTGTCTGTACACATTTACCAATTTGGGACATTTCATACGAATGCAGCTATATAAGATGTGGTCTTTGATTTCTTTCACTTAGCATAATGTTTTCAAGGTTCAACCATGTTGTAAAATATATCTACATCATTCCTTACCAGCTGAATAATATTCCATTGTATGGCTATACCATTGTTTGTCACCCATCTTGATTAGCTTTTGGATTGTTTATGCTTTTTGACCATTATGAATAATGCTGCTATGACGATTCATGTACAGGTTTTTTTGTATGGACATCTCTTTTCATTTCTCTTGGTTACATACTGAAGAGTAGAAATGCTGGGTCAGCTGCTAAGTCTATGTTTAATGTCTTGAAGAACTGTCAGACTGGTTTCCAAAATGGCTATAGCCTTTTATATTCCCACCAGCAGGTTGTGAGTGTTCTAGCTTGTCCGCATCCATCCATTGGTTTTTATCCGTCTCTTTCATTGTTTAGCCTAGTGGTTGTAAAGTGGTGTCCCATAGTTTTGATTGCATTTCCCTCATGGTTAATGATGTTGAGCATCTTTTCCTGTGCTTATTGGCCATTTGTATATATTCTTCTTTTTTTTTTTTAAGATTTTATTTACTTGAGAAAGAGTGAGAGCGAGAATGAGAGAGAACGCGAGAGCGCACAGAGGGAGAGGGAGAAGCAGACTCCAAACTGAGCAAGGAGCCCTGCTTGGGGCTTGATCCTAGAACCTTGGGATCATGACCTGAGCTGAAGGCAGATGCTTAACCGACTGAGCCACCCAGGTGCCCCCATTTGTATATATTCTTTGGGGAAATGTCTTTTCAAGTCCATTTTTAAATTGGATTGTTTGTCTTTTTATTATTGAGTTGTACCAGTTCTTTATGTATGCTGAATATATGTGTCTTATCGGAAATACGGTTTACAAATATTTTCTCCCATTCTATTGGCTATCTTTCATCTTCATGAAAGTATTGTTGACAGCACAAAAGATTTTAATTTTGGTGAAGTCCGATGTATCTGTTTATTCTTTCACTCTGTGCTTTGGTGTCCCGCCTAATGGCTCCCTTTTTTAAGTAGCTAATACTGTGCTTTCTTTCCTGGGCTCCATTTGGGCAATTTAGCTCAGGGACATGCAAATGGCAAGAAGGGGAGGCGTTGTGGTGAAACACTCTTTTCTGGTAGTTTCCTCTGTGTCTGTGTTGTGAAGCTACTGAGTAGGTCCCTGATTTCTGTGAGGTCCTCAGCCCTAGAGATTGTCACTGTCCCACCTAGAGCCAGAAGTCATGGTGAGGGAGTTCCTCTCCCTGCCAGCTGTGAGTTGGTCAAAGGGCCATTACCCTGACTTGTCGGTGAGCAGAAACAAGCAAGCAACAAGAAACAACATGGAAAAGTCTGGTAAACTGTAAATCAAAGTGAACATGCTCTCACTTCATGGTTTTTCAAAGGGAAATCAAAACGAGTCCATTTGGATTCTCCAGGGAGAGCAGGAATGCCTTTAAGCCTTTACAGGAACACGTTCTTTGCTTGCCAGGTGCTTGATACTAAAGAAAAACATCTTTTTCCCTTTCTTTCTTTGGCTGGGCTTTGTGTGTCACATAAAGCTGTACACTCAAAGACTTCCCAGGAAGGAGTTCAAACTGGAATTGGCACAGAAAGAGGAAATTTCAAATTAAATACTGTTACTGTCTAAAAAATAGAAGCGCTAATTGAAAAAAGGAATCTAGGATAGTGTACTACTTTACCGCTCCGGGAGACATTTCTTGGCTGGTCTCACACTCAAGATTTACCAAAAAAAAAAAAATAATAATAATAAGAAATCAACACATACCTTTTTTTTTAAATAAAAACACTCGTGTACTTCAGATGTTGCTTACTATTCACTGAGAATTTAAACCTAAGTTAAATTTAATGTGACTTCAAACATAAGGTTAACCTTAATTCTTACTTTTCATCTTTAAAATGCAATCATTGTAAAGGTTACCCTTTTCTCTAATAATAGAAGAAAATAATTTCTTTTGCAAAATAACTTCAGTGATATCATGAAGCTCTGTCAGCCATTAATATTGATTCAGAGACCGGTGAATGTTTTATAAAAACTGATAAATACTTCTAAGCTGAAACTGTTTTAGGCAGAAAATGGGGGAAATAATGCAAGAATTTGTTGAATAGTTTGCTGACATTAGACTCAAACAATTTAGCTAATTATATATTATTATACCCAAATATTTTCCGTGTAGTTAAAATCCTAGAAAGGTCATAAAAAGGCCAGGAAAACAGGTACAGGTCAGTACTCTCCTGTGGCTTACTGTTGTAGCTGCCAGGCATATTGCCACATTATTTGTTGAGGTATAAACTGATTGGCCTAATGACATTTTTGTGGTAGGCTTGATATCTGTCCTGTATGTTCCTGGGTGTCATGGAACAGTGAGTAAGAGTATATTACAGTACTCGCCTCTCTTCTACTTCATGTTTCATGTGGGCCTCAACTCTTTGAAAGCAGGGCCTCAGTGAAGCTAACAGTCCCCAGACTCTATGACCTCCATCTTGCCATATGCAAAAGAATCAATTTTTTTATTGATTCCTCCTCAGCGGCTGATGTCAATGGCTCCCCCACAAAGGATTCTTTTCTATTTCTGTGGCACTTCTTTTTCCTCCTACGTATGTATGTTCCTTATGGGATCTTTTCAGCAGTCTTTGACATGTTGTATTTCCAAGGTTTTACCTTTGGCCTTATCACATTCCCACCCATATCTTCCCCTGGGTGCATTCCATTTATTTTCATGGTTTCATTCATCTTCTGTATTAGTGATTCTCAACTCCCGAGTTTACACTGAATCATCTAGAGAACTTACACAATTTGTTTTCTTCAAAAATTTAAATATGGGATTATACTATGACCCAGCAATCCCACTGCTAGGTGTGTAACCCACAGAATTAAAAATGGGTAATCAAAAAACTTGCATGTTCATGTTCATAGCAGTACTATTCGCAATAGCCAAAAGATAGAAACAACCCAAGTGTCCGTTAATGGATGAATGGATAAACACAGTGTGGTATATCCATACAGTGGGATATTATTTGGATTAGACACAAAGAGGAAAAAGCACAGATACACATGCTACAATATGGATGAAGTTCAGACGCATAGCTGGTGGAAGAAGCTGTCACAAAAGATCACATATTACATGATTCCGTTCATAAAATAATCCGAATGAGTAAATCCATACAGACAGAAGGCAGATTAGTGGTTTCCAGGGCCCAAGGGAGGAGGAATGAGAAGTGACTGTTTAACGGGTGCATGGTTTCCTTCTGGGATGATGGAAATGTTTTGGAAGTAGGTAAATGTGGTGGTTGCACAACATTGTGAATAGACTAGATGCCACTGAGCTGATACACTTTAAAAATGGCCAGTTTTATGTGGTGTGAACTTTATCTTAAAGGAAAAAAAAACCCCAAAAACAAATGAAGGGTTCAGACCTGGGTTGGAGTCCCACACCAGACTCCTTGCTCAGTGAGAAGCCTGCTTCTCCCTCTCCCTCTGCCCCTCCCCCTGCTTGTGCTCTCTCTTTCTCTCAAATAAATAAATGAAAAAAAAAATTAAGATTTTATTTATTTCTTTCTGTGTGAGAGAGATAGCAAGCATGAGTTAGGGGCAGAGGCAGAGGGAGAAGAAGACTCCCCGCTGAGCAGAGAGCCCTGATGTGGAGCTTGATCCCAGGACCCTGAGATCATGACCTGAGCCAAAGGCAGACGCTTAACCGACTGAGCCACCTAGGTGCCCCATAAATAAAATCTTAAAAAAAAAAAAACACAAAAAACAAATGAATAAAAAAGTTCATCCATGTAAATGAATTATTTGTTGAATGAACAAAGCGAGAGGTTGAATGAAAGTCTCATTCATTCAAATGAAATCTTTGTGGAAAGAAACAAAAAGACTCTGATTCCCAGGACAAGTAAATGAGCCACAGGTGTGTAGCTCCACCTACATCCAAGACTTTTTCCCACTGACGTTCTTTTGACACCTTAAATTCGAGATGTATAAACAGAATTAGTAATAATGCCCTTATCTTTGTACTTCCTCTTTCCTTCTGGTTTCCTCCACTAGTTTTCTGAGTTTACTGTCTCAGATGATGATACCGTGTACCTCTCAGCTGCCAGAGCCTTTTGGCATGATTTTGGCATGATTTTGTATTTAAAGAGCCTGTAAGAGACTAAATCATATGAGTGGATTATTATATTGGGTCAGAAATTGCACTCTCAAATTTGTTGATCCTTGGTAAATATTGTCTTTGTTTTTATAAGTGAACAAATTTAGGCCTCAGTAAAATTACATTGTTTTCCCTGGTAGTAATGGAGGCGATGTCAGTTTCTCCTGGATGTGAGCAGTGCCAGGCTGCGGCAGCTAAATCATCATCACAGATTTATTACTCTTAGTACTTGAGTTTCATATGAAGTTTTTGCTTTTAACCTATTTTTTAAACTGTAGAATTTGGTTAAACCTGTTTAGCGTGTAGGATCTTTCTCCAAGAAGTCCTATAGAAAATGTGTAAACCATTTTTTATATATTCAAGAAGGGGTTCTCTGTTCTCTCTTCGATGTGTCCTTGGAACCACCATCTTTCATGTTTTCCCATTTTTCCTTTTTCTTTGAAGTTCTTTAGCTTTGTCAAAATGGAGATAAATTTTATAGGTGCAGACTTGGGATGGCGGGGATGTGGGGGCTGTCTTTGACTTCTTGAGAACATTCAGAAATTTTAAAAGTTAATGTGTATCATCAGGAAAAGAGTCATGAAAGAATCATCAGGGTTCCCCTTGTGAGGAAGTTGATTGATGGCCCCACCACAGTTCCCTGCAAACACAGGTGATGCTCTTTGTCCCCAGTGCCACCATATTAGCAGACATGATTTATGGCTGTATGTCTCCAGACAGGAGATGGAGTGGGAGGAAAACATCACAGCAGGGATTTCCACTGGATGTGCAAATGAAGGGTTTCAGAAGATATCATTTATTTTCTTGGATGTGTTTTGACTTCTGTCTTTCAGGGTAGATTCAAAGATAAACATGTGTGAACCTACTATGATATTCTAGAAATGCACTCAAGAGAAGAAAGCAAAATGAGCACAATGAATGTTTCTAAAAACATTTTGAGTTTATTTTTCTAACTTTAAGAGTGATTTATATTTCTTGTAGAAAAAAATTAGAAAATTCAGATAAGCAAGAAGAAAGAAAACAGAATTCACAATTGCACCAATTAGAGTTCACTCACGACTGTTAGCAGTTGGTATTTAAATCTAGATCTTTTTCAGTTAAAACACTTTTTATTGGAAATGGGTTAGCTTAGTCACAATATATGAAGTGAAAAGGGTTATAAACCTTTGAAAAGGTTGTAGGGGAGCCTGGGTAGTTCAGTTGGTTAAGCATCTAACTCTTGATTTTAGCTCAGGTCATGATCTTAGAGTCTAGGGTCATGGGATCAAGCCCCACACTGGTCTCCGTGTTCAGCAGGGAATCTGCCTGAGAATTCTCTCTCTTTCCCTCTGCAACCACCACCCGTCCAACTCAAGCTCGAGCTCATGCTCTCTCTCTTTCTCTCTCTCTCTCTCTCTCAAATAAATAAATCTTGAAATAAAAGATTATAAAGGTTTAGTGTCTATGTCAAAGAATAAGGTAAAATGTTTTTAAAAAGCTTGCTTGTATTCTTATATAAAAACACAATGATTAATCTATTCCTAGTTGTTGAATACTTGGGTTAACAGGGTTTTTTTTTTTAACTCTTATAAATATCACTGTAATAAGATTTTTATAGCTAAATCTTTGCAAAGACATTTGATGATTTCCATAAAATAATAATGGATTCAAGAGCAAGCCATGCAGAAACTGGCAGAAGGGTTTGTACCCTTCACCTAAGAAAGTGAAGTTATTTGATTTGGAGTGAGAGAGCTGTGGTCAGTAGCTCCCTCCTTGCAGGGACAAATGTGTTCTCCTCCATGTAGTCAGCAAAGTCTGGGGTTTATTATCCTCACTAAGAACGGGGAGCAGTTAAGAGATTACTTTGTGACAGGATACGTATAGGAGTAGAATCTGAAAAGAAATCAGCACAGCATTTTTATACACTGACAGTATATCATTTCACTCTTACACTTCTTTTCTGGACTCTCTTAAGCCTGTGACTCACTTAGCCTGCATCCAAAAACCTGTAATCAGTCTTACCTTCAGACAGCGTAGGGTAGAGGACAACTGGCTCTTCTAATTTGTTCTCCACTCCAGCTCAGCTTTCTACGTTAATGAGTCATGATGGGTAATAGACATCTTAGAACATTATGCGTTTTGTGTGTGGTATCTTTCAGCCCGTGAACTACATACAAGAACGATATCAAAACAGAGTTCAGACACACTAATTAGAATCGTACCACCGATTGTGTTTTGGTTGGCCTCTGCATTGGTAAGGGATCCAATCATATGTTTGCAAAAATAAAACTTTTCTTTGCTTTCTTTCATGATATGATTTCTCAGCATCATACTTGTTTAGTTACAAGTCAGCTTCCTCCGTTGACGTCTCATTCCAGAGAACATTATTAACTTGTCGAGGTTGTAAACCTATCCTTGGGTTGTTTGGATTACAGCTTAGCATGTTTGGCCATTTGTTGATTAAATGCAATTAAGGTAGAATTCATTCTTAGACAAGGTTTTTTTTTTTTTTTTCAATTAGCCCTAAAATGAATGCTATTATTTGAATGATTGCAGCAATTTTATTTGGTCCTAACTGGCCTTATTGTTGCTCTGCTCAGGGTGAGCGTGCTCAGATGTAATGGCTCCCTAGCATCCTGTTGAATAAAAACAATATCCAAAAGCCCACAGTTTAAAAAATGTTCTTCCATCCACAGGTCTGACCATTATTTATTCAGAATGAAAATTAGATCAATGCCGATTCTGTACTGTGTAGAAATAGCTTACTTAATCATTGTATAGACTGGCACATTTAGAGACTTTGCAGTATTAATACAAAGTAGGACAAGGAATCCCTTTCTAAATAATTCTTTCTAGCTTAGAAAAAAACATTTCATTAAACTTTTTGGAATCAAAGCCAGTTTTGATGATGACTTATGTTTAGACCTGGAGGACTGTTTTCATGTTAAATAACTCTTGCAGGAAGTAATTTATACCAATCGCTCTAGAATATCGACCCTTGAATATTAAGGATTTCTGATATTTTTTATTTTTCTCCAGCCTTTTAAAAATTATCTATTATCACTATTTATAGAGAACTCCTGCAGGTGAGAAATAGAAAAATAAATTAACCTGTCACCTTTTTTGCTTATGTCCTGAACGGGCAAAATACTTTGGCGGGGAATACCGTCGGACATGTGATGAAATACGGGCACATATATGAGTGTAAGATTGAGAAAATAGAAAGCTCTTCTTTAAGAAAATCTATTGTTAAGTAGTCTGGATTAAAAGCTAGTACTTGTGGCATGTTAACAGGACAGAAATCTCTACCAGGGACATTTTGTAATATGGCTTGATATATAATAATATGCTGTATAATTGAAACACATCTCTTAGGAAATGTTTTTTTGGTGATAAAACTGGAGTTACCATACCATTTTTCTTCTGTAGTAGAGCTATCATTCTGAACCGTGCTGAGAAGTGGTTTCTGTGGTAGAAGTTCCCTTGGGTTCACGATCTTCACACTAGTTGATACAGAAGCCCGGATATAAAATGGACTGAGGAAGTAACGAGGCCCTTTCTTCTCATAAGGCAGTAGTCTAAGAATTACGGTAATAGGGTCTGTGTGATCTCCTGTCTACCCGCTCAGCTGCTTTCAACACACTGGAACCCACATGAGATGCCAGAAGAGCTCATAGACACATCACTTTTCAAGTTTTTTCCTGTGTTTCTTCCTCTTCCTCTTTTCATGAATGATTAATTCATCAGTGCATGTCATTTTTGACAATAGTGCTTGCCAAATGAAACAAGGTGATGTTAGGTCAAACTGGGGTCCAAATTATGAAGTAGAAGCTCATAATATTTGGCATCTTTCCTACTAGAAAAACAAACCATGAAAAAAAAAAGTCAAGAATAGAGCCTAACTAAACATGTGGAATATGTCATGAATATATGTCATGAATATTTATATCCCCAAGTCTTGCCTTGTGATAGTATTTGTATTTAAGGTGCTTTTTTCCTTTTTCCTGTGAAGTAGTTCAGAATGTGTTTCATTAATACAAGGGTCATGTTAACTTTCATTAGGAAAAAATCACTTCTTCTGACAACATTGACACCTTTCTGATCGAGAGTATGCAAAATAGCTCTTGCATTAATTGGTCCCAAAGAAAATTATGTTTTCCAGTTTCCTCTCTATACATCTGACACTTTCCCTCATTTAGTACCTGCTGAATTATCGATGCTTTCCCTTTCCCGATTTTGACAGCCAGGATTCCTCCTATGACTTTGAAGACCATCAGGAATCCCCTACCCCAGGAGATTTACTGTCCTCCAGTTTGAACAGGAAGCACCGGGATTATGGTTAGCAGCTACACACAGACTGAAGCCTTCACTGGTTTTTTGTTTGCTTGTTTTTCCATCTGTATTGAGGTATAATTGGTACACAGAAAATTGCATATCATTAACATACATGACTTGAGTTTGAAATACATATCCACTCTTGTTATCATCACCACAGTCCAGGTAATGACCATAGCCATCACCGCCAGAAGTTCTCTTGTGTCCCTTTGGTTTGGGTAGTGTTTTTGCATTTTTGTTTTCTTTTGTGTTTGGATGCAGTACGAGCACTCAGCATGAGATCCAGTCTCTCAGCTTTTTAAGTGCATAACACTCTAGTGTCACCTGTAGGCACTGTGTTGTACAGCAGATCTCAGGAACTTACTCTTGTGTCACTATACCTTTCTACCCATTGAGCAACAACTGCCCAGTTCCCCTCCTCCATCCCTTGGTGACCACCGTTTGTCTGTTTCTATACCTTCGGCCTTTTTAGCTGCCTCATGTAAATGGAGTCATGCAGGATTTGTCTTCCTGTGACTGACTTATTTCACGTAGCCTAATGTCTTCCAGGTCCGTCTGTGCTGTCTCAACGGTAGGAGGGCCTCTCTGCTCGAAATGTCTCTGATGCATTTTCTCACTTGTTTAACTTTAAAGAGGAAACAAATAATAAGAGAGGAATGTTTCTGTCTTTTGTTTCTCTGAATCCTTAAATTTCATATTTAGCCCCGTTTAGGGCAACTGGTGAGTTGTCAACAATAAGAAATATGTTAGACCGATGGAGCTAACTGAAGTTGCCAAATTTTGGAAGCTGGGCTTAGTTTGAGTTTTATGGTTGGCGACTCCTGAGCTTTATTACCATTGTCATCTGCACAGCTTTGCTGGGTCAGCAGAGACTAAGAGCTTCTGCTGAAAGATGTGGTTTCTGTTGTTTCTTTTTAATCAGCTAACTGAGATCTGTACCAGTTCCGGGGCCAAGCAGGCTTCAGTGGCTCAGGTCCTGATAGGCCAGCGAATAGAAAGAGGCAAGCAGACAGATGGATGGACAGACAGACAGCTACCCTCTCCCCCACTATGCCATCAAAATCTTGACACCTGGGTCACTTGAGAAACACAGAGCCAGCATTTTTCCCCTGCTAAGCAAGTATTCATAGCAGTGTCCTTTCACCACTTGGACATAGCAGTCATTAAAGACCAGAGTAAATATACAAGCTTGAAGATAATCCTTTCTCAAATATACAAGTGCCAAGTTAAAACCATCTGTCAATCATTTGTGCATTTTCCCCTTACTCTTATTTGTTTTAGTGAATAGGTGTTGTTTGAAAATATTGGAGCTTGAGAAATTAGCAGGCCTCTGTGGCCACAATATTTTGCCAGTTCTCAGATAACCAAACCTTGGGTTCGTGTTTTCTCTTTGTTAAATCATGACGAATATACGTTAATTTTTTTTTCTCAAACAGAAAATAACAGGGATCCACCTTATTTGTAGATAATTTGAGTATCTGGGATATAGCGATATGTTCGGCGTTTTCAAACACTGTGTGTTTTCAAACTCCGTGCTCACATCAAACTATGAATTGTGAATAATTAAATCTGGGAACAAATATAAGATTGACATAGAAGATAGTGAAGCCTTTTTTAAAAATGGAAAACAAAAAAGTGCTGAGTGATGTTCATTTCCTTAAACAACACTTGGGTCTGAATTTACGTTGCTATGTGGCTGTGATTGTATGTTAACACATGTAAGTATAAACACAGCTACTTAAAGAATAATAAATGATGGATGCTTTAGTGCTAATACCAACATCTCATCAAGTCTGAAAATACTTATAATTAGGGAAGTGAAAGAAATAAGGTAGGGGTTTGCCATGGTTCTGCTCGTGTTTCCTTTGTTGGCAAACCGCTGCGAAGAGTCTCAGGTGTGAGTCCATTGCTGGGCCTCTCATCTTTCTTTATACTCATGACTGTCTGAGGTCAGAGATTTCTTTAAGTGTTGTGTGTGTTTAGGTAAATTGTGGAGAACCAGAGGATTTTTTCCCCCATCTTCCAGGCCTCTTTTAAGATCTATTTTGATGTATTGGATCCTGTTATTTTGGGGGGATAAGCTGGTTTCAGGGTGATGGCCCAGATAACTGTGTCGCACCCCATCAGCTTGCTGGCCTGCCCAGGCTCTGCGCTGTGGCCCAGCCAAGGAGGTGTCTGCTGATGAAGGTGGTGAGGAAACACCAAGTGGTACAGCCTCTGCCTGCCGAGGGGACTCAGTGTGGCCCGAGGGCCGAACAGTAAAGGACAAATGGTAGCACAGAGCACAGTGTGAGATGCTGTGAAAGGCAAATCTAAGAAGACGATGGGGGGTGTCATTAGCTCAAGGGCTGGGTATCTGGGGGAAATACCGGCAATATTGATGCTAACACTCAAGTTGTCACTGTGTCCAGATTATCTGGAAGTGTTTCACATCTACGACCTCAGAAAATCCTTAAAGCAGCCCCTTAGAAAGGCTCCTTACCTTATAGCTTGGAGAGTGAGTCCAGACACGGGGCCTGAACACCTTACCCTGAGTCCCATAGCTATAACGAATAGGTCTGAGGTTTGAAGCCCAGCAACCTAACTCCAAAGCTGATGCTGGAAGGTCAGTGAGACTGTTTGTGAGGCAGGAGGCCCTTTCAGATCTGTACCTTTGTGATACTGGGTACCTCAAGCAGAATGGTGGTAGCTTGTGTCTCTGACACAAAGTAGGTATTCCACCAACTGTGGGACTGAATATCCAGATTTTCTGGAAGGGACTGTGATCCAAATTAACAGTCATTAAGGAGTTAGAATCAATAACTTCTAGTGAGCGAGTGAATGTAGTTGGGGCTGGAAGGACGGGGGAGACGTTAAGACCTGCTGTAAGGCCACGTCAGAGGGGACACTAGAGGAGGAATTAATTTCCAGGACTTCTAGGTGCTGTGCAATCTCCAGCTGTCAGGGGTTTAGGTCTAGTGCAGGTGGGTGTCCACCGAGCCCAGATCCCCGCGGTGACAGTCCGTTGATCTGTCCAAAGCTATGGAAAATGCCTTCTTGGCTATCTGCTTTCTAGCTAGCACTTATGGAATGACCATTTTGGATCAGTCACTATAGTTTGTGCTGCCACAGGAGAAAATGAGAACGAGTCAGAGATACTTAGCTTCTGGTCTCCCTTAGCTTATGATTCTTGTGGAAGAAAGTAATATGCCTTTAGAACGTGCGTAAAACCACACAAGCTGAAGACAAGAACTGATTAAAAGTTATGTACTATAAAGCTGTAAATTCCAGTATTTATTATTGGAATTTGCCTAATCAGGGGACAATGAAGGCAAGCTCTCTTTGTCTTTTGCATATGGTGATAGAAGTTTTCAAACGTGGGGAGAGGCAGACACTTGCCTTGTAGATGAACCAGGCTGGATTTGAGAAGGGCGAGACTTGAGAAGGAATGTAACTGTCACAGTTGCAGCAATCTAGGAGACGGATGACGTGTCCTTTTGGGACTCCAGACGAAGTGGTCATCTTCATTCAGAGGACACATTTGTTACCCTTTTTTTTTTTTTTTAACTGCAGAAGGAAATGTTAATGTTTTGTAGTTGATTTTGAGGAAGTGCCCTTCCTTTTCTGTGTTAATTTTCATGAGGTATGAAATAGTACCAAAAGCAGCCACTCAGAATACTCTCCCCTGTCAAGTTATTTTGCTTCAGTATGTTGTGTTGTGACTGGGCTGCTGTTTGACTTTAGGTTTCTGAGCCCGGGTTTTGTGAGCGGTTCCCCCATTAGAACAAGATTCTTGAACTCCTCTTGGTTTGCACAGACCATGTTGGTCTTCACCTTCAAGGTGTTGAGATGATCCTCATTTGGTTAGCGCTGTGGCCTCTAGGACTCCAGAGCCTGGAGGACTGGCCTTGTAGGAAACCCCTCTTTCTAGGGATACACTCAGAAGAGGAAGAAAAGGTTGAGCAAGGTGGAGGTTTCTGCATTAACTCAGTCCCTTGGTCAAGGTGACTGAGAGCAGGGCTTTGGGTGAGGTCACACTTGCTTGAGTAGTAAACCCACTGGGGTAGGATCCATATGCTACCGATATCAAGGCCTATCCCGTTTGTTTGCTAAAGTTCTAAGGATTCATAGAGTCTAGATGATACTGAAAGAAAGGATCTAAGTGACTCCTCTAGGACTTGCCCAAGACAAAAAACATAGTGAAACCAAATCTGATACTAAGTGCTATGGACTTAATTGTGTCCTCCCCAAATTTATATGAAGTCCTAACCCCTAATGTGACTGTATTTAAAAATAGAGCTTTTAGGAGGGTAATTAGAGTAAAAAGAGGTCTTAATAATGGGGTCCAGATCCTATAGGATCAATGTCCTTATAATAAAAGACACCAGAGAGCTCTCTGCCACATGAACGCACAGTAAGAAGGCAGCCATCTGCAAGCCGAGAAGGAAAAACCAGAAACCAAATTGGCCAGCATCTTGGTCTTGATCTCCAGCCTCCAGAGCTGAGAAAACAATTTTCTGTTATTTAAGCCCCCATGGCTGTGCTACTTTGTTATGCTGGCCCGAGCTGACTAATACACAAGCTTAGGTTTGTTTCTACATTGCCCAAAGCTGATTAATAAAATCCTTACTTCTTTTTCATCAGCTGAAATTTCCTTAATGGATTTTGAGTTTGTGAATCTGAAAGGATTGGAAAGGGGGCAGTGAGTGACAGTTGGGGAGAATCGCATGAGTAGGAGATGGTAGACTTGAGATTATTTCCTTGCAAAATAAGCCTGGGAATGCTCTGTATTTAAAATTATGCCCTTCCAACAAAGGATGAGTCATTTTACATGATAAAAGCAAAAGTAAGGACTATCTTCGTGGAGCTAAAAATGTCATATTGTATTTAGTTTACTGCACCAATTTTCCCTTAAAATATCCTAGGATTAGCCTGATTGAGTTTGTTTTAAGGTAAGTGCAGCAACCTAATCCCTAAGAATAGAGATGGTGACCATTGTACAGAATTCCCTCTTTTCCCCAAATGATGTCTATTTCTCTTTCAGTAAGTTCCCAGCTTTGTTCATTCCATATTTCAGTTTCGATGTAAGTTTTAAAAAGCAGACATTGCTTCTTTTTTCAACATGAAAGGCGTTTTTACAGTTACGTGTAACAAATTTCATCATTCTCACTAAGTCTTTTGCTTCAGATAGGATGAAGAGGCAAGTTCTATTGGCTTAGAAATGTTTACAAATTTTCATGCATTGTGCCGTTTAAGTGCGTCTTTGTGTATGAAAGGAGAGTGATTTAGAACACATTCATATTAACCCACTTCTGAAAATCCTGAAGTCAACCAGTTTTACTGTGAGTGCTGCTGCAGCTTTCATGTAGATATTCTGTAGAAAAAAATTAAAGGTGCTCATTGCCCTGAACAGAGAGTCTCAGTCACAATTCTAGAAAAGCCCAACCTGAACCTAGTAGCTGTTAGTGATTTGTAAATTTTCCTGTTAGACCTTGGTATTTTCTCTGCTGCTATTCCAGCAAACTGCAAAGTCTCCCAAGGATTATTTCAAATGTAGGTCACGTTGCGCTTCTTGAAATGAAAATCAAAATGAAATCTGCGTATATGCTGAATGAATTAAAAGTATGTGTTACAAAAAATGTTTCCTGTCAGATACTTCCATTGAGTCCTGATTTGTCCTGGGGATATAATTATACCGTGGAGGACAAGAGCAGCATAACCCCTGTCTCTGCAGCACTCAAGGTCTGGAGGAGGAAGGGCTGGGCGGTAAAAACTACACGGATTGTACAATTCTGAATTTATTACTTCAACTCTTGTATTTCAGTATATAGAAGCTTTAGATATTAGGTAGATTGAATTCTTAAATACACCAGCTTCTCTAACGCTGTAGGCCATTGTAGTTTCTGTGACTACCTTTAATGATCAGCTTTGATTGGCCCAAAGTTTGGTGAAAAGAAAAGCCATATGCTCCTGCTAAAATAAAAACAAAAACCTTCCAGAGGCTTCTCATCTCTCTAAGAATAAAAGGCCTCGATGGGATAATACTTCCCTCTTGCTTTCCAGCCACACTGGACTCCTTTCTGTCCCTTTGCACTCTGAGCAGTCCACTGGCTCGGGACCGTTACAGGATCTATTCCTTTTGCTTGTAAAGCCCTTAGCCAAGAGGCCACATGGCAAACACACTCCTTGACTCAGGTGTCCACCCAAATACTAGTTTTTTGTGAGGGTGTCCTCGAACACCTGGCTAAAGTAGTGCCCTTTCCTCTTTCCTTAGCTTTATTTTGCTAGATAGCATTTATCACTACCTGACTTACTATACTTTTAATTATTGATAATCTCTCTCTACTCAACAGAACATAAGTTCCATTAAAGTGGGGATGTTTTTGTCTTTGCCCCAGTGCATAGTCAGTGCTCAATAAATATTTGTGAATGAATGAACAATGTGATACCTTCCCTAAACCTTTATTTTCTGGGAGGCAGCTGACTGCCTTCTCCTGATAGTTGCTGAAGGTACAGAGGGAACCCTGATGATGTAACAATGAAAAGAAAATATTTACAGTATCATAGTCTACTCTTTTCTCCTTCCATTAGTTTTCCAATTCAGGGGCATCTGCATAACTGGCCTGCCTACTTGTGTGTAGAAAATAGAAGTCAACATAAGAGAATATAAAAGACAAAAGCTCTTGGAGAAAACAAAGAGCCTTTTTATCTGAATTAACATGTAGTTCTGACTTCAGCATGTTCATAGGATCTCCACTGGGGGACTAGAAAGAAAAAAAAAGCATTGACTGGACATGTAAATAAATACTTCTTTGAAAATTATATACCTTATTTTTCCCTTCCTCATGTTTATGTCCCTTCTTAAGGCGAAGCTGGCTCCATTGAGAGTGGTAGCACTGATGCTACCATCAAATCAGTTCATTAGGCTAAAGTTTATTGAGCAGCTACTTGGTGCCTGCACTGTGTTGAGGAGAGTGAGGCAAGATGAGGCTGGAGAAGCAAATTGGGGCACAGTTACACATATCTGTCAATCATGTTGAGATTTGTACTTGATCCTTAGTACAGTGTGCAAACTTAGAAGACTTTTAACTAAGAAATGGTCAGATATGGGGTTTTTGTTGTTATTGTTGTTGTTTTTTTGTTTTGTTTTGTTTTTGTTTTTGTTTTGTTTTGTAGAGAAGGAGTGGGGAAGGGGCAGAGGAAGAGCCAAAGAGAGAATCTTAAGCAGGCTCCATACCCAGCACTGAGCCCGACGTGGGGCTGAAGCTCACTGTCCTGAGATCCTGACCTGAGCCGAAATCAGTAGTTAGATGCTTAACTAACTGACCCACCCTGGTGTTCTGATAGGTACTTTTTTAATAACCACTTTACTGATAGATAATTCACACTTGGTACAATTCACACATTTGAAATGTACAATTTAATCCTTTTTGGAATATTCAGAATTGTGCAGCTGTCACCATAATCCATTTTAAGACATTCTCATCACTCCCCAAATTTTCATCACCTGTTAATCACTCTCAATTCCCCTCTACCCTTAGCCTTGGGCCACTGCTAGTCTACTTTCCATCTCTATGTATTTGCCTATTCTGGACATTCTGTATAAATGAAATTAGATAATATGTAGCCTTTTGTGACTGGCTTCTGTCACTAAGTATAATGTTTTCAAGGGTCGTCCATGCTGTGGCATTTTACTTCTTAAGATGGATATATCACATGTTGTTTATCCATTAGTTGGTGGACATTTGGGTTATTTATACTTTTTAACTGTTATGAATATGCTTCTGTGGACATTGATCTACAGGTTTTTGTACAAATGAATGTTTCCAGTTGTCTTGAGTATATACCTATGAGTGGAATTGCTAGGTCATACGGTAAATCTGTTTTCTAAAAGTAAAGGAACTTCCAGATTGTTTTCTCAGGTGACTATATCATTTTATATTCCCACCAGCAATGTATGAGGCTTTAACTTTACCACATGTTTGCCAAAACTTATCAAGGTTTTTTTTTTGTTTTTTTTTTTTTTATCACAGCCATCCTAGTAGGTGTGAGGTGGTAATCTCATTGTAGTTTTGCTTTGCATTTCTGTGATGATTAGTGATGTTGAACATTTTTTCATGTGTTTACTGGCTATTTGTATGTCTTCCTTGAGAAATATCTATTTCAATCCTTCGCCGACTTTTAAATTGGGTTGTCTTTTTATCATTAAGTTGTAAGTGTTCTTTATATAGTCTGGATACAAGTATCTTATGAGATATAGGATTTGGAAATATTTTTTTACCACTCTGTAGGTTGTCTTTTCACTTTGTTGGTGGCGTTGTTTGCAGCATAAACGTTTATAAATTTGATGAAGCCCAATTTTTCAGCTTTATCTTTTGTCATGTATGCTTTTGGTCATGTCTGAGAAGGTATGGCTAGATCCAAGGTCATGAATATTCACAGCTTTGTTGTCTAATAAGAGTTGCAGTTTAGCTGTTACATTAAAGTCTTTGGTCCATTTGAGTTAATTTTTGTATAAGGTTCAGTTTCTTCCTTTCGCATGTGGTTATCCAGTTGTGCCAGCACCACATGTTCAACAGACTGTTCCCCACAGAATGGTCTGAGCCAGATTTCCACTTTTAGAAGTGTACTCAGAATGGCGGCAGTGTGGTTTCAAGGAGGGGTAAGAGTAGAGGAAGGGAGATCAACTGGACAAATACTTGTTTAACTCCTATCCTGTGTTAGGTATTCTTTCTAGGCACTGGGACTGTGGTGATAAACAATATGGTTGGATGTAGCCCAGCATCGTGCTGGAACTGAGGACAAGGATGCAAATCTAATAGGGAAAAGACTAAAGCAAATGAGATGATGATAAATTGTGACAGAAGAAATAGTGATGTTATACACATAAATTATGTCACTATTGAATTCATAAAATGTGAATTTCCTGTTCGGTTGGGGTTTTTTTTCCCCTTTAGTTTCAGATTGTCTCCACACTTGGATTCACACAAGTCACACAAGTCACACAAGTCAGGTGGAATGGAGTTGGGTGAATAGTCTCCTATGGAAAGAAAGATGTCTTTAGTGTCATGGCGGCCTGCATGCTACTTCCCCTTCTGAGTTTTACTTAATGTGTGTATCCAATTGCTGGCAGTACTGCCAGACTCACAGTCTGAAAGAATGACCACTCTTTCATTCATTCATCTATATTAGATCAGGGTAGCTTGGATTAAGGAGGTGGAGAGAAACAAACAGATCTGAGGAAGGTCTCAATGTAACTGGAGAGGACTTTGTAATCAAGTCTGAAGGATAAGAGTGAAGAAGAGGGAATTGTCAAGAATGGAATCAGGGATTTGTATTTTCATGGTGATGATAGCTACTGAATGCTGAGAATGTGCTAACTATTGAGCACTGTCTAAGCCTTGTTTCATGCAGTGATCCAAAACTCTTCCCAAGATAGGTACTACCATTACCACCATAAGACAAAACCAAGGTTTAGGGAGATAAAATCACTTGCCCTGGATCACAAAACTATGAAACTTGATAAATAATGGTGTCTTTTACTACTGTTCTAGTTGAGCTCTTTTCAAAAAGTATCTGAAGAGTGAATGAAAAAATATGTAATAGTCCTAATTAAATATTTAACAAAGAAAATTCCAAAGGAAAACTGATCAAAGAACTTAAATTTCCCATAATCTGTCTGACTCTATAAATGAATGACTGTCTTGTGGGGGATATGCTTCCTTTTTGAGAGAGAAACCCTAATCTGAACACTACTCTTTGTATAATTGATCCTACTCTTGTAACATGTGCTGGATGAATCAGTCCTTATGCTGTGGTGAGTGCTTGATACACACAATTTGAATTTAAGAACTGATCTTAACCTTGCTTATCTTTGGCATTTTAATTCCTTTCTCTTACTACATGGTGTATATTTTTTATTATAGTGCTTTAAACTCCAGGGTAATGAGAAAAAGGAGATAATATTGTCAGTAATGCCTGGGTAAGATAGATGACAGGAGGACTCTGGGGTGTGGTGTGTGCTGCCTAGTCTCAAATTCTGTCACATGTATCCCAGCACTTTACTCCCTTGATGTTGGAACTAGTTAGGTCATTGGATTTTAATTTGTGTGGTGGTGCTGTTTTTTAGATCAAGATAATGATATTAGGAAAGTTGGATCAAGATCACTCTTTTGTCATAATAATGAAAGACAACAACTATTTTAAAACTGACGTGTGTAATTGCTTGAGTTGGAGCAAGTCTCAAATTACAAAATGTATTAAGAAACATTTTAATATCTCTGAAACTAGGGGCAGAATACTGTAAATGACTCAACATATAAATAAGAGTTTTTCATTTCCAATTTTGTTAAACTTCTGTTTTCTTTTTATTGACCTATTATTCTGAATCTTGTTCTTACCTGTTTATCACTTTTGTGGTTATGGGTGCCAGCTGGTATACAAAATTGAGAGCCTTTCTGTTGTTATTCTTATGCCAATCTGTTATGTCTGGAGGAATATGGATTTTTCTTTGCCCAATGAGCTACAAAAATCAATATGTGCAAAAAGAGAGAGAGAGAGAGAGAGAGATACTATTAAAGGTCCAGCAGCCATCTAGTAAACATCTTCCAAGAACACCATAGGCTCAGCCTCCTGTGACAGAATATGTATCAGGAAAGAAAAAAAAGGGTTTGGTTTTGTTTTTTAAAGCCAAGGATAACACTGAAAGATTAAAACGCCTGTAAATCGGTTTAAATTGAGTTTTTGAAAGGTGTTTAGAAGTAAAGGCTTGCAAATATGTACCATTTTATCTAGTGACAGATGAAATTTGGGATTGTTTATTCTATTGTAACTCCCTTTTGGCATTGGTTAGGACTCACAGAGTGAATGAAGGATGGATGAATGAATGAATGAACAGATGGACAAAGTTGGTGCAGAATGGCAGCGGGATTCCAAGGGAATAGGCCATCATGCTTGTAAAACATGCCTGCACATGAATACCCGGTGACATTTCCATGTATTGCAGGTTTCAAAAGACTTTTCGCCTTGTTCTGCCTTTTTGAATTTGAACTTGTGTGTAAAGCTCAGAGGTCAGTTTCTCTGAATGCTTTTCAGCCTGGACTTTGTCAGCTAAGCACTTAGATTTCATGAATCCAGTTCGGTGCCAGAAAATGATTTGGCTCTAGGCTTTAATTTTGAATGTCTTCCTATTTCATTTCTTCCAAAAGGAAGCAGTTCCTCAAGTTCACACCCCTTTGGTGGTTGGGCAGCCACTCGTTCTCCTTCAGAGGTTGTCACAAACATTTTAATTAGTCCATTTATCCAAGAGAAGGAAAATCAGATTCACTGGGTTTTCTTGGCATGATTGATTTTCTCAAACCAGGGGAGTGGGTTTTTCTAGGGGCGGCATCCTGCGTGGGTCTATGTGGCCAGGCAGTGAGAGGAACTGGCCAAGCAGATCCGAGGGTGAGGTGGACATTCCCTCTTCAGTTGGAAAAAAACCCTGGTTGGTTAGAAAGATGGACAGATAAAAAACTCCCAGGAAAGCATTCCAGGAACCTCTACCACCTCGCTGATTTTAGCTGTTATTATTTTAAGATGTTGTCCATGACAATCCATTTTCCTCATCCCCCCGTGTGAGTCCTCAGTGTTTCATGTTTGTCCTTCTTCTTATCCCTCTTAATAATTCCCCAATAGCAGTTCTTGTTTCTTGTAGACTTTTTCATTTTAAATCTAACCTTTCTTATCTATTCATTTGGACTTAAACTGTGCCACGACCCCCCCTCAGAAGTGTACATAGCTTGTCTTACTAAATCCTCATCTTAACCCTGTGGGGTCGCAGGGCTGGCCCTGGTCCTGGAGCCAGGAGCAGAAGCCCAGCCTGACTTCTGTACCAAACAATTCAGCCTTTTAGGTGCACAGTTCAGTGGGTCTATACACAGATATGTATGACCATCATCACAGCCAATTTGCAAACATTTGCAAACCCTCAAAAAGAAATCCTATGTACTTGAAAACCCAGCCCCCAGCCTAAGCAGCCACTCGTCTACTCTCTGTCCCACCAGATTTTCCTAGTCGAGACATTTCATGTAGATGAAATCGTACAACACGAAGTCTTTTGTGACTAGCTTCGTGACTAGAATGCTTTCAAGGCTTATCCGTGTCAGAGCACAAACACTGTTCCCACTTTTTGCTACAGTGAATAATGCCGCTCTAAACATTCAGGTACAAGCTCTTATGTGGATATCTGTTGTGGCAGCTCTAGGATTGGACTGTGGAGTCCCTGTGTGCTAACCTCTTCGAGCCCCTGTCAGAATGCTTTCCATGGTGGCCACACCATTTGACATCCCTGCCAGCAGTGTGCAAGGGTTCCACTTGGTCTCCACTGCCAGCCCGGTGGGTGTGAGCGGTGCTACTCTATGGGAGCCATGAGCTCTGAACCCCCGGCAATGCTCCCATCCCCTCCTCCACGCCTACCTCTTCCTCCTCGGTGGTCATGGGAGTCCCTTTTGCTTCCCAGCGCTCCATCCAGTTTGCCTGCCCAGAGCCTTACTGAAGTACTGTTTGGTCCTAAGAGCTTTTAGGACCGGGGTGCTGTCTGCGTTTCTCTGGGGCTGCAGACGCACTGTTGTTGACCTCAGCCTTGCACTCCACCCTTCTTTTAGGCAGAGCGGAGATGTCTAACTAATGAGGCTGGTGTATTTATTATAACCTTCTTGCGCTAAGCATGTTCATACTTCTGAACCTTTGTTCCTGCAATTCTTGTCTTCCACGAGACCTTCTCTGCCTCTGCCAGATGGAATGGATTTCTTCCAGGTCCCTTCAACATTTATTATTATCAACACACACTTGGCACTAATTTATTGCTTGGCATTGGTTAACTATTTGGGCTTTTGTCTGTGCATACCAAAAATGCATATCACAAATAACTGTGACAATAAATGCCGATGTTTCACACCCTGGTTAAGGAACTGGGCCTTACCAGTGCTGTTGACGTCCCCTCTCTACCTAGGATCACATCGCCCCTTCTAGCCCACAGAAGTGACTACTCTCATCAGTTTTGTTTGGTCATTCACTTGCTTTCTTTCATAGTTTCTACCCATCTGGGATTCATATTATTTTCCTATACATTTATTTGAATATAGAGGAAATAAATTGCACTGAATTATCATTTAGTTTGTTCAAGGCTGTTTAAACTTAATCCGTGTTAATTTGTGTAGTCTTAGTGTGTTCATTCTCACTGCTGCATGAAGTTCCATTGTATGAATATTACCACAACTTATTATTCTCCTGTCAATAGGCATTTGGCTTGTTGCCAGATTTTTACAACTACATACAACGTGACTGAGAAAATAGTAAATGTCTCCTTGTGCACATGTGCAAATATTTTTCTAGGGTGTAATATTGGGAGTAGAATTGCTTGGTACTGGGAAATGTGCATTTTCAACTTCACTAAATAGTGCAAAATTATATTCTTAAGTGAACTGCCAGCGGTTTATTAAAGTTTTCCCTGATCTACATCTTGGCCAAGACCTGTATTTTTAAGGTACTTTAATCTTACCAACCTTGCAAGTGTGAAATGGCTTATCTCCTTGTTTCAATTTTATATTTTCTTACTTCCTAATGAGAGGACTTTATTGTTAATCATGCTTTTTTGCCTCAGTCTCAGATCTGAATTAATTTGACTATGATGAGTTTCTTTTAGTTAGCATCGGTCTAACACATCTTTTTTTTCTTTTTACTTTTGGTTTTTCTGTATTCTTTTTAAATGTCATCTAGCTGAATTTTGTTAGTTTTTTCTAACTCCAGTTGAAGGGTCTGTGTGGCTGGAGAATATTATCCCATTTCTACAGAGGCTGTAGTGATTGTTGCTTAGGGTTCGTGAATAATGGGGAGAATGAGTTTGCATGTGGCCATTGTACTAGGCAGCATTCTAAGATGGCCCCAGGATTCTCTACCCTCTGGTGGACACCCCCCGCATAATTCCCAAGCCTGGGAATATACTGGTTTTTTCCTCCATGATTAGGTTATGCTTTAACCTATCACGTGGGCCTGACCAATCATGTGAACATTTTATTTATTTATTTATTTATTTATTTTTTTAAAGATTTTATTTATTTATTTGACAGAGAGAGATCACAAGTAGACAGAGAGGCAGGCAGAGAGAGGGAGGGAAGCAGGCTCCCCGCCAAGCAGAGAGCCCGATGCGGGACTCCATCCCAGGACCCTGAGATCATGACCCGAGCCGAAGGCAGCGGCTTAACCCACTGAGCCACCCAGGCGCCCCATGTGAACATTTTAAAACTCTAGTTCTAAAGGTCAGAGATGGTGCAGAGAAATTTAAAATCTGATTAGGATCTGACAGGCGGTTGCTTGCAGTTAGAAGGCAGCCACCTAGCAAGGAATGTAGGTAACCTCCAGGAGCAGGGAGTGGCCCCAGATGCAGACCCCATTGCCACAACTCCAAGAACTGAGTTTGTCACACACACGTGAGCTTAGAAGAAGATACTGAGCTCCAGAGGAGAACCCAGCCTGGCTGATCCTTGATTTTAGCCTTAGGAGACCCTGCACAGAGACGCCCATTGTGCTGCGCCTGGATTTCTGACCTACACAACTGTGAACTACTAAATGGGTTCTCTTGGAAGCAGCTAAGTTTTAAGGATTTGTTGTATAGCAGTAGAAAAATAATATAGTCATGCTGCATTTGAGAGAGCTATGGGACAGTGTTTGGGCATTTCCAGAGGGTAATTGGGAATCAAACTGTATTTGAGAGAAAGATCTAGCCTGGGGATAGATTTACAACTATTGCTATAGAAACTTGAGGGTAAATGTGGTCGGTCAGAAAGAGAACAAAAAGGTAAAGAGCAGCTGAACAGAGCACTTTGGGTAGCATTCCCCTTTCCTGCTGTTGAATTGTGAGTGAGGGTCTGATGGGCAAAGAGGTAGAGCTTGGAGCAATGTAAGTTACAAAAATAAATGTGTCAGCTTGATCTTGTTGGTAAGTTGTAAGGGCCTTACGAGCTGAGTGCATGTTATGTACTAACCACTTTCAGATATACATAGGGATCTCATCTGCTGTCATTTCTCCATTAAAAAAATTCACATTGGGGGCGCCTGGGTGGCTCAGTGGGTTAAGCCGCTGCCTTCGGCTCAGGTCATGATCTCAGAGTCCTGGGATCGAGCCCCGCATCGGGCTCTCTGCTCTCTAGGGGAGCCTGCTTCCTCCTCTCTCTCTGCCTGCCTCTCTGCCTGCTTGTGATCTCTCTGTCAAATAAATAAATAAAATCTTTAAAAAAAAAAATTCATATTGGTCTCTTATGGTCCCACAGTAGATGCAGACTGCTGCCTTGTCCACAGGTCATTTCCTGGGAGTAGGGAAGAGAAACAAATGCCTCTTATTGATCTCCCTTTTGTAGGAATATCTTACATTAAGAATGGACAAAAGGAAGAAAATCAGACCTGTGCCCTTTGGTATCCTAGGATGAAGATGGCTAGAGGGTGGGTGCACAAAGGGTGTGGACGGTCAGGTAACCAACATAAGGACAATTGATGTCAAGTTTAGATGAATTTCATCCTATACCAAGCCCAGGAAACTACTGACTGTCCTGGTTTCTAGGTACCTTAAATAAATAGGTGTTCTCAGAATGCACAAGTTATTGAAGTACTAATTACCCAGAAGACTTTGTGCTAGCACCTGGAGATTAAATGTCACCCGATATAGGCATTTCCCCTACCCCCATCCCCAGTCCACCATCTGTCAGGCTGGGCAGCGTGCATACCAGTTCCGACTAGAAGCCATGCAATGTGCTGGCTTCTCTTGTTACGTCACTTCTTTGGGGGCCATTGCTCACCTGGAGAAACATTCCTCCTCCTCCAACAGGAGAAAACACAGGAACAAAACTAGCCTAGCACTAAAAACCTTTCCTACGATTTTTCTTAACTATTTTGTGCTCTACTTCCTGTCCTCCCATGGACACGTTTGGTAGATCATTCTGGAAGGCTCTGCCCTTGCCAGGGGCATGGACCCCAACGTTCGTGGCAAACTGAGCGAGGAACTATAAGCCGATCTTATAGACCACGATTAGAAGCAGTGACAGTTGACCAGGGTGGGGTCTCCATTCCCTTTCAGGCCCAATGTTCAATCCATGCTGACGCGGACACTTGAGGTGAGCACTCCCAGACCTGATGGACCAAAGACCAGTGGCAAGGCCACCAGCTCGAACTTTCTCTCATGGGGGTGTGAGGGTGGAGGCAGGAAAGAGTGAGCCAGATCTTCTCCACACCTCCTGTCACTTTGTGCTGTGCGTAGACCACAAGGGTCTGACTGAGGCAGCCAGGCTCCTGGGCATGAACCCCAGACAGATGTGGGTCGAGCAGTCTGGTGACCTCCTGCTTGACCAGAACCGTCAGACGGCCTGGGGCTTTAGCCGGCCCTAGCTCTGGATACTCTGGCCTTGCCTTGCTGAATGCTTCTCTGAGTTTATTACTGGCACATTGTGCTTCTGCTCAGTTAACTTCTGGACAGTGCTCCCAGCCTCACTTATCTTTCTCTCAGTATCATTTACTCTTTCCTGGTTTTGCTCCTGACGTTCACAATACCCACAGGTCCTTATTCCTGTTTGAGTTCCTACATTGTAAATGGCTTGTTTCCCATGGCTCAAAGAAGTAACTAGCCCAACGGGGAAAAGAGCTTGAGTCCACATGCGATAAAAGAAAGAAATCAAAGAAATAAACTGATTTGCTTTCTGACTTAAGTCCTATCTCCATAAAGAGCACAGAAGATCAGCCTGAGGACCTCATGGCAAAATGTTACTTGCTGTGCACATACCAGGCACTTTACTGTGTACCAGGAATTATACTAGGAGTTTTATATGTGATGTTTATTTCATTCACATGGCAACACCAATTTTCTAGTAAGAAAACTGAAACTCAGGAAGAATAACTTCACAAGCAAGTACTATTGCTGAACATATGTTTACCCTTGGGGTATAGATAGAAATACACTTACTAGAAAGCTGAGGTAAAATATTGTAGACTTATTTATCTCTATGTCATCAGTGGTGTTTATTAGTTAAATAAATCCTTCAATGAGAATTATTTTCCAAAGAGAATCATTTTCTGATTTGTGTGAAATAGGCTATTGTGTTTTGTACACATGAGCAGAAGTACCGTGGTGCTTGAGAACATAGACGGGAGCAGCAGACGGTGTCTCTGTAACTCGGTGTATGACACGTGGTGGGGCTGGGGGGCTGGAGGACGGGTGGGGTGATGCCTGGGAGGTGGGGGTCGCCGTTGCCAATTGCCACAAACTGAGTAGCTGACAACACAAATCTATTCTCTTACAGTCCCAGGCTCCAGGGGGAGAATCCGTTTTCTTGCCTTTTGCAGGTTCCCGTAGATGCTTAATTCTAAAGGATTTCCTTAAATAATAACTTCCTTGACTTGTGGCCCCTCCTTCCACCTTCACAACATATCACTTTACCCTCTGCTTCTGTCATCACGTTGCCTCCTCCTCTTCTGAAGTAAAATCACCCTCTACGGACATTTGTGATGACGTTTTGAGCCACCCAGATAACCCCAGAAAATCTCTCCATCTCAAGATCCTTAGTTACATCAACAGAATTCCTTTTTGCTGGTGAAGGTAACATTTACAGGTTCTGGGGGTTCGGATGTGGACGTATGTAGGAGGCCGCCCTTCAGCTTGAGAGCACGGAGCAACTGATCACTTGCAAGGGGACCTTTTCCTGGGAAAGTGAGAGCTCCAGGGGCCTGGAGGCAATCCCAGCTACCAGGCAGGACTGCTGGGAGGCTGTCCAGGGAAAAGCCGTGGAGAACGACCCTGAATAGGAGGGCAGGGGTGGCATGGCTTCATGTGTGTATCTTGATGTTCTTTCTCTCTGTGTTGATTGGCAGTGCGGTAAGCTGGTGTCTTTAACAGGTCATGTCCATCCTCCCCCAGCTGTGGCCCAGGGTGCGCGTACATGTGTGCAGAGCCAGGGTCAGCAAAGCCATGAAATCTGGGGCACTTTTTCCCCTGAGATCTCAGAGAAAAGCATTTATACCTAAATTAGCCTAACTTTGTGGTGTGATAGACAGTGTAAAGATCACCCAGATTTTCAAGATAGACCGTAAACTTGGAAAATATTCAGGCTTAACCCTTACATGATGAACTACACAGGGCTGTGGACAACCAAGGAAGGGATATTGTCACTGTCATTATTTATATTCTCTCTTGTCAAAGCCAAAGCATCCACCACGTGCAAGAGCTGCATTTGCAACACCGGAAAGCAAATAGCACAGGCCTTGGACGACATGAGAACCTGTGTCGTGGCTGATGAGAAATGCTCATGGCTAAAGGCAGCCATTATCTGGAATAAACTTCCCCAGAGGGAATTTTTCAGACTCAAACAGGGGACCACTAATAAAACACAAACTCTAAAGTGTCCTCCAGCAACAAAAACATGTGGGATGTTTTTCTATATAATATTTCTCATTAAATGTAATTGTAGATTAACTTTTATAGAGAAAATATTTATTCAAGCCAGATATGCTTAAATCCTTTCATTTCCTCAAGTATGACAAAGCACTGGGAATATGCTCCCCTTTGTAATTTCCTACCGATTTGCCCCAGTTATGGATAGAACATTAACTCTGCAAAGTCTGTGTATGGGAAATTGCCCCAGACGGAAATCTTAAATTGGCCAGACCCTGAAACTGGAGTTGAGGCCTCTGTGCTCTGGTCCCAGCGTTGAGGCCCACCCGTAGTACATGGCCTGTTCACCAAGCGTGGCTTGCCGTGCCTCGCAGTTCTGTCCCCAGGGTGTGATGAGGGCTCTGTCATCCACAAGGCTCTTTCCTGCTCTTAGCTCATACACAGCTCAGCTGTCTTGGAACCACATGCCGGACTTAGTTAAAACCAAAACCTGTTTTTATTGTCTGTATGAAGTGTCAAAACTTGGAATACTATTTCTTATTTATTAATTTAAACTATTTACTAATAAACTAATTACTAATAATTTCTTATTTAGAATTTCACAATTTCTAAATTCCTGGTGTGACCCTACTTTGAAACTATAGTGAGGAAAGGAAGGAGATTTTGAAGTGAAATGCTCCTGGCTTTGAATCTGGCCTCTACCACTTATCCATTTTGGGCCTTCATCAAGGAGTTGGCTAGAATCATGCATTTTCTCCTGTATGAAGTGGGGACGTCTACCTCATGGACTTACCCGTGCAAATGTCAGGTACTTAACGCAGTACTTGGCTAATAACACTACCTGTGTAAGAACAGAAGTAAAGGGAACATTAATGCTTTGCCCACTATTTTATCTGCTCTGGGCCTTGCATCCATATTACTTTCCAGGATAACTTAGGGTATTTCTTTGATTCACAAGATGGACAGAGAAAATTAAGCGGGAGAGTGGATACTTATGAGGTCAGGATTGCATCACACTATTGCTAGCAGACAATCGAGAAGATCATCTGAAAACTGCATGGGTGCAGCTTCTGAGCATGTGAGAAGGGGCCTGCTGTGTCCCGGGTCCTACGGCTCCATGTGAACAGAGCCGCCCCGTCCCGTCTTCTGTCTTGTGCTGTCTGCACACCTGTGGGTTTTCAAGTAGGCATCCCCATGGCATCCCCTTCAGTGACTGTTGGCAAAGTTTGTAATTAGCACATGTGTGTGGGCATGGAAGCGTGTGCCTGAAACTTGTTCAGTTAGTTGTGACCGCATTCTCCCACGGAGGGGACTGCTGTTAGTACTACCCCCAGAAAAACTCTCTTTCCGGATGCAAAATGTCACTTCATTTCGGGCCCTGTCCCATGTGGGCTCTTCCTGGTGCATTCCTATACCCTCCACGCTGGCCTTACACAAGATTTCAGTTGCTTTGAGTTACCCTTACAGGACAGCACCCTTGAATTGCTTCTATTGGTTCCCCCATGCTCTTCCTCATTTCTTCTTTCTGTGTTAAGACGATAAGCATATTCACTTATTACCTTGTAAGGCAGGATCAAGGAGACTGCTTTGATTTCTGTTCTGTTCTCTCACTCTCCTCTTGCCTCTTGGTTTCTCTGTCCTACAGAGAACTGGGAAGGGAAGGGGTGAGATGCCCACAGCGCGGCCAGACCAGGTACTGTGGAGGTGGCTTTCATGTGTTCTCCTTTGACCCTAATTAGCAATCTCAGGCCAGGCCTTGATATTCCCACAGAGCTGGAGTAAGTACTTTGCTGTTTTACATGTAGACAGTTTAGGATCAGAATTCAGGTCTGAATCCAATTTACTGTATCGTTACTTGGAGTCTGTTGTGACACCTGGATCTTTTTCTTGGTTTGACTTTATTATTACTGTTATTATTGTTATCGCCCTAGCAAGGCTTGGATGAAATTGGTCCTGTCCTACACTTGTTTGGCTTGTTTTGTCCGATTTGTTTCTTCCCCTTTGCTTTTTGAGGACTTTGTTAAACTGAAAATGTTAGAATTGGTGATAAAAGATCTACAAGAGATAGGTACTCATCCTACTTGGCTCTTCATAAATTACGAGGAAGGGAAAATTGTTCAAGATGCTAATAATGGCAATGGGAAGGAAAATGTTAAATTTGGTGACTTTTTTCCCTGAGTCTAAAATGCTTGTGGACGTAGTGTCAAAAGGGAATGCAGTATACAGGCACATCATTGTTTTTGTCTGCCCACATCTAACTTCATTTATTAGAAAGCAAAAATCAAGATTAAGGCAGATTTGTCTTCAACTCCATCAGATTGCTGGTAGTTTTGAAGAACAAAAGGGAATCGTGGTTCGCAAGTGTCAGCTGTGTGTCAGGATTACCTGCTATTATACTGCTCTTCTCTGCTTTTACTGCTGCTGTTTAAAATGTAATAAACCTGTGAAAGAGGGCTCATGTAGTAGCTTCTGCCCTTCTCAGAATTTATAGCCTCTGCTGGTACGCTACCTCGCTACCTTGCAGACTTGCAAGTGGTACCCAGTGCTGATTTCTCCTTAAGGGCTGAGCTCTTTTACTTGGATCTATGTTCTTACTTTGCAGTTTTTTAGGCTTAATAGACCTAATGCGAATGCTGTAAAGAAGGCCAACTGTCGATTCCCTGCTCAATTTCCCAATCTGGGAAAAGCTTACTATGTAAGGTGAGATTTGAGGAGTTCTTGGATTTTTATTGTTTAATTGGTTAAAGTCATAGCGGTTAAAATATTGTCCAGTTGGATTCTCGTGCTTATGGTTTTCCATATCTTCTTCCCAGATGTTTCTGGCTATGGAGCGCTTTTTATTTGGAGGGACCCCTGTCCGGTTTTATATTATCATTTCTCTGGGTAAAGGTACTAAGTCCTCAAGAGCCAATATAAAATATTTATAGCATCACCTGGATAGTTAATGGAATATCCCTGTGGGGGTAACCAAATTCACAAAAAGTAGCATAAAAAATGGAGGGACGTGTGGTAGAATCTCACACACGACACACATACACACAAGAAATGGAGCTAATTGGGTGACTCATACAAAGGTGTCACTGACAACTATGAAAACACATTGTTATGTGTACAGCAACCAACTCATCCTTTCTCCTCAGAGTATACCACAGAACTCTGAGTATCTACATCTGAAACTTGTTTTCAGTTGTATCAGAGGCTGTGAAAATCTTAGGCTCTGAAAATAAAAGTTATTGATTTGTGGGTGACAACATAAAACTGGAAACTAGACTTTCTTCATAGGTGGGCAGCATATCCTCCCAGCTCTGCTGTCCTTGAGAGATCCCCAGCACTGTGTTCTGCTTCTCTGGGCTCCTGGCTTTTCTCCTCCCAGCTTCCTTCCCTTTCCTCTCTGCTCATGTAACTCCACCATCCTGCTCTATCCCTTGTGTCGGGATAAAACCAAGATTTTCTCTTCCGAGCCCAAAGAGCTGAGCTTTTCCAAGAGGAAAGAAACCCCTACTCCCAATCACTGGGATTAGAGGAAAGAAGCAACTCCCTCCCCCACTGTGCCCCAAAATAGTGTTTGCCTGTAAGGTGACTGTTATTGTATATTGTCTCTATTTCTTTCTGATCTACTACTTTTAGGGTCTCTCTTTGCTTAGAGGACCCCTTTCAATATTTCCTGTAGAGCTGGTTTGGTGTTTGCAAATTCTTTCAGTTTTTGTTTGTCCTGGAAGCTTTTAATCTCTCCTTCTATTTTCAATGATAGCCTAGCTGGATATAGTATTCTTGGCTGCATGTTTTTCTTGTTTAGTACTCTGAATATATCATGCCAGCTCTTTCTGGCCTGCCAGGTCTCTGTGGATAAGTCTGCTGCCAATCTAATATTTTTACCATTGTACGTTACAGACTTCTTTTCCAGGGCTGCTTTCAGGATCTTCTCTTTGTCACTAAGACTTGTCAATTTTACTATTAGGTGACGGGGTGTGGACCTATTCTTATTGATTTTGAGGGGGGTTCTCTGAACCTCCTGGATTTTGATGCTTGTTCCCTTTGCCATATTGGGGAAATTCTCTCCAATAATTCTCTCCAATATACCTTCTGCTCCCCTCTCTGTTTCCTCTTCTTCTGGAATCCCAATTATTCTAATGTTGTTTCGTCTTATGGTGTCACTTATCTCTCGAATTCTCCCCTCATGGTCCAGTAGCCGTTTGTCCCTCTTTTGCTCAGCTTCTTTATTCTCTGTCATTTGGTCTTCTATATCACTAATTCTTTCTTCTGCCTCATTTATCCTAGCAGTGAGAGCCTCCATTTTTGATTGCACCTCATTAGTAGCTTTTTTGATTTCAACTTGGTTAGATTTTAGTTCTTTTATTTCTCCAGAAAGGGCTTTTATCTCTCCGGAGAGGGTTTCTCTAATATCTTCCATGCCTTTTTCGAGCCCGGCTAGAACCTTGAGAATCGTCATTCTGAACTCTAGATCTGACATATTACCAATGTCTGTATTGATTAGGTCCCTAGCCTTTGGTACTGCCTCTTGTTCTTTTTTTTGTGGTGAATTTTTCCGCCTTGTCATTTTGTCCAGATAAGAGTATATGAAGGAGCAAGTGAAATACTAAAAGGGTGGCAACAACCCCAGGAAAATATGCTTTAGCCAAATCAGAAGAGATCCCAAATCGTGAGGGGGGAGAAAGGGGATAAAAAGAGGTTCAGAAAGAAGAAAAAAAAAAAAAAAGAAAGAAAGAAATAAATAAAAAAAAAAAAAAAAACAATAAAGAAAAAATATAAAAAGGAAAAAAAGAATATATATATTAGATAAACTAGTTAAAAAACGTTAAAAAAGGAAACGGTAAAAGTTAAAAAAATTTAGCGGAAGAAGAAAAATAAATTGAAAAAGAAAAAAAATTAAATTAACTGCAAGGCTAAAGAATCATGGGGAGAAAGCCATGAGTTCCGTGCTTTGCTTTCTCCTTCTTTGGAATTCCGCTGCTCTCCTTGGTATTGAAACTGTACTCCTTGGTAGGTGAACTTGGTCCTGGCTGGGTTTCTTGTTGATCTTCTGGGGGAGGGGCCTGTTGTAGTGATTCTCAAGTGTCTTTGCCCCAGGCGGAGTTGCACCGCCCTTACCCGGGGCTGGGCTGAGTAATCCGCTCGGGTTTGCTTTCGGGAGCTTTTGTTCCCTGAGCGCTTTCCGTAGAGTTCCGGAGGGCGGGAATGAAGATGGCAGCCTCCCGGTCTCCGGCCCGGAGGAGCCGAGAGCCCGGGGCCCCACTCCTCAGTGTGCCCTCAGAGAACAGCGCCGATTTACTCCCGTCACCCTGCCTCCGGCCGCGCTCCGAGCTGACCGAGCCTGCGACCGGTTCAAGGTAACCCCGAGCTTAGAGCTTACTCCTCGGCTCTGTCTCTGTAGCCGGCTTCCCTGTTCTAATACCTGTAAGCTCTGCGACACTCAGACACCCCCGATCCTTCTGTGACCCTGCGGGACCTGAGGCCACGCTGACCCTGCGTGGGCTTCACCCTGGTTAAGCCTCTGGAGCGATATCCCTCAGCGGAACAGACTTTTAAAAGTCCTGATTTTGTGCTCCGCTGCTCCGCCGCTTGCCGGGAGCCGGCCCCACCCCCCTGCGGTCTATCTTCCCGTCGCTTTGGATTCACTTCTCTGCCAGTCCTACCTTGCAGAAAGTGGTTGATTTTCTGTTTCTAGAGTTGCTGTTCTTCTTCTCTTCGATCTCCCGTTGGATTTGTAGGTGTTTGCAATCTTTAGATAAGCTATCTAGCTGATCTCCCGCTACCTGAAGTAGTCTCAGCCTGCTACTTCTCCGCCATCTTGACTCCTCCTCTCCAAAATAGTGTTTGGAAGTGGAAGTACTGATGGCCCTTTGCTGGCCGTTCCTTCCAATGTCATGGCGGCAGTAAGCAGCATTGCATGATGGGAAAGCATCTCAGAAAGCAACTCAGAAGATGTGGTGGTGGCCACACAGTGATTCCGTCATTAGCCACCCACAGTACGTTGAACAAACTGTTTACACTTCAGGCCCCCATTTCCTGTTTTTAGGATCAGAGGAATAGTCTACATGAGCTCCAAGGTATTGTTTGTTGTTGTTTCAAAAGTCTAGATTTGTTTTAAAATTTAATACCTAAGATAAATAAGTGAAATGTCTCCTGAATTTGTTTTTTAATATGTCGTTCATGGCCAAGAATATTGACTGATGTAAATGAATCATTTAAAGAAGTGTTATTTTATTTTCTATGGGACTATATTTTACTTGAAATGTTTTATTTTTCATTGTGTTCTTTCAGTGGATTCCAGTGTGTCTATGAGCTGAGTTGGTCTAACAAACTAAGTGATAACAGAATGGATATTGTGTTTTATGAATCAATCAGTCAGGCCTCAAAGGGATAAAAATTGTGAAAAAATACATAATTTATTCCAGTAAAAGGAGTAACTTATGACTGGAAAAATATACCCTGTATTATTGTATTATGCTGATTTGTCCCACAGGTGTGAAGAAACCAGGAAAGCATAAACATTTGGAAGTTATTGAAAATTTATTGAAAATGTAGTACAAAATTTCCACCTTCTTTGTTCCCATCCCAAATGTAGAATTATTGTTAGTTGGCTTGGTTTTTCTTCTATCTCAGAGGTGTAATTTCCCCACATGTGAAAAGATTGAATGGTTTGGATCTATGAAACCTAGTATACATGCCTTTATGATGAAATATGGACAGTGGGAGATGTGTGTCATGGAAGGCTTCAGTGCCTAATAAGGAAATAATCGGACTAACAGCAGGTGTTTTGATTAACAGAGAAGTTAGTTTATAGCATAATAAAGAATGGCATGAAAGATTATATTACCCAGAAAACCAAGATGAATTTTGGTGGGGGGTGGGTAGAAATTTCTTCCTTCCCAACCCTGTAAAAGTAATATATATTGTTGAATTTGAAAAAAAAAAAAAAAAAAAGAAAAGAAAAGAAAAGAAATACAAGTCGCTAATGTTGTCACCGTTCTCAAACAACTACTGTTATTTCCTTGTAACACTTATGGTTTGCATGTGCCTATATGTGCGTGCATGTGTTTTATTTCTCGTGATGTACTCTGTGTGTATCTTGCATTTTTCACAAAGTCAATTAGGTCATTTTTCACAAAGTGAAATAGGTCATAAATGGCAAGTGGAGACTGGAAAACCTAGGGCAGGAGGACTCCAAACGTTTACTCTTTCCATGAGGAAACTTTACTTTTTAATTCATGCTAGTTCAGTGGGTTTTTGTTCTGTTCTTCATACTTTGTCGGTCCTCTCCCTTACTGGATTTTAGTAGTTTTTTTCTGAGGTTATGGTGTACAGTAGTTGTGGGTGTTGAGTCACTTAATCTATTTTATCCATGGGCCCATTAAAAAAAAAAAAATCAGTTGTGGTCCAGAGAAGTAGCTTGGGAATTTATCTATTCTATCTCCTTTCTTCAGCTACTACTGCCCAGATGCTCTCTGTTTAAGGACCTCCTGACAGTAAAATTGTAAACCACAAATAGTGTTTAATACCCTTTGATGTCAGCAAATTATTCCTTCTACCTAATTTCAATACCTTATGGCACAGCTTAACCCCTTTCCCTTTTGATTTTTCTTCATTGGAGATGGGGAGCAGCTGGTTACCTCTTTTGTAACATTGCCTTTTCCCAATGAACAAACAAGCTCAAGTTACCCTCTTTCTTTTCACATTAAATTTCTTCTTTTAGTCCTCTTTTACCATGGCAGGCTTGCTATGAAGACCACAAACAGAGCCCCCAACATGTGGTGCACATTCAGAAATGAGTTTGATTGGATAAACTTCAGTATTGGTTGTGAGTTGCTGTGTACATGAAGCATCACCTTCCTTCCTAATTCTCTTCTTCCCATCCCGGTCCCCATTTCTGTTCCTGGTTAGTACAACTTGGAAAGGCCTCTGGGTCTAGCTGGGACTAGGAACCAGGCCCATTGCTGAAATAACACTTGGAAAACCTATCTGTGAGGACTCGATGAAGTTCTTAGCCAAGGGCTTTTCCGCATCTCTAGTCTGTGCCTGTAGTATCGGAAGTGGGGAGTAAACTGAACATAAGCCATTAGGGAGTATAGGTTTGTCTCTTTTCCAGCTGGTACTCATGTAGTACTTTGCTGTTTACAGAGCATGTGGAGGGTCTTCACAAACGTTTATTGAGCACCTACTATATGCTACCAGTGGGTGAGATACGGGAGCCTCAGGGTTGCTTAAAGCTCCTACCCTTAGAGAGTTCATAGCCCAGTTGAGGGGACAGAAGTAACAAATCATTATGAGCCATTGTGATAAGCTTTTTAACAGAGGTCAGACCAAGGTGCAGCATTGGCAGAAAGGAACGAGTGATTGTTTTTTTCTGATGGTCAAGGGAGACTTGAGAAATGGTGGTTGACCAGAGTTCTAGCATACCACCTAAAATGGAATTCCATTTACTGAGTTATGTGGTTCCATCCCTGAACTAAAAGGTGAGTTTCAGATCTCCCCTCTTGGAAATCCTAGGTTGCTGGTGGTTGGCTAGCTAGAATGTTGGACATGACAGGAGACCCAAGTTTAGAAGTACCTGAAGAGTTAGGGACCATGTCTTAGAGGACACTGAGTGAGAAATAAAAGCTGGAAAATTTTAAGTTAGGAAGATAACTGATGGAAGGGGAAGGATGAATGAGAGGAGGTGAGGGAGGAGAGCAAGGAAAACGAAACATTTGCAGCCTTCCAAGGAGGAGCAGTTGTGAGTTGGGATTTTGAGAGCAGGAGCAAGGATGGCCTAACTGTCACAAATGGATGTAGTTAAAGAAGTCCCCTTTGGGGGTACACCCCACATTTCCAGATGTGGGTCCTGTTTCCATGAGCTCTGAGTACAATATGGGGGTGAGATGCTGATAGGTGGAGTCGTCACTTTGGAGACACTTGGAGAGCAGCCTGTGAGACATGGCCTATAGGATGAGCTGGAGTCACAAATACAGCTGTGACTGGGGACATGACCTACACTAAGGGCTGGGTGTGAAGGGCCAGACTGTAAATATTCCAGGCTTCATGGTCTCTCCACATCTCAGTTTGATTGTCGCACAGAAGCAGCCGTGGACCATATGGGTAGCTGTGTTCCAGTACGACTTCATCACAAGAATGGGCAGTGGGCTGGATTTGACCCCTGGTCTAGATGGTTCTCAACATGGAGACTGTAGTCAGTCATAGGAGTAGATCAGAGTGTACGCTGTGTGGATATGCCAGACCTAGATCCGCGGGGATTGCAGACCAATAAGTGTAAAAGAAGACAAACCAAAAAATGAGATTCCCATCAAGGCAAAGTGGGGAGAGATTTTCAGTGTTAGAGGTGTGGGTCAAAATCCACTGAGATAACCTAAGTGCTGGGGCAGTGATGTCGTGGTGTCCAGCAGGCAGGAAGGAAGTTTGGGTGGGTATAGGGGCAGAAGCACTTTGATGAGTGAATGAAGTATGAGCAAATAAGGACATGGGTTTTACCCCACATTGAAATATGAGGAAAACAGACTCTCGTAAAGGTAAGAGGTATTACTTAAGCCTGAGACAAAGCTCACACTCAGAAATTTGCGTCTTGTGCTTGTGTGCAATTTTTAAAAACTATGCCCACCTGGGCCTGAGCCAGGTCTCTTGATCATCTTGTAAAATCCCAAGTTAAGAGAATCCTTTCTGGTTTGACCAAGAAGAATGAGTTAGCTGTTGGTCTACCAGTACGCAGGTAGAACCTCCCTTTTAGAAGTAACCTACAGCAGATTCTGCCCCTAGGGACGATAATGTTCATTTGTAGAGACCAGACAACACTTTCCCTAAATAACAGTACCACTTGCTAAGTCTGAGGGCTGTGTCCTCCCCTGGGCCAAGAGCATCAGGAGTGCTAGCTCATTTAATCTGTGGATCAGCCCTCTGATTTCAGAAGTATTGTTTCCATTGTAGCCATGAGAAAAGCCGAGTAGTGTCCAAGATGACCCCCCCGCCCTGGCCCAGAGTAAGTGGCAGGCTGGGATTTAAACTCCCATAGCCCAGAGATTTCTCACAAGTAGAGGGGCACTGGCTCCAAATCTGGAACACAGGTGTGATGTCCCTATTGCCTTGTCTGAGATGATGGTCTCTGCCTCCTCCTCCCCCATCTCTTTTTCCGATAGCGCCTATGATTTAATCTTTAGGAAGGTTGCAGGGCTGTGGAATTTTGCTATATCCTGTATTTCCATTCTGAGGTCTACCACCATGGCTGGGCATGAAAACTTAGCCAGTAGTAAATGATAAAAATGTGTTGTGTTGGGAAGAAGGTGGGGAGGCAGAGGGTGTGGGTGTTGGGGGAGGACACAAATAGGAAGGAGAAGGGATTTGTGGTGAAGGGTGGAGAGAGGGCCAGGCCTGGGGGGGCCCCTTGAATGTGTCTGTGTACCCTAAACACATCTGTTTTTAGCTGGCTTGCTTCTGCTAACAGTTTCTCAATTTACATATGTAAGAACTACAGGCAGAAAGACTGGAATCAGGAGCTCATGGCACTTGGATCCCTGCCAGCTTTTATTTCAAGCTGACAACTTTCTGGATGTAATACAAGATTTATAGTTGTTTGTTTCTCCTAATGAGGTGGCAAGATAAGGCTGCATCTGTTACAGCTGTTCAGCACAGGATATGTGAATACTGGTTTCCTTTTTAAAAAGAAACATGAAAACACAAAACTTTAAAAGTCTACAACTGGTATAAATGAGCGAGCTGGTAATTGGGCTCATCATAGCAAGTAGACTTGTCTTACCTGCCTGGTGAGCACGGGAGGGCAAGAGAGTGTGGCACGTGGTGAGTAAAAACTCTCCCTTTTTCTCTCGAACTTCTGGAGGTCATGCACATCATTCACGTAAGGAGGGGAAGGAAATCATCCAGATTTCTCTCAGATGTCTGAGTGATCCCTTCCTGGCCGGAGCCTGAATTCGGGAGTGCCCGCCCTCCTCGGTGCTTGCTACCATGGGTCCCTAGTGTCAAGGTGCTTGCTACCATGGGTCCCTAGCTTTAGGGACGCACTGGGAGCAGCTGCTGCTTGCCCATCAGAGGCTCTCATCACATCCCTGCTGACTCCTCCTTTATCCTGAATGGAGCTTCTTGACTTTGTGCATTCACTTGCAAGAGAAATTCTTTTCTCCCTCAGTCAAATTATATTAAGATGGGAACAGAAGGGTTTAAAAAGTGAAACCTACGGCTGTTAACTTCTTGCTCTCTGGCTAGGTAAACTGAGAGATGAAAACAGCCTTTGTATAGAGTGGAAGGAGGTTTTCTTTTTCTTATTTTTTTACAGTACTTTTTGACCCTATTCCACTACAAAATAAGTCCAGCTTGGCTTGGAGAAGAGCCACACAGATGGAAAATAGTAGAGAGACAGTAAATAAAATGTATCATAAATGGCAAGGTTACCACTTGTAGCTTGATGTTATTGGGATTTGTAAGCTGTATCTCATTTTATTTTAGGAGAAATAAACTTATGTTAATGAAGTTGGCAGATGATCCCAAATCAGAGGAGATTTCAAAAACCTGGAAGGACAGAAATATTATAATTATACCTTTAGGAAATTAAAAATATGAGCAGGAAATAACAAAATGAGATACAGCTTGGAAAATGCACACTCAGCGCAACTGGGGAAAAATAATGTGAAATGCAGAATCCAAGTGAACAGAAGAAATGCATAGTAAAATGCCAAAGAATAGCAGTCTTTGGAAGTATCCACTGGACCCCCGCATTACACGACAATGAATAGACCATTAGGGACCACCTATGTTGCTCATCTCAATAAAAAGATGGCTTGTTTGGCAGAGAAGACACACAGCAGTGTTTGTTTTGGTTTCCATAATTTCACTATTGAAGAGCTGAGGAGACCAGAAGGCGGCCATTGGTAGAAAGTGACAAGCACCAGGAAGGATGGGGGTGTAACAGCAGAAGGGAGGAAGGTCTGAATTGATCCTATGATAGTGGGGTCCATTAATAGAGATGGACCTCAGGGAAATGTAGGAGACAATATCAGGTTGAAGATCCAAGAGGAAGACAGGAGAAGCTGTAGATAGCTTCACTATGGGGCTTGGTGCTGGGGGTGGTCATTGTAATACCCGCAAGAAGGATTAGAGTAGGCAAGTCCAGGTTGGCAGGAAAGACAGTGAGTCTCCTATTTGTTGCTAAGCAGAAGCTAAAGAGAGGTTCAGCCATAGGGGTTTCTAGTTACACAAATAGCTATATAGTCCAACTGGATTAATCTGTAAGCTAACTTGGGGTATCAGTTATTGATATAAAATATCAGGTAATTATATCACATAGACGTTTAGATTTTTTTCCTAGAAGGCCAAGAAATGTGAGAATCTCAGACTCCTTGGCCAAAACAAGAAAGCCAATCTTTAAGTATTCCTTCCTGTGCATAAGACTGTGTTTCACCTTTCTTAAATATAGCTATCTTAAATCCATTTTAAAAAGCAGACATTTACCAACACATACTGTTTTTTAGAACTTCCATAAGAAAATAAGAATAAAATGAGTTCTTGTGTTTTAGTTTGTCTGAAAAAAATAGTTTAAACATCAACTGATTCTAAGAAAATCATGGAAATTTGGATAAGTACTGGATGTAAATTTAACATTCTAAGAATGCTGATAATGTGTGAAGTTGAAATCAGATTGTTGGTTAGTATCTCAAAATATTAGGAGTGATGCTCTCTCTTGGTAGCAATCAGCAGTTAATGAGCAGAGAATCCAGAATAGAAGTGTCCCTGAGATAGCTGAGACATACACTCAAGCAAAATTTTAGTTCTTAAATGTAAAAGCTTAGGAAAATTTAATTATTGACTCAACTAAAAAGCAACTTTTATGAAATGAGAGCTCAGTGTCATGACATGTGCAGGAAGGGCACTAGACCCAGGACTCAGGAGAATTGTGTTCTGAGGCTGGATCTGCATCCTTGGCTGTGAGAGCTTTGACAAGGCTCTGGAGATGCCTGAACCTGAGTCCACCATACCTGAGGGCAGGTGCCTGCCTTCCTCTCATTCTTTGTTGTAGACATTCAGGAGGTCTGGATGATTATCAACAGAAATCCCAGCAACGTTTCTTAGAGGTATTTCTAAGAGTCACATTGCTTGATGTGCATATGAGGTATATAAGATGAGCTACCTATGTAAAATACATTGTTAATATCTGCAATGACTATGCGACTAAAGAAGATAACAAAGAGGGACACATGTATTTAATCATCAGATAGTTGCCTGACAAGGTAGGGACTAATTTGACTTACTTGAATTCCCCCGACTTTTTTTAACCCACTGAGCCACCCAGGCGCCCCTCCCCCGACTTTTTTTATTGGTGGTGAATCTTTTGGACATTCACTCTGGGAATATGAAGAGGGACCTCATAGCCCGGGATTTTGAGAGCATGTAGAAGAAGCAGTGTTTGGAAGTGGCCTTTGGAGGTTTAAGAGAAGGCCACTTAAGAGAAGGCCACTTCTGTCCTTCTCAATCTCAAGGATCTGGAAGGTGGGGCGAGGTGTAGTGCACACAAGAGTTGGGGGTCTTTTCTGGGGGAATCAGGTTCCATTTTGGGAGGTGGAAGATTTCTGAAGAGGTGTAAGATTTAGGGGTGTTATGAGTTGAATTGTCTTTCTTATCCAATAGGACTCCCCTTCTATAAAGGGGAGACTTGAACCCAGGCACACAGGGAGAACACCATGTAAAGATGAAGGGAGAAATCAGGGTAAGTTTTCTGCAAGCCAAGGAATGCCACAGATTGCTACCATACACCACCTGGAGCCAAGAGAGAGGCATGGAAGAGGTTGTCCCTCACAGTCCTCAAAAGGAAACAACCCAGCCCTTGACCTAAGTAAGATTTCTAGCCTCCAGAACTGTGAGATAATACATTGCTCTGTTTTAAGCCAGCTTATGGCATTTTTGTGGTGGCATCCCCAGGAGAGTAATACGAAAGGAGATGGTGTCACGAAGGAGAAATTTGGTAGGATTCTAGCAGAGTGGCGGATGGTCCGGTCACAGGAAAGGAAGCACAGAGAATAAGCTTGATACACAGGAGATAATGGGACTTGCTCCCACTGTGGGTGGCCACAGAATCTGGGAACATAGCTTCGCTCTTACATACAGAATTTACCAGTCACATTTTTCATTTGTAATGGTGGAAGTTGCATCAGGTTCTGGCAGATGTGGGACTGGAAAAGCTTAAAGAAGCATCAGACAAATGTGTCTTGAGGTGTCAAGCAGCACCATTGAAAGAGCTCTGCAGTGATTTGTTCTGAAGCTTTCAGCAAGCTGATCAATTTCATCCCCTTCACCTGTTGCGGAGTTTTTCTGAACCTTAGCGAGAATGCTAATTAGTTATGAAAACCTGTATTGATGAATGAGGTGAAGGTCCTCTGAGGAGCATGTACACTGTCAGTTAACGGTTGATTTATTCGTTGATGGAATGTCCTCGGAAAGCATATTGCAGGTTATAAGGCAAGTTTTTGAAATGTTGTAGGATGTAAGTTAATCCTGTGACTACATCTATTACTTATGAAAGAAAAAGTATATGCTGTTTTTTATAGTATAGCAGAAGCTTTTAAAATCATTACTTATCTTCTATTGTGGGTCTGGTTTAGTAATTTTTGTAAACCAACATCCCCCAGTATGTGCCTTGATCCTATGAGAGGGAAGAGACTGCAGTCCGTTCACCCCAAGTCTGAATTTTCTTGGGCAGCTGCCCAATTCTTTCCGGTTCCTTGGCTTATAAACCACTATGACTGTAGTAGATATGATTTAGCCCTGAAGCTGGAGGCAGACTATTTTTCTTCATTCTCATCCGTTTTCGTCCGTAGTAAAATAAACGGTAATACTTGCATTCACCCTCCTGCTTCTCTTTCCTGCCTCCCTTAGATGTATGCATCAGCCAAATATGCAGGTCTGTGGGGTCACAGATGCTAGTGGGAAATGCATGCTGTATGTACAAATGCGTTTTTGGACATTTCATTTAGACTGCACTTTCCTGGGCCCTTTTGAAAGGACTAAGATGGAGGAAGGGCAGGACTTCATTTTTACACACAGGGTTCCATATTTTGAGATTATGAGATCACTTCGGTTCCGTCAGTGATATTAGCAATTAGGAGATAATAGCAAGCTGATAATTACACTGAGAATCCAGATGGCATTAGTGATCCCAACCCAGGTGTGTCCTTATATATGTGACCTTGATTAGAAATTTCAAAAGCCACTGTGGTTGTGAGTAACCTGCCCCAGACAGTGTTTGTAATAACTGGTTCCTTACAAGGCATGCTGTAAAACCAAAAGTGAGTTCATCCCAAGGGATATACTGGAGTTTTCTTATCTTTGCTAGGTTGCGTTTTCAGAGGAAAGAACCTTAGATTTAAAAATATATATATATACATATATGGTCCCATGTCTTGCAGACAATACAGAGGGAAATCATTAAGTCAGAGAAAGACAAATACTGTGTGATACCACTTATACGTGGAATCTGAGAAAGCCGAACTCCTAGAATGAGAGACCAAAATGGCAGTGACCAGCAGCTGGGGAGGAGGGGGAAGGAGAGGTATTGGTCAGAGAGTAGAAAATTGCAATTGTAAGACGAAAAAGTTCTGGGGATCTAATATACAGCATGGTCATCAGAGCTAATGGTATTGTGTTAGAGACTTGAAAGTTGCCCAGAGAGTAGATCTTCACCGTTCCCTCCACAGAAAAGCAGCAATTATGTGACATGAGGCAGTTGTTAGCTAACACTGTGGTGGTAATCATTTTGCAGTGTATCAGTGTACCAAATCAGCATTTGTCTGCCTTACACTTACTCAGTATTACATGTCAGTTATATCTCAGGAGGCTGTGCGAAGGAAGGGAAATTAACACCCTTGGAGAAAGCTATAGTGCTTTTCTGGTCGTGTTATACGATCAAGAGGAGTATGTGTCTGTAGGACAGCGCTAGGGTAAGGGACCCACCAGCTCAGATTTGGCCTGCAAATTGTAGGGATTAGGTGGGAGTGTTGATAGTATATAATTCACTTCCCCCCTTATTCTCCTGAGGCTATTGACGAGCCATGTGCTTATGTTGCAAGCTGACTGACGTCAGTGGGAAGTGTCATGCTCAGTGACAGGGAAGCCAGCCTAGAATTTAAAGCAAATTGTCCATTTAACTTATCTTTATTTATATCCTGTTTTGGTTCTAAAAAACGGGCAGGAGATGCTTGAATTTGATCTGGCGTCATTTTCAGGAATGTCTCACGAGGACTTAGAATATCTCATTTGCTTCTTCTAAGTCCATCTCTGCCCTGAACTCCACTTCCGCCCTGTGACTGAGTATGGAATTTTCCTATGACTGGGCATGTGCTGGGGTGCTTTCACATAGAGGTAAATATGAATTCAGCCAAGATAGAGTTGGTAAAAGATAGGGCAGTGGGGTCCTATTTAAGGAATGAAGTGACTATCATGTGAATTAAATAAGTGCCAGGATTAATTTCTAACACTAGTAGGACTTTTAAAAATAAGATTGTTTTTAAGCAAACAAATACACACCTGAGTTTCATCCTCTAGTTCAGTTTCCTAGGGTTATTTAGGGTGTGTGTGTGTGTATGTGTGTGTTTTGTGTGTGTTTTGTGTGTGTGCACATACGCGTGCCAAAAAGGATATTTTAGTAAAAGAGAAATAGTGTAAGAATAGACTTGCCCAGGTTTGACAGAATGCCAAGCATAAGGCTGACTAAATCCTATGTTTGTGTCCTATATTGTTTTCACCATACTCTGAGTACCTTAGGGGAATGACTTCTCATTCCTCTGCTGTGAACCTTTGTAAAAATGCCATTCAGTACCAAAGAGGATCCTCCAGAGCAAATATTCTTCAGAAAAGACTTTAAAACCCAGATAGTGCGATTCGTATTCCTCACTTTTTCTGCTGAAATTGGCATGCTTAACGGCATGCTCAATGAACTAATGGTAAAAGCCCACTCAAGACTAAAATCCCAAAAACAAACAACTTCAGTGATAACAAGGAAGACTTGTACAGAGCATTCAGGCTGTAGAGATTTGCATACTGACATAGACTTGACGCAGAATGGATGACAGGGTCTGGGCATCTTTCTTGGTTATTTAACCTGGGAAATAAGAAGAGGGCAGCACACAGGCAAATAAAGTAATGAAGCCGTTGAAAGAATTTGAATTTGAACTAGGGTGTTTTCACAATCCCTTTTTGTGCACATAATGATCTCTTTTTAAAGGAAAGTATTTGAGGTCACTTAGTATACTATAGTTGCTCAAATATTTGTGAAATTTCATTATAGTTAGAAGAAAATTAAGCCAGGCTGAGTCTATAATGTTCCCTGCTCACTTGTTGGAGATTCTGATGATCGCGTACTGAAAGGGAACTTTCCTAGCACATTCTCTCTTCTGGACAGATGATAGATCTGCCCCACAACAGTAGCAAAGCGTTTCTTCAATAGCTAAAAATCTGACCATTCCAGCTGAAGACTATTTAGAGAGAAGTACATTTAAGACTGAGCTGTATAAACAGGTTCAAGGGAAAGCCTTTTTTTTTTTTTTTACATCCAGAGTTAAAATCACTGTGGAAAAATTCACATGTATTTCTTAATTCTATACTTCAGCATTGTGGTATCATCTCCAGCTTTTCTGCTTGTGTTTTCAAAGTACCCCTGTGACCAGAGCTGCTTAGATAGGATGTGTTTAGTTCCAGCTGGGGGAATCCCAGAGCCCACGGAGGACCATGTTCCATCTGGGCTATGCTCCTCTACTTCCTCTGTAAAATGAGATCCTTCTTCCTTGTGCTTCCTGATCTCACCCAGGAGTTTTTCAAGTAGTTTTTGACAAGGGAGGATGTTACCATCTTTGAGAAGACTTAGAATGGTAGTTTTTGTGTTTCTATGCACATATATGAGATCAGAAATGGGGATCAGTAGAAACTTATATTCACTTCAACTACAACCCATTTATTCTCTCCATTAGTACTAATAAGGGATCAGAGCCTGTCAGAGCCAGAGTGTTTGAGTAGGAAAACATGCCTAGTTGTGTGTGCTCTTTGGGCTCCTATATCTTTGTAAGAGGGAAAGAACTGTGGGAAGGTCAGTAAGAGTCAGCTTTCAGGTTTGTATTTCCAAATTTTGTGGTGTTTCCACATAAGAGTTTAAAAACACGAAGGGATTCAATTTTAATTTTTCGGCAGACATAGTAAAGGGTATCATAATGTCTTCCACATACCAGAGAACCTTCACCGAACAATCTTTGCCCTGAAGGCTGCCTGCGTAGAAACCCTTATGATACGGTGAGATCTGTGTGAAAATGGAGGAGGCGAGCCCCAGATGTCGAGGGGGAATTAGCCACAAGGGGTTGCATTCTAAGGAGAGGCACTGCTCTGCAAATAATCTAGCATAGACTGGTGTGGAGTATATGGGGAGGGAGGTAATATGATAGAGTTTAAAGATTTATGCTTTATGTATTACTATGCCATTTAATCATAAAATCCTGTAAGGCATTCACCATCATCCCCATTTTATAAATTAGGAAAGGGAAGTAAGGAGTAGCCCCCAAACACACCAGTAAATTCATTAAGATAATATTGAATTCGCTAAGAAATGTTCCTTGGGGATCTAAAATTAGAAAATTGTGGCTTTTCAGCAAGATGACAGTTTTAGCTGGCCTAGCTCAGTTATTTTGCTACAAGTATCTAAGTTAGTTTTGTTTCTTACAAGGAAAGTCATTGGATTCTAAAAACTTGATTTAGCTAATTCAGAAAATCTGAGGGTTAACTATAAACATATTCGTTGTTCATAGTGATTTGAGCATTAATTTGGTTTAAATTCCAATTAAAAGAGTTAAGTAGAGATACATTTGTACTATATTTTGGCTCTGTTTTCAAAACAGCGTATAATAAATAGTATAGAACACTGTGAATGGACTAAAAAATATAAATTAAGAAAATCTCATAGTAGGGAAATTATTTTTCCACAAGAGGAGGTGATGAGATTCTCCCCCGTGCTATTTCACGGGGCAGATTTTTTCAGCAGACTCCTCAGAGTTCCGCCAAACGGTTTTGAAGTTTCTGAAGAACTGACCTGATATTTCTCCTCACTACACATCTGAATTTTCTTAGGCTTTTGGAACTTTTTTCTGTTTTCAGTGCTTTATAAACTCTTTGGTTTGACCATTGAATGAAATGTTATGACATTGAAGGGGGAAAAAATCCTATAAGCATTAATCAGTGTAAGAGATTTGTTGCTTTTTCATTCGACCCCAACCGGCTTTCATCCTGACATACTCCATCCTGGAGGCATCGGCTGCTTGTTTAATTGTTAAGTACAGAACGTGGTTTGATCTCTTTCTTGTGCTTTCAGTCCTGGTAAATTAATCAAAAGAAGTTACTGCTCTGCTGGGCATTAGCCTGGGTTTAGATGTTTCTGCTTCGGGGCCTGTTCATCAACGAAAATGCTTTTAAGCCCCAAATGGAGAGTAAACAGTATCGTTGCGGCTGCTTTGAGCTGAGCCATTACTTGTGACCCGCTAACATTTGCGAAGGGGCCTGTTTGTATTAGCAGCTATTCTGGTTTGGGTCGTAGCGTTTTCAGAATGTTTCTTTCTCCTCTTTTTATTTTAACGTTCTCAGCATTTACAAAGAGCCACCCCTACCATCACCACCGCACATACATCCCTTAGGCATTTCCATCTCCATGTGTGGAAATCGGAATGTGGAAACCCAGTCGGGTCCTATGCCCAAATTTCTATGAAGTCTGAAATCTCAACTACGTGGAGTAACTGGTGTTTGTCGTTAGAGGACAATGGAATGATAACGCCCACGAGATGGATGTTCTAAGAGCAGTTCTTACGAACAGGAAACTAGATTCGTTTCCGTGAGTTAGAAGTTGACACTCTTATTATCACTGGTGCTGTTTGTGCCACATGTTGAACAAAAGGAAACAATCTTTGCCTCCTAGGAAGTAGTTCCTTGAGAAAGACGGACACGTAAATGGTCGTTTCAGGGGGATGAGGTGGAGTGTGCTGATTAAGGGATTTACCAGGGGCTCCAGGATGTAGAGGAGACTGGCGGGCGAGCTTGGGTCGGTGGGGTTGGTGGAGACCTCTCCCAAGGCGGAGGTGACATTGATGCCGGTCTACAAAATGGAGTAGAAGTTAGTGGAGGGAGGAGATAGGTAGCTGGAGGAGCAGCTTGGTCAGGAGGAAAAGCAGGGCGGCCGGACGGTGGGTGGGTAGGGGATGGGACGTGGGCTTTGTCTGGGAGGAAGAAGCCTCATTAGACATAACGCTGTCAGAGTCCATTTCAGTTACATGTCTTTAGCAGCTTTGTCGAGGTATAATGTAGAAATAAAAACGTCCCATGCTTAATGTGTACAATTTGGTATTTGGACAAATGCAAGCACCCATGAAACCTTCACTGCAGTCAAAGTAATGGACATATACCCATCACCTCCTAAAGTATGGTCGGGAAGCTTCTGGAATGGTGATATACTAAACTTAGACTCGTTCCTAGAGGGGGGGATCCTCAGGAATTCAAGAAAGTGCAGTAGGAAGAGCGGCCTTCTGAGTAGGGCAAGGCTGCTGTGTAGACAGGAGTGGAAGGCAACAAACCCATGGGGTTTCTGCAGATTTTCTTTAAAAATGAAAAGGAAATTAAAACAGGAAGTTTGGGTCATTATTGAGAAGAATGAATTACTTGAGATAAACGTAATACTGTCTCATGATCAGTGACATCTAGGTTTACTTTAAAAATAATTATTTGTGTGTCAAGAGCTCCTACTTGTATAGATAAAATTTCTATTTTGAAAGAGCTGATCTGGGAAAACATAGAAGTCCTTTTGGGATTACATTGGTAGTTCGATAAAGTAACATAGAAGCACTCTATCTGTTTTTGAAGCCTGAGAATTTGCTGTTCTGTTTGTGCAGGGTCTGAAATTAAAGTGAGCTTTGGGCCTGAGTCACAGTGTTCTGGAAAACTGAGAGAGGCTCAGGGGCATTGTGCACAAGGGTGCTGGTGAGCTCACAACCAGCCCTGCTGTCTTCAGGGCACAAACTCCACATTTTCCTGGTGAAACATAGCCTACTGCCTATGTGTGATTGATTTGGGGTTGGGGAGGGAAGGAGGTTTCTGAGTCTCTTACAACCTTCTCCATATTTATTTGGAGGGAACTAAGTTAATTCCACCCCCTTGGCTTATTTTGAATTCAGCCTCATCAGCAGATGTTTAGTGAGGCTGAGACTATAGGGAAGAGATGGTGCCTGGAATGGGAGGCATAGAGGCAGGGTGTTAAGAAACATCAGCCTCTTGTTTTGCGGGACTTTTCCATGTGTTTGCTATTTAGAATGTGGAGCCTTACTCTGTGAGCCTGTAGATATCCTACCGTGTAACAGAACCCCAATGGCTACGCTCAAGGGCAAAGGTGGCCATGAAGGTTTTAAAGAGGAATCCAATTGAGTAAGGTCTCAAAGTGTATGTAATCGGCTTTTGTTTTTAAGAACTTACTTGCTTTTTCTTGATAATACCTAGTAATACCTATCTTCCATGTGAAACACAGAGAACAAAAGGGAAGGAATAATTCACCTAAATCTGTGCTTGTCAGAGGCAACCACTTTCTCAGTCGTTTTCTCCTGCACTTCTATCTCGGCATGTCCACGTGTGTGTCTCCTTCCTGCCTGTCCCAAACCGATGCCGCTGGGCGTGCAGTCTCTCCGCCTTGCTGTCTTCATTCGGTGGTACACCATGGACATATGTCCCTGTTCCGCGGGACACAGTTTAGATCTATGGCGTTCTTGACAGTGTGGTACTTAGGGATGGTGCTCTCAGGGCTGTCGGTGGCCCAGCACTGCGTCTACTGACCCGTCTACTTTCTTATCAGACGTTCTTGCAGTTGATTGCCTGTTCAGAAGCTACGTGCAGTCCTGTCTAGGTGTGTTGGTAGTAGGGTAGGGTGCTTATTGACCCACACGTCGACCTGTGTATTTCTGTTGTATTTAGTTTTTGACAAATTCTGTTCAAGCTCTTCCCTTCTCCTGGGCTGTTCTTTGGTCGGTTTGGCCCACCATCTCCTGCCTTTCCTCTCAGCACTAGCACAGAGGAAGACAGCTACAGTTTTCTGTTTTGTTTCGCTTTTGTTTTCGTTCTGTTGTGTTTTTGTTTGTGGGTTTGTGTTTTGCGGACTCACCAGCCTCCAGTGTGTCTTCAGCTGCTCGCTTGGGTTCCGGCAGTTTCCCCCTGAAGTGCAGCTGGCTGGAGTGGTGCACAGACAGGACTTAGTGCTCTTATTGGAACAGCCGGTACTGGCCCCAGCACGTTTAAGAACACCGTATGGGCAAAAAAGCAGGTAAATCTGGTAAGGGGCGTCCCAGGCAGACCTGGAGTATGCCCACTGGGACTTGCAGCCTGAGTGAAAATGCCTAGGTTCCATAGCTGGTCCCATAGCTGGTCCCATAGCTGCCTTTGGCTCAACCCACACGCACATCCAGAAAACCATCTTTAGCTTATTCAGCTGCCCAGCTCAGTGCTGATTCATAGGAGTGTTGGCCAGACACTCTGGTTGTGTGGTTATTCACTTCCCCTTCCCTTTAATGAATACAGTGCTCTGCCTCCTAGAGCCATGTGTCGCTGTAAATTTGGAGACTCATCCTAATGGGAGAAGAGGGTCCACAGATATTCTCTGAGTGCCAGCCAAGGGCCAGTATTGAGGTGAACATTGGGGTATATTGCAAAACAGTGAGTGTGGTGCTGGCCTTTGTTGGCGGAGCACAGAGAAAAAATTATCCTCAACATGGACGGATGGAGGGATGGTCTCTCCATGTCTGTGATGACGTTCCCCAGCTTCTGTCTTGGAGACATGTTGTCATGAGAACTGGCAGTGCCCTGAGGCTTGTGGGATAATGTTCTGGAGAGAAGCAGCTCCTTGAGTGTGGGAAGGGTCTCCTTTGCCACTGTGCTTGGTGGGTGGGTGTACACACACACCAAAAATAGAGAGAGAGAGAGAGAGAAGCACCATGTGTGTCAAAACTTAGCCCTCAGAGTTAAAGAAAAGTCTGTTTCCTTAGTTGACAGAGCATCTGGAAGAAATAGAGAATGGCTATTTCCTAATGACCATTAACGTGTATTAAGCCAGCCTTCACGCATACTTTTCTCTCCTTCATTCACTCAAGGATTTGAAAAAAGAAATCACTCCCCTTGCACTTAGCCTCACATGTGTCTGACTTGTTCCAAGAGCTGTTAGGCGCACCGCCGACGCCATCTGACTCTGTCAAGATTGAGAGCCCCTTCCTTATCGGGTGTTGTAGCACCTCAAAAGCGTCAGGCTATCGTTACAAATCTAACTTAATTGCCCGATGCATTTACATTGGTTAGCTAGTTTGCTACAGTCTATGTGGCTGGATTATTCAATATATTTTCCTTTGTGCTATTAATGACCTGAACTTATTACCTGCCAATAAAGAGTTCCAGAATGTGCAAAGAAAGCTGACAAAGAGTATTGGTGGTTTATTCAACTAACTGGCCTGGCGTCTGCTTTTCTACTGCTCGGATTATTGGAGAGCAAGTCAAACAGAACATGCTCAGTGCTGTGCTCCCTGCCCAGACCCAACAGACTGTTATCTTTCCAGGAAGCAGTGGCTTTCTGTTTGCTTCTTTGGAAAGTTTTAAATATTTCAAATGGAAGAAACCCTATGTGATTTTTTTTGAGCTTTTACTAATCTGATTTAATGGCTTATATATATAGCTAGCTTCGTAAAAAGTCAGCCAAAACTATCTTTTCAATAATATTGAAAATATTTTTCTTTGAGTAAAAATTAATATCTTAAATTTTAAAAGAACTTTACCTAGATTTTTGGAGCTCTCATAAAGCCCCAGGTAAGTAGAGTGTCCTGGAGAATTGTCTGATGTCAAAAAGTAGGCAGAGATGTCTTATCTTTAAAATTTGTGCAGAACAGATATAAACAAGTTCAGGTTTTAGTTTAACTTTTTAAAAATAATATTTAATTATCCTTTCAGAGATAAAGTGTTTTTTAGATTTTATTTTTTACTATAGCAACACATCATCTGTGATGTAAGAGAATACATAATGACAAATTTCACTGGGATTTTTAGGTTAACCGAAAATGGTCATCTGCTGGAGGCGGTAGTTTTTTTTTGTTTTGTTTTTTTTTAAGATTTTATTTATTTGTTTGACACAGAGAGAGAGCACAAGCAGGGGGAGCAGAAGAGGGAGAAGCAGGCTCCCGTCTGAGCAGGGAGCCTGATGCAGGGCTCCATCCCAGGACCCTGGGATCATGACCTGGGGTTCATTCTGTGTTTGACTTATTCATTGGTGTTATTTTACATAGTTAGGCTTGTTTGAAATTTGTCTTTTATCAATTCTGTCCCTTTTCTTTTATGAAGAGTAAAATGGATTATGGACTTCTATTTTACTAATTGTATCCCTATTGAGTTGTTTACTGTTTCATTTCACTTTGAGAGACAAGAGTAAGAGGAAAAACTATTTCTGGTACACAAACAAGAAAGAATCGTGCTTCCACGTTTGTTGATCACGGGGAGATCATGCTTAAGGCGGCTGCACATTTTTTGGTGTTTGTAATGTATTCTAAAGAACAGCTGACCTGATATTAGGGTATGAGGACAGACTAAGCTAATTACACAGTTCTAACCATTCAAGCAAAACTCTGATATTATTACAATTCCATCTGCAAAGGCAGGCTTTCCCCACTTTAACTCCCAATTTCACCCAGGGACAAAGCTTCTAAGAGAGGTGTGCTGACCATTGTTTGTTCTTTGTTCCCACTCGCTCGCTGCTCCAAACTTCCACATGCTCCATTTCCCTCACAGCATCTAGCAGAACTGCTTCTATTATTCTTGCAACATGATCCGTGGAGGGAAACTTAGCAGCCGCCATGATGTGCCAAGCACTTTGTTGGATGCATGACCAATTAAAAACGGAAGACGTAATCTTTACCCTGCAAGAACTCACAGTCTTACTTGTGTTTTCATACATTCATATTCAGTAAGTATGAATGTTAGTGTGAATTAGTATGCAATTTCATGGGTTGGTATATAAAGAAATTATGTAAAGTTCTACATGAAAGCAGTCTGATACAGGACTTTGAGGGAGGGTGGGACACACAAGGCAAAATTTTCTTCTCTGCTGTTTCTTGTTCAGGAAACCCTAGGAGGCCCTGAAGCCAGGAACTTGGGGGAGGACCTTCTTAGCCAGGACTAGCATGGAGCCTGGATGGTGATGAGGGGTGGTGGGCACTTAATCTGAATCAAGTAGAAGCCAAGACGTGGATTATCCCCCCATCTTTCAGAATGCTTGCTCACCTTTAGTGTGCATTTGGTCTCCATGAGGTATGTGGCAGTGGGGACAGTCACAAGTCAAAAGCGAGAACGGAGACTCAGGATCAGTAACTTTGTGGGCCTCCCATAGTGCTGGGCATAGCTGATCCCTTGCATGTGCTCTGTCCCCCAGCCTGGGCTGGCCCAGCCCGGCTGTGCAGCAGAACAAGGCGGAGCTTCTCAAGTGGGTCTTTGCACAGTAGCCTCCAGTAGAGCGGGGTGGCTGAGCAGGCAGACCCGGGGTGAGAAAGCTGTGGTTAGGTCCTGTTGTGGCCAGTTGTTAGGTTACATGACCTTGGGCACACTGTGTCAACCACTCTGAGCCTAGTTTTCTCATCCTTGAGTTGGCCAGGGTGATGCTCCTGACTTCTCAGAGTTGCAGTGAGGATTAAATCAGCCAGTGTGTGGAGGGCACATAGCTCTGTTACTGATGAGTAAGTAGTGTGTGTTAAATTAGCACTTGCTGCTGCTCCTTTTTGACTATTATTATTTTTGTAAAATAACAAAATATTGTTTTTGCTTTCAACTTAAGAGCTTAAGTTTGAATGCTCACTTTGGCAGCACATATACTAAAATTGGAAAAATACATGGAAAATACAGGGAAGATCAGCGTGGTTCCTGTACTAGGATGATATACAAATTTATGAAGCATTCCGTTTTTTCTAAAGAAAGCAGTATAGGTTCTAGAGCTTAAGAAACATTAGAAACCCGCGGTGTTGGTCATAGAGGCAAGAACCCAGAACCAGGGAGGTTGTCTATATGAGCAGAGGCAAGGATGCCAGTTCTGCCCTATCTGTGGATTTCTCTCACATGAAGCATTCCCCACCACCCCTCCTGAATGTTCCTCTGATCACACGTGGTCATCACCTGAGCTCTATCCTCCCTCCTCCACAGCCTGAACACAGGGCACACCGAAAACCTGGAAGAGAACCAGCTCTCCGTGGGATGAGGAAGTGGGTGGGGGGCTGTTGTAAGAAGAGTAGGATTTTCTTAGCAACCCACAGGATCATAAAGGCCTTCCCCACATGTAGGTTGGGGTCACCTTGGACCTCAGGTAATAGAATCTGGGTGTAGGCCATAGGATTGGGAGGGAAGAAAGCAAAAACAAAACAACAAAAACAAACAAAAGCTTCATTGGGCACAGTGCATGCTTTTATCACCTGGGTGTCCCTGGAGCCCAAAGGAAGGCCTGGCGAGCACTTGTCACTTTGCCTTGGAAACGGGTCACTAAGTGGGTGACAGGTCATTTTGTTACGTTGTCTCTGAAAAATTCTAACACTGAAGGTATCATTGCTTTCGATTCTATCTAGAGTATAGCAATTCACCTTAATGAGATACGATGCATTTGTGTGTGAGAAATAGAAAAAGAGGGTATTCACTCTAACTTTGCTTGCTATAACACTGCTGTAGCCTCTCCTAACACATTCCCTTAGTTGAGGCTCCGTTTGGTTGATGACTCCCATTGTCAACTGTGAGGTGGGTATAACTGCAAGATTTAGGCATGTCTCACCTTCTGCATTGTATTTCTTGACTGTCACATCTGAAGTTTCTTGGTTGGCGCTTTCTTCATTCTGAGCTTCCCTTTTGTAGCCCTAATGCAAGCAGGCCCGTATGTAGCCAGCTCTGGCTCTGATCTCCTCACTGTCTCAGGTCAGGCTCTCTGCCCGGACAGCAGTGTGGTCTTGCTCACTTGTCCACTGCAGCTGCCAGCCAAGGTGAACAGGGCAGGTGTTGGTAGCACCGACCCCGCCTATCAAACCACATAAATGGCAAGCTTGATTTCTAGGCGTGGTGTCTACTGTTTACAGGAGGCGGTAACCTGATGAATCTGATTGGTGTATTAATTTACTCTGAAAAGTGTAGCTACCAGGTGGACTTGAAGGTTGGGATTTGGGCTTCTCTGAACAGGCGTTATAATGAACAAATGCTTTAATCCACCTTTTTCTTTGATCAAAACTGAAAGATGATCATTACTCCTTTAGTATTGTAAGTATATTCTTGAGGGTGAAATGAAAACAATTAAAATTAAGAAGGAGAACCCAAGGAGAGCTGTGTTTGAAGTCCAGAGCAATCGCTTAAAAATGGGTAGCTCAACAGACATATGTTTGTTAACAATTGTATTTGGTGCTACAGGTTTTAAAGACGAGTAAAAGAAATCCCTAAGACCAGGTAGCTAATAGCCTAATTATGGAGACAGAACTACACAGCCAGCGATATTTCAGACCAGACTCTGTCCAAAGAAGTGCTATTATGATAGTCTTAATCAATTAGAAGAGCAAGTTACAAATTAAGCTTGCAGTAGATTAAGTTGACTACTCTTATACTTAGCTGTTATGATTGATTATTTTGGTGGGTGCACAGTGTCTTGGGGCTCGTGTTCTCTCTTTACACAGACCTTCATATGGATGGTCATTGTGCCCATCCTTGCACCCCACCCCCCCACCAGACCCTCCTGCCCCATCTGCCTAATGTCCATCAGTCTTTCTCTGTCACTGTCCAGGATTTTAGCAGATGTAGAGAACCAGTAGGAGTCATTCTCATGTTCTGCTTTGGCAATGGTCGAATACTGTTGCTTCCCCAACCCCAACCCCAATAGACTTTATTTTTTAGAACTGTTTTAGGTCACAGCAAAATTGAGTAGAAGGTACAGAGATTTTACAACACATGCAGAGCCTTCCCCACTATCAACATCCACCCTCCGCCCCCAACACTGTACATTTGTTACAGTCAATGAACCTACATGTCACTCAGACTCCATAGTTCCCATTAGAGTTCACTCTTGGTGTATATTCTATGGGTTCGGACAAATGTGACTCCAGAAAAGCATTATCATTTCCTGCTATTGAGATCAAGAATTAGTGGCTTATTATCCACAGGCTTTAGGTTTGAGAAGGGGTATATGATTCTTGGAAGAAAGAACTCTGTGTAACTTCTCTGCATTTCCACGTAACAAATTCCACTCTCAATTTTTCCAATTTGAGAGAGTGGGTGCACATGGCATCAGTCACTGCTGTCCCTGTGGCTCTCTAGGGCTCTGGGTTGCTTGGATCAGGCCCCAGCTGAAGGTCAAGAGGCAGATAGGCTGCCCCACTTTTTCCAGAGTACAGGTAGTTACAGTTTGGCTTACTTATTGGACTGGTAATCAGGTGACCTTTGCAACAGGTGAAGGGTAGGTCTAATTAAAATCATTCTGTTAAGCGTCTTAGTCGTCATTTATTTTCAGTGGTGCATGAGCTCATGATCCCTAGTCCTGAAGGAGCCATAAGCTTGCTCTGAAATGTCAAAACTCAAAGCCTTCTCAGGTTTCCTCTCGGTTCTATTTCCTATTCCCACCGTCCCCACAGCAGAGGCCAGGCACGCTGTTTTGAAATACTAGTGAAATTTGCAGTGGAGAACAATAAATGTATGTTAACTCCAAGGAAGGCAGACACTCCTAAGAGAGTTTTGGGGGGCTTTAATAAAGCATTTCAAGGAAGCAGAGTATCGAATTAATGCTTTTTGTGCTAAAAACATTAAGGTATTTAAATGTGTTATTCTAATCCCTGTTTCAGCCTGGGAACAGAAGGATCTAATATCTTTTATTTAAATCCCAGCCTTCCTAGTCTGGGCCCTTCTTTTCAGCCTAGGACAGGAAGAAACAGACTATAGCTAGTTGACTTCAGTGAATATAAACCCGTATGTAATTCACAACATACGACCTATTAAATTTTTACATCAAATGTGTTTGCCCAGATCTTCATATATTCTGTATCATTTAGTGGAGATGTTAGGTTTTCAGAAGCTAGACTCCTGTAGGAGCGCCACTCTAATTGTTCTGTTTCCTGGACATGCAATAAAATTGTCGTGGACACAAGTACAGATGCATAAATTCTGAGCCCCCAAGCAGGGGATACTTATTTCAAAGTGAGCCCTTTCTGGTTGTGGAGTAAACTGATCTCGGGCAGACAGGGTGTCCTCCCTTTCTCAGAGAGCCACTCTGAAAGCCTCAGCTGCGCGGGCAGCATTTACGGCCAAAGCACGGGCTGGATCAGGTTATAAGGTTTTTGTTCGGTGAATGAAGAATATCAGGTTCCCTCACAGCTCATGACTGTGCAATGGCTGGTCTCTGCTTCCTAGGCTGGACAGAAGAGAAGGCTCACAGGACGGTGAAGGCAGTCACCAGTCAAATAGTAATTAAGATCAGTGATAAATAGAGAGCCTCATCCCCAAATTGGTCATTCGGGTTTATTCCCTGCACTCCCCTGCCCCTGCCCAGAATTCTTGTTTGTTGAGAAGTTTTTTGGATTTTGAAATCAAGATTTAGGGGCCATATACGTGTGACTTTGGGTTACTAGTGTCTAGTCTAAAATTATTCATATTTAAATCCTGGGTAATGCATTCAACATAAAAGTGTAGAATACTTTGATTAAGACACTGGCAAGGTTGTTTTTCAAGGTTTGATACTAAAACGTAGGAGAATCGTTACCACATTTTGTGCAGTGTGTGTGTGTGTGTGTGTGTGCGTGTGTGTAACACTGAGATCATCAGTGACCCCTTAAGACTGTAGTATTAAATTGGGTGAGTCCAGTGAACCTTTGAACCAACAAGGAAATTATTACTAGCAATTGTTAGTGTATTGTTATAGTGGCCAATTTATACAGATAGTATTTTTAAAAAGCTCTCACACTCTGTCGCTTCCAGCCCGCCTAGCTGCCCCTCTGTTCTCCTCCCCCTTTTTGACAGAGTGTGAAGGAGAGCTCATCTCCTCTTTCTGAAAGCTGAGGTCTCTTTTGCAGGGTGAAAACATTTAAGCTTAGTATTTTTGAAAAAAATGAATCCTTATGCAATGTTGAAAATAATCTTTGTGCTTTTAGGATGCTATGGAAGTTTTCAGCTTTCTGCAATTTGAATTTAATATATACTCAAACAGATGTGTTAAATTCCTAAAATGACTGTGGAATTCCACCACCAAGATACAAAGCAGGAGGACGGCACAGCTACCAGTTCCCCATCCCTCACCTGGCACAGTCAGACATGTCACATTGTGCCAGCAGCGTAACCTAAGGGAGCCAGCCTTCACGCAGGGAATGTCATCAGAACGTCCCAAAATAAGCAATACCGTCAGGACGTCTGGGCTCTTCAGTTAGCTGCTAAGTAGCTCTTGTGGTTTGCTGCCCGTATTTCTCAAGGGTGGCTGGATCACGTCAGGGTTCCGAGCTATTTCATGAGGCTTGTATCACCAATAGTGAGATCTAGGTCCATCCTTTCACTCCGCCAGCAAATTACATGCTTATTCTGCTAGGCACTGTATTGAAAAGTTACTGCTAGTGCAAAGGTACCTTGGTATTCGAGATTGTGATAGAAGGTGATATAGGACTGAAATCATGGTGCGAGGTGCAAATATGTGGGGAGGCACTTAAATATAAAGAATTTGTTTGGATGATTTCTTTGCCCTACGTCCCTGAGACCATTTGAGAAGACTTGGTAAGCCCGTGTGTGGTAAGCCCTCGAAGTGCTTATGCACAACGATATTCAGGAGCTAACTGTTGGCTTATTGTAGTCAAAGCATGAGGTTCGAATGAGGCAGAGGAAAGCAGCCCAGGCTTATGTGATAGCCCTTCCCAGGAGAGCCCTATGTGAAGCGAAGGATTGTTGCTTCTACATGTCATTAAGAGCTATCATAAGACACCTATAATAAGCTTATAATGTTTTTAAGGATATTAGTAGAAAACAGAATCAAGGCCACTGGCGTACTCAGTCAGGAAGTTTGCAAACAGTGTCCATCCCTAGACCACAGGAATAGTGAGGTCTTTCCAACTCCTTTCCATGGGTGACAAACTTAGAGCTCATAGAGGAGCACCATTGTTTGTGTATTGCTTTCACTGTCTCCCCCTCTGAGTAGAACTAGTCTTTCAGAATTACACACCAATAGCTGTTCCCATTTGTAGGAAAGTTAATGGGGACACCTGGGTGACTCAGTCAGTTAAGTGTCTCCCTTCAGCTCAGGTCATGATTCCAGGGTCCTGGGATTGAGCCCCGTGTTGGGCTCCTTGCTCAGTGGGGAGTCTGCTTCTCCTCTGCCTGGCACTCCCCCTGCTTGTACTCTCTGTCAAATAAGTAAATAAAATCTTTAAAAACAAAAGAAAGAAAGTTAACCTATTTCCAAGTAGAATTGTATTTTCTCCTATTCTTCATAATTATGATTAGAGATACAGTTCATCTTAGAATCATGACTTTGGTAGTTAGTCACTGTTTATTGAATGTCTGCCATATAAATGACTGGGTTGGCATTTAGGTGGGATGGGGAAGGAGGGAAAAGAGGGAAGGATGGAAAAGGAAAGGAAGGGCAAGGTGAGGGAGACAAACACGTACCCCATAATGAGTATAATCGTTACACTGCATACATTGAGTTAATTGAAAGAGTTGTACCTGTTAAATAATTCCAGGATCAGTTCTTGAAACATTGGTGTCCATGATATACCCACTTGTGGTCTGTCATCCTGTCTCTTCTTTGATGAGGCAGATTTTTTATAAGGTTGCGGAAAGAATAAAAGCTTCAGTCATATGATGTTTTGTAGGAAACCCCATCCCTTATATTGCCAATCAAATGTGGTTTGAACTTTTTAAGGATGGAGAGAAATCCTTCCATAACATCTCAATTTTTGGAGGAGATGCTGAGGTAGGATAGAACCTTTCACTGCTGAACCAACCAAAGCCAGAGACGCTCATCCCTCAACGTCTGTGTATGTTGCTCATTTAGCAACTAGGTGTATGGTGCTACCCCCTCAAACCCATTATCTCATGGATAATGATTTTTCCCTCTATAGCCACTCATTCTGCTTTTGAGAATGTGTTCTGCTCCAGCCCAACCCTGTGAGGCTGCCTCTTGGTCAGGCACTGCATTTTTGAAATAAAACCTGGACCACATCTTCAGTTACATCTTGTGAGTTATTGAGGCACCATCTCTTACAGCTTCCTCATGTAGAATGTAGCTCCTTTTCTATATGTACATTTTTATAATAAAGGAGCACTTAAGTTTATTTGAGAACCACTGAGTGAGGGAGTTTAAATTTCACTTCTTTGTGCCTACGCCATTAGCTAGCCTCAGGTACATATGGATTTGCCCAGATACACCTTCTCGCCGCCCTGTCTAACCTGAAGCCTCCTATCTGCCACTCTGTTCTGGGGACTGTCCCAAGCTGCCAACATTATCTGCTTTTGGAGCTTAGAGCTATGGTGAGATGCACTAAGAACTGAGGTATGAGATCAAATTTGAGAGAGTCACACATTTTGGGTGAGACCACAGGGATAGAATGTTCCAGAAAGCTAAAACTGTCCAGGAGGCCTGGACAACTGGCCCTGCATCAGTGCGCTAAATACGTCTAAGGAAAGAATGCAGGAGTCAGAACGGGTGTTGGTCAACCATAGAAGCACTTATTAAACAGATTGGTTTTAAATTTTAGATCTCTCTGTTAGGTGTTCATTTATCTGCAAACTGAGATTTGTTTTTTAAGATGTTGCAATTTTCGAAACATTTAGGGTTATTGACTGCTATGAGAAAAAAGGTGTAATATTTTGATTCTTTTAAGGAAAGAGGATCGCTTTCATAAAGGTATTATCTTTAAGTTAACAGGAAAATCGAATTTTTCATTAACTAAATCATAGTCGTTGGTTTCTGTGTCATTAATAAAACATACAAAGTCCTGTAGACCACATTTTTGGTTAGTACTTCCTCTTTCTCAGCCTCTTACATGAGACTCAGATTGGAAGACTGTTTTAAATTCCAACCCTATTTTGTACTCACTAGTTGGGGGTTAAAAGCAAAGAAGAACCTACCTATACAAAGCTTGAAAGAAGAGGATGAGATTCAGTGTTCCTGCTCATTGTTACATGTCACTTCATGAAAATTTTACACGTATCTTATGCTAGGGAAATGTAAGCCTACCTAGCTAATTAAAACATTTGAGCCAGTGAGCTCTTGTGATCTTGTCCAGGTCAGTGCTAACTACATCAGTGTTGTCCAGAGACAAGCAGCGTCAGCATCACCTGGGAGCTTATTAAATGCACACTTCTGAATCAAAAAACTCTATTTTTACAAGCTCTCTAGGTGATTCTGATACTCACTTAAAATTTGAGACTTATTGATCTAGGCCAGTGGTCTTCAAACTTCCTTTTCTGTCATAAGAACTTTCTATATGGAATAAAGAAGTTTGGGAGTCCAATTAGTAAAAGCATTTAGTGAATCTGGTTAATGAATAAGTATTGTGGCTTTAGTTGAAGTTCTCTTGGGTGCTCCTGGGTGAGGTTTCTTGTGACTCCCTTGGCTCAGTGGAGTTCACTCTATAAATCAGTAATAGAGGTCTACCCCTCTTTGACAGATGAGACCTCAGAGCTCTGAGAAGGGAAGGGATTTAAGTTTGCTCGGATGATATTGCAATTCAGAATTTTAGAAACTCATTCTGAGACCAGGACTTCTGTAGATTGGATAAGTTCATGCATGATCACTAATTCTAGAAAAGCAGTTACCAAAGGTTCTACGTAAGTGTTATATTTGGAATAATTTTAGAAAGTAAGTTTTAAAAATTCCAGGAACACAGGGGCACCTGGGTAGTTCAGTTGGTTAAGTGTCCAACTCTTAGTTTCAGCTCTGCTCTCAATATGAAGCCTGCATAAGATTCTCTTTCCCTCTTCCTCTGCCCTCCACCCATGTTCTCTCTTTCTCTCAAATAAATAAGTAAATCTTCTTAAAAAATTTCAGGAACACATATCTCATAAAATTAGATACTCCAGAATTTGGAATTTTTTTAAGTCTCAAAAGGAAAAATTATTTTTCATTTTAGAATCTTTTGTGTTAGCCAAAAAAGTAGGTAAAATATCTCTCCAGTTGATTAAAGATCTTTGATTTTGTGTTTTTATTCATAAGGCACTAAAATAGTTTATAGAACTGTCCCAAGTGCCTAGCTTAGCTCAGATGTGGTCTGGAATTCTTATTTTATAGTTTGAATGTACTATATGCTGGGAATACTTAAGTGTGGCATGTGATTCCAGGTTACAAATTAAGATTTAAAAAGAGCTGGTTTGTGCTTCGTGGCAACTTGGCATACTGAAATAGTTCGTATGACTGAAGCATAATGGTACCTGTTCCGTTCTATAGAAATTAGCTGTTTGACATCTGTTTTGAACCCCTTGTGGGTGCTAGAGTTATATTTTCTCAAGGCATCACAGCTGAGGGTATAATAAATCCTTGATGAGAATTTCATGCTTCTAAAATGCTGGGGTATGACTCGGTTTATATACCCCAGTCAGGTTCTCTCTGTACGCTTGCTTTTTGGGAAAAGGCAGCTGTTGGACTTTCACAGATTTTGCTTAAAGTCATCACAATCATGACTTGATTTGCTGGAGTTTCAAATCCCAGAGTGGCAAATGTAGTGATTATATTTGACTTGCTACTTGCTTGTTGGTTGACTTATTACTAAATCCTTTGACCTCGGAGGAAACTATGGCTTTGTGTAGGAGCTTTCCCATTCCACCACCATAGCCCTTCCCTCCTCCCACAGCGCCATGTTGCTGTCCTTAAGCTTTGCGCCCTGCAGATTCCCCTTTTGCCCTATAGACCTCCTTTGGCTCTACATCACTTCAGGTCAGCTGATAAAGAGAATTACCCAGTTACGTGGGTGGCATGTGGAATCTCAAGGAGTCGCAGCCTCAAGGATCCCAGTGCTGATTCAGTGTCTGTCCAGTGTGCTTCTATGACACATTTGTGGACACAGAAGAAGAGTTTGAGATTAAACGGTGGTAAAGTTCTACTTCAGTGAGTGAACAATTGTACTCGGAAGAGTGATCGATGTAACCATGGAGAGTGATCAACATGGATGTTCCCAGATTCTCTGCATTTACCGTACCCTAGTGTCTCAGTAATTCCTTTGCAAAGCCCATAGGCCAAGAAGGAATGCCAAACAGTCATAACTGTTAGGAAGGGAAGGTCAGACAATTTAAGAAGTATTTATGTCCTAACAACTTAGCAGACATTTGAAACACTAATGCGCATAACCAGAAGGAAATAATACTTTCTTTCATCCTTAAATAGCCATGATCATTTGCCAGTGTTATGGTATGCACACCTGTTAAGCTTTGTACACCTTCTCAAACTTTGGAGAAAGCATGAATGCTGTGTCCCTCATTTCCTATTCCACGTTGGTTTTTTACAAGCTATGTTTGCTTTTTATCATAGCAGCCGTGAAAACTCAGCTTCACCAAGATATCATAAAAAGGAATGTAGCAGGGCTCCGGGGTGGCTCAGTGGGTTAAGGGTCTGACTCTTGATTTCAGCTCAGGTCGTGATCCCAGGGTCATGAGATCGAGGTCTGTGTTGGGCTCCATGTTTAGCAGGGAGTCTGCCTGAGAGTCTCTCTCTCCCTCTGCCCCTGCCCCTTGTGTGGTCTCTCTCTCAAAGAAATAAATATGGTCTTTAAAAAAAAAAAAAAAAAAGAAGGAATGTAGCATTATCTGATATCGAAACTGTGAGCTACTTTGAGCTAGTATGTTGTACTACTATCTGAGAAATGTTGCTGTATTTTCCTTGAAAATCAATAATTTGCCACTGCAGTACCCCAGGTTACTTACAGGGAACCGTAGGTTAGATGGTACATAGTTCTTAGATGTGTCCAATTTTCTTTTTCCAGCAATCAGAGTTTTACAGGTGGGGTAGGAGATAACATTTGTTTCATACTGGCAAGATAACATGATTTCACATAAATATATCAACTATCTAATTAGGTGGGTGGTTCTCATTTTCCCATTTTTACTGATGGAAAGATGAGAACTCAGAATTATTTCCTCTGTTTAAACAGTATAGGGAACAGGGGAAGGTCATGCGCAGTTATTTAATTTCAAATCCTACTTTGTTTTCTCCATATATTTGATCTCTGCTTCTACTGAGCTTAGAGATGAAATGGGATATTACATTTGTGTAGCAGATTGGAATTGTGAGAGCTGTGTCTGCCAGTCAGGAGTTTAATGAGAGAGGAATGTCAAGGTCAGCCCTTGGCTCCAAGTAGCTCTTGAACAAATGTAGAAGGAAGAGCTACAGCTAATATCCCTATCCATGAAAATTGCTTACACTTAGGTGCCTGGAGGGTCAGTGATGGACAGCGTAAAGCTTCCAGTGATTTCATGCTAAGATATGTATATATTACAGTAGGTCTAGTAATCGGCTCCAGGGAGATGGTGATTCTGTTCTGCTCTGCTTGTAGCTGTCTGGAAGATCACACTTGGAAGTTATTTGTAAGTTCTGAAGCATGCCTGTTAAATCATGGGTGAGGGACCTGGGACAGTTCAGCCAGCAGACACTGAACTTATGGAGGAAGGATGTGATAGGTGTCTTTCTAGTTCAGCCTTCCTAATATTTGAAAGAAGAGTTGTGCTTATTCTAGCCTAACCCGGAGGACAGAATTAGTACTTTGAAGTACATAGCTTATCAACCTCAAAAAAAGTAATAATAATAATTTTTAGTGGTTCCAATTGTTCCAGGAGGCAATAAACTCCCATTATTGAAAATCACTGTGAAAATGATAAAAGAGGTAGTAGATCATATAACATTGGCTCCTAAAGGCCTTTCAACCTATTGATTCTCTTTTGCTAACTTGCTAATTTTCATTTCTTTGAGCAAAGGCTTTCATTGTAACTGTGCTTTAAATTCAGTTTGCTGTCTCTCCAAACACAGACAAGTCTCTGGGTTGGTAAAAGTAAATAAAAGGTAAAGTTTAAGTTTTTTGTTGGAAACTGATGTTTTGAGGTCAGAGGCCGTATGAAAGGTCATAGTCCAACTAAGAAAGTCTTTAAGTATCTATTCCAGTTTACAAGTACAGTACATATGTGGGTTCAGCCAGTATATCTCTGGGAAACCCCGACAGGCCTTTTACTGTGTTTGTGTGTGCAGCACATGTGTGCAGTGTGTGTGTGCACGTGTGTGTGTATGTTTTAGTCATTCAGGAGTTTACCTGTCAATTTCCCAAAGTGACTATCAGCTTACCAGTTCAGAATTTAAAATAAGTCAGTCCTGAGGTACTGGTAGTTTTCTCAAGTTATTGTATTATCTGGTCTCATACTCTGAACATAGCCTTCATCATAATTAACACTGCTGTGTTTTAGCCCCACAGATTTATGTTAGGTCCTCTTCCCAGATGACTTGAGAACCTAAGAAAAATAGCCCACATTCTTTTGATTCCTTGCAGAAACAACCCCTCTTCGGCAAAGGCAGTCGTATCTCCCCCTGTTGGGCTGTGCTTCTACCCAGCTGAGCTTTGGTAGACCTGTCCCTGTGACGCCCCCGCCCCTTCTTAAATCCTTCCGCCGTAGCTGCCCTTCAGACACTGCCTCCATTTCTGAGGTGGAGAAGGGGAAGGCTTTCTTCATCTCTCTTCCTCTGGTACTCTTTCTGCACTTCTCAAGCCTTGCCAATTTTCTCTCCCTTCCGTGAAAGCAGATTTTACAGAAGATTCTCTTACCAGCCCTAGGTTGTATGTATTGAGCAGAAAAGCAAAAATGGGGTCTGTGCTAGTTTTCTGATTTAGTCAAAAGACATTTCCTAAGACCTCTAACTAGCTTCCCTGTCTTTATTGTTCGGGGGGCCACATGTGGCCCTGAGGAGTTGGCGCACATGGTTCCCCCTGGGCAGAGCGATTACAGACAGGCTGTGTTTTAAGTTAGTTTTGACTTGTGTATTTCATCTGTGAAGTTGGCAAATACTTGAAAGCCACAAGCTACTGTTTTCTGAAAGCTTCTTTGCACATGAGCATAAAATGTATGTATTGAATCTGGAAATGGTCCAATAACTGCCCTTTTAATGCAGCTAAATGTAGATTACAGCTGTTTCCCCTGGAAGGATGCACATAGTCATCATTTCTTTCTTCTCTTACAGGGTGTCTCCTCTGCAGAAGTCTGAAATAGTGGACGTGGTTAAGAAGCGGGTAAAGGCCATCACCCTCGCCATTGGGGATGGTGCCAACGACGTTGGGATGATCCAGACAGCTCACGTGGGTGTAGGAATCAGTGGGAATGAAGGCATGCAGGCAACCAACAACTCGGATTATGCCATTGCACAGGTCAGAGGCGCGGTTGACCAGCTGTCCTGTCCTGTTGACAGAGATGTCCACTGGGCATGACGGTCTGATTGGTGCTTGACCTTCAGTCCAGCCCTAAGAACTGTGCCATCCCTTTTGAAGTTTGTCCAGACAAAATCACCAGAGTATTTGGATTTCCCTGTGGCCTTGATCCTGTGCAGTTTAAAGGCCCCTGGTTGTTGTAGTTGTTTTGGTTCTTGTGGTGGTTTTTGTTAGCTGTGAGGTTGGCCAAGCTCTCTGTCCTCCAGGCAGGCATCGTTCCTAACAGATAGGTCTCTGATCCTGCTAATGATAGTCTTTCATCCTCAGCTTTCACATCTGCTGCATGGGCTTTTCCCTGTGCCGTCCCATACCAAGGAATGGCTGTGCTCATTACATCCGTTCTCTACCATTCCCATCCCAGAATTGGTTCTCTTTTTAGAAGGTGCTAGAACGCTCTCTCCTCAGGCATTTGAGGTCAGGGGAAAGCAGTGGCTTACAAGTGCTTCCCTCTCTGTAGGCATAACCAGGGTGCTGTAGCGATAACCCACTGTCAGTAGCAGCCGGCCTCCTGCTGTTAGGCCAAGGTCAGCCCTTTCCCCTCTGGATCCGATGTTGCATGCAGAGGTTCCCAATGCACTTTGTAGTCACAGAACAGGTGGCTTGAGGCTGAAAGAAATGTCTACTCCTCAATGATGGAGAGCCAAAAAGTGAAGGAAAATAGCCAACCTCTTGATCTCAGGTGACATATCTAGATCTTTTGGCCTGCTTGATCATCCAGAAAATCTAGACTGCATACTGGGCACTGATCATTTCCTCCTGTCTATACATTACAGTATGTCATGATAAAGGACCTGCTCATTTGGTCATTAGCTAGGGTTCCCTCATCTCCTTCCAGTGTTTAGTCATTTAAAGAATGTGTTAACCTTAATCACATGAACACAGGTAGTGATGGCTTTTTACCCCTTCAAGCTGACATCAGGGGCTGCATATGGACTGTGAAAGAGCTTCCAGCACCCCAGGGCTGCAGGTTGGTCCTGTGCAGCTTTGGGGTCTACCTCCCCAGAGGGGGGCTCTGTATTAGATCACCTCTCTGATTCCCTCCCAGCTCGTGGTTCTGCAAACACAGGGAGGAATTACAAAATCCTCATGGCTCTGGAAAGTACATGAAATCAATCTTGATTTCAAATAAATCCTCAAGATAATTGCTAAAGTAGTTAGGGGAAGGAATTCTGATTGTACAGGTGGGAACACTGGGGCTCCTTCACATTGGGTGACCTGCCTCGGGTCCGAGCATCCAGGGTCAGAGAACACCAGACCTGGATGTGACCTTGGGGACCATCCCCGTACACCTGCCCGTTCACGTTCCTGAGTCAACCACTCCGAGGCCTGTGGGACTCTCGCTTCCTGTAGTCCGTCAGCAGCTGTAGACGTTATATACCCAGCATTATTAAATACTTGAGTTATAGCATCATGTGGCTGGAAGGGATCTTTGGAGGTTTCCTAGGAGTTTCAGGCAAATATTTGTCTGTCTTTTCTTTAAAATGTCTGGGGAAGGGAGATTCCATGACCTGCTTTATTGAAGCTGCATAGTAATAGGCTGTGGAATCCGGAGCAATTGCTCTCTTCAAATCAAAAGCATCAAAGAAGCATAAGGAGGAGAGGGTTAGAGTTAGAGTTCGGGGTTTTCTTGCCCCACTGGTGTAACAATGAGCACGGCCAGAGGAAGTGATGGGTGGCCACACGTGTCCGTGGGTCTTCATTTCTCCTGTCCGTGGTCCTGCTCACGATCAGGTAGAGGTTCCGCTGTTTCAGGGCAGCATTGCTCTTTGCCTTACACCTTCTCTGCCAGACCCTGTGCCCCCTCTTCTTCAGTTAGAAGCAAGAGAGCCCACAATTTCATGCATCCCTTCGCCCTGGTGAAATGATCCACGTCTTTGGTTGGAGTTAACGTCTTGGGCTCTGTCACTTTACTGCACGTGGATGAAGACATTTTTGATTGGGTTTTTGAGGCAGTGGCCTGGAAGGTTACATACAGAAGAAAGCACTTTAGCTCCCAGTCCTTGGGAAAAATGATGAAATGGGCAAAACTCTGGTTCTGCTTCTTTCCTGCCTGCCTGTGCTTTTATCCACAGAGCAGCCCCTGGGACTAACAGCCACCCCCCGCCCCCGATCTGCTGCCTTGCCCATGGGCAGCCTGCACGTCCTCTGGCCCCAGCTGCCTGTTCTCCTCAGGAGACGATCGTTCGCTCCCCCTACCTTCTTAAGGTTTTTGGAATGGCCTCCTGAAGATAGCATTTTGATTTAGGATATATGCATTTTTTTTTTCCCCTGAAAACAAATCGTTGTCCCACTAACATTGAGTCATTCTGGATGATTCCAGCAGATGTTCTCTGTGCCCACTGAAGTTTAACATCAGGGGGTCTGGGTCAAATGCAAACTTCCTTTTTATTTGTTTAGCCAGTTACTTTATGATTCCCCATTCCCCTTTGGAATCCTTAATGAGCTTTTATGGGGAGTTTTATTTTTCCATATGCACCTACCCCTGCCATTTTGAAGTGGCCATATAGCTTTTGGAGTTTGCAGTCAAGTGACCTGCCTTACCCCCATCTCCTGGGTAGATTTTTCATGAAATGTGATGTCATATCGGATTGAGCTGACTTCTTCACGGCTAATGGAAATTATTATGTGGCTTTTGCATTGGGTGACCTGAAAGAAAGAAATGTTTTGAAAGAAAGAAAGTTTTGAAAGAAAATGTTTTCTTTAAAGAAAACTACATTTCCTATCAGTCATTCTTTTCTACTGATAGTTAAATTTAATTTCAAAAGTAATCAGAAATTAATCGGAAGTTTGCAATAGCAAAAGAATTTCTGAAGTTTACAGATGTTCTCAATACAGCCCGATTATCTCTTCCAAGGGAATGAGCCCAAGGACTGCCCTATGACTTTGAATAGGGGAATTAAGGTTTTAGTTCAAGGCAATAAAGGGAAATGTCAGTGGGGTCCAAGGCCAATCAGTGTATAGAAATCATGGATTTAAACAGGTTTGCCCTAATGGTGCCTTCATGCCAGAGCACACCATAGTCCACACAACAAAACAACAACAACAACAAAAACCCTCATTTCTCTCCCTCCAGCTCATGTTCATGCCTTTGGGGACCTTTGTGAAGTAGGACACAGCAAGCGAAGCCAGGCTAAGAGAATGCTAAGGGGATAGGATTCAAGTGGGATCCAAAGACCCCCTACCCCAAAGAGGATTCAGGGATTTTACTGAATATTGCTCAGTATTTCAAACTGCAAGAACCGTTCCATCACTGTCACCTTAGTTTCAGCCACTTGTTGGTTTTTTGTTTTTCTTGACTGCATAGCACTCTAGCAAGGGGTACTCTGTACTGGGTGGTAGCAAAAAAGGAGAACAAAGTGGTAAGGCTGTGTGTTTGTGCCTGAGCATCTGTGTGCATGTGCAATGCAATTGCTTTTAACGTGCAGACTGACAGTGGAAATAGGTCGTGTCTCCACGTGCATCCCTTTTTTAAAAAAGGGTCATGGTGCACGAGTGTTCCTGTCCCTTGTTCCTGAAGTCACCACCAAATCTGATTGACTAGAAGCATCTGGTTGCCACTGTGCTTTTCTTTTCTTCCAGTTCAAGAGGTCACCTTCTCCTAACCGTTAAGACCCTTAAGAAGCATTTGTGTAAACAGAATTCACAAGAATAACAATGAGATGTCCAAACTGGCATTTCGGGGAAAATACTAAGGTAGATTTAAGAGGAGAGTTTAGGGGGCGCCTGGGTGGCTCAGTGGATTAAAGCCGCTGCCTTCGGCTCAGGTCATGATCCCAGGATCCTGGGATCAAGCCCCGCATCGGGCTCTCTGCTCAGCGGGGAGCCTGCTTCCCTTCCTCTCTCTCTCTGCCTGCCTCCCTGCCTACTTGTGATCTCTGTCTGTCAAATAAATAAATAAAATCTTAAAAAAAAAAAAAAAAAAAAAAAAAGAGTTTAGTTGTCCTCACTGGACCCAAAAGCTCTGCCTATAGTTTCTGGAAATGTATGGTTTTCTCAGGTTCTTGGCAGAATCTGGCTTCCTTGACGACCTTGTCTGTCCCCAAACAGCATTTTCTGACTTTTGTTCATAAAGGATGGGCGCTCCTGAACTTTGCCATTTTTCCCCCTCAGTTCTCCTACTTGGAGAAGCTGCTGCTGGTCCATGGCGCCTGGAGCTACAATCGTGTGACCAAGTGTATCCTGTACTGTTTCTATAAGAACGTGGTTCTCTACATTATCGAGGTGAGCCAGGCCACCTTCTCCCTTGGCCGGTGGGTTGGGGAGGAGTGGGGGCGGGGGCGGGGTTTTGCGGAGGGCATCTTCACATACTTAAGGTAAGTGCAAGAAGGTATTTTGTTCTTGTGAAATTCAAAGGTCCTGCTGGGACATACACAACCTCTGTGAAGTGGGGTCACCTCACAGATCGAGGTCCTCATGCCGAGGAACCAGTGTGGGGAACCTTGGTGTCCTTGGCCCTTGTGGACTATTCTTGTCGTCACTCACATTGTGCTCCTTGGCCGGGGGATGGGGGGATGGGGGGAGATGGTGGCTGAGAGCCTGGGCAGCCGATTGTGCTTTCTCCGTGGCACGGGAATGTTTCCAGGCAACCTGGTTGCTCTTTTCTTTCCTAGACTGAAAGGGCCTGATTTCTTGATCTGTTTCTCATAGCATTTGCAAGTTACCCAAGCATTGATTCCCCGCCTCTGGAGTATTTGAACATACTATTTAAATGGGGCAAGGTGTGGGAGTAAGTGGGGAGTAAACAAATAAGGCAATTAAGAATATCTCTGTGAACTTCTTGGGTTGTCAAGCTGGTTTTCAGCATGTTGATTCAATTGCAGGCACACTTATTTTACTCATTAGAGGGACTAGAGCAGGAGAGGGCTGGGGCCGGGGAAAAGTGGAGTGGGTGCTTTCTCATTAAACTCTGGGAGGACCAGCCGCCTCTTGCCTCCTTTTTAAGGCCAGCTCTGCTGTAGACCGTGTGGTTTTTGAGGCCGATGTGACTAATAGATTTCCAAGTGTGTTGAGAAAAGAGGAAGCGGGCCGTCACTCTGTAAAGAAATAGGAAAGCAATGTTAATTGCATTTGGTGTTAATATCTCAGTCTGTTAGGAGTTATTTTGTGTCAGATTTCTCAACTCTTGGTGGAAATAATAACCAAGACATTCATCAACTTTATCTTATGTGGTCCTTTAAAATGTGCAGCTCAGGGAATTTAACAAGTGGTTCACTAATGGAACTGTGACTGAACATTTCTTTACCCAGTTGTCTACTCTTTCCTATTGAATATTCACGTAAAACAAACGTTCCCATCACTCAGTCTTTAACCAAACTACTACTGAGTAGTTTTCCTGAGTTTTGCGCATTTGTGCATTGTTCTAACTTGCACAAAGGGCATCCTCCTTGCCTTGTCTGCTCATCTCATGCTATAATACTCGACTCAGTCCACTCCGAGTGAGAACTTCTTGATGTTACATGTAATGGATTCTGTAGTTTCTATCTTCCTCCTGTCTGCATTTTTACATTTTTTGTCTTTTTTTGGCACTTAAATAATTTATGTTTGTCCTCCTTTTTCTGTGGCTTTTTTTTTTTTTTTTTGGCCTCCATGATAGCAGTCACTCCTGAATGTCACATAGGGTCATAGATAATCAGTGCTGTGGATTAAAGGAGTGTGGGAATCCCTGCTCCCATGCGCCATCCCAAGTCCCACATGCATTTTCAGCTCCTACTGTAGTAGTCGGCTTCATAGGATTTCTTAATAATCTGGTTTTCCTCAAAATCAGCAAATTACAGATAGTCTAGACTTCTTATCAAGACATTCTACATGAAGCTCCCAACTCTTTAGCTTCCCAGAGCTTCCTCCGGGGCCCTTCTTAGTCATTTACACCTCCTATCTAGCCTTTTTTTTTTTTTAAACTTCAAGAGGGCTAAGGACAAGAAGAGTATAATTTTTGTCTATCTGGAAAATTCCATTTGGAATGAGGCCCTGAAAATGTCATGTGAGTTCCCTAAATTAATTTTTCAATTGTAGCTAAACCACAGCTATACATACTCTTTTATAAACAGGCTTTAAAAATATCCTGGATAAAATTTTAAAATTATGTAAATTCTCTCCCACTCTGGTCTCTGTCTTCTGCTTAGTATTTTGAGGAGATTTAACTTGAAAATCAAGAAAAAGCAAAATCTTCAACCAAGTCCAGAAAGAGCATTGACTCAGTGCCCGCCCAACCTCTGTGACATTAACATGCACTTCAAATATAACTCTAAAAACAGGAAAGTTCTACTTGGATGGTATTTTAGTGTGTTTTGAACCAAAAGATCAAAGATTGTTGTAATTTCATTTGCTCCTTTGCAATGAATAGTTCACATTCTAAAGGTTACCTTGTAACTCATTGAGACTAAATTGTATTCTTCAATGGTTTTCTTGTAACTCAAGGGAAACCCTTTGCAAGAACCAGTATGTTCTCATCTCAAAAAAGCCCAAGTGGGCATGTGCACACACATACTGATTGAGTCTTGGCTATTATTATGAGGATCATTATGATTTGAATAACCAATAATGATTTCATGGAAGACCTATAAGCCTGTAATTAATACGACCTGCTCCCTTGGTACACTGACCTATACAACTTGAGTTTTCTGCATAAGGATTATGTGGTTCTAGTCTCACTCCAATATGGAGGGCGAGCTGACAGCTCTATCCGCTCTCATCCCCAGCCCTCTTGGCTATATTCTTCTATGACCTTTTCCTGTGTTTATAGAGCCATTTACATATACAAACGAATGTTTTAACATAAATGTCCTCATGCTTTGTATTATGTTCTGCAGTTGATATGATATTTACCAGAGTATTTGGGGAATCATCCCCATGACTACATTTGGGTTCATTGCCTGGCGTTTCACAGCATGTTTTCCTACAATCTATTTAACCATTCTTTTATTTTTTAGTTTTTTTTTATTAACATATGATGTATTATTAGCCCCAGGGGTACAGGTCTGTGAATCGCCACGTTTACACACTTCACAGCTCTCACCATATTTAACCATTCTTATATTGATAAGTGTTCGACTACTCTCCCTTTTTACCCACAAAGAGCCTTTTGGAGTAACAGCTGTCCCTCGAAGCAGCCATAATTATTCTACCAAAATTATAGTGATCTAATTGGAGCATTACTATCATGGTGCCTTGAGTATATATAACACATGATCTGGTTTATGGATTATTATCTGTACCTCAGGTTCCTTGTTGCTGACCACCTTCATGCTATTTGATGTGTCACATAAAATTTATTAAGGCTGAAATAACCATTGGTGCAAGTGATTAAAAAATAGGAAGAAAATGATGGAAACTATGATTTTGTTTCTACCCTATCAATGGGCAAAATGAAAAATACATAAACCTTGGCTCTCCATTTCCTCCATTGCTGCCTTAATCTTGTACTTCTTACCTGCACAAAGCAAAGATCGCTAGCTTTGCCCCATCAACTGACTACAGTGCAACCAGGATGAGCTTCCTGAGCACATATGTGAGTGATTCAGTGGCTGGCGTAGTTTCTGGAACATAGGTGCTTAGCAATGTTGGCAGTGCCACCATCCTCCTTGGACTTGTCAAGGTTCCTGTGGCTCCTGATGAAATGCCCGTGTGCCCTTCATGCCCCTGCCCCTCGTGTTCTGGATCCCAACTGTCACCAGCCTCATCTCCCATTGCATCCCTCCTCATTCTGTTTTGAATCAGAACTACTGAAGTACAGTTAATACATAGTTAGATACCCCTTCATCAGGCATACAGTTCTATAAATTAAAACTGGATTTTATTATTAGAAACTAACTGGCAGTTTTCTGCCTGCCTCCTGTAGTTGACAAGAGTGTCACCAAGAGTTTCTGGAGATGGATGACAAAGATGGTTGCCCACAGGGTGAATGTATACTTAAAAATGATTAGGATGGTAAGCTTTATATTGTGTGCATTTTACTACAATAAAAAAAATGCTAAAAACATTTGAAAAGAGAATCACAAGCACTTTGTGGCTTTAGTCACATGGAGGGAAACAAAAATATGTAGCCAGACCATATTGTTTGGAGAGCTCACTGAAGGTTTGAAAAACGAATTTGACATGTAGTTTTGTTTTGTGTTAGCAATTAAATGCTAAGTTTTGTGGCTGTGACCACATAGACCACATTTCTCAGAAGGTAAAATTGTGTCATGGGCTAGACCATGCAGAATGTTATCGTCTTGTGAGACAGGTGGGGTCTCCTGTCAGCCAGTTAGCTGTGGTACATCCCTGGTGGGTCTGAGGTGGGGGGCAGGAAAAGGGATAAAGTTAGTGAAGGCAAGGAGATAGGACTGGATGGGATATATAAGTGGCCAATGAGGGGCATCTAAATAACTAGATGTTGCTATTGGAAGCTGGAATTCCTTTTTCATTCTGGAATAGGCACAGTAAAGGCAATTTCAGAAAATGTGTATGTCAGTTAGGTAGGACAGATGATAAGCAGAGACCTTTAATGTAATTTTGTAGTTTTAACCTGGGGCCTAAATCGTGACCATTATGTAACCATTTCCCAGCATAATTTATAAGCAGAAAGGAAAGACTGATTTTTAAAAGCCCTTTTGATTTTGACAATGGGAGGAATTTACCTTAAATGTAAAGACTGCAGAAATATTCCTACACATTTTTGATGTCCTCCTGTGACTGCTGTGTGATAATGCCCAAAGGGAGAAGGGTCGATTAAATTCTTTAAAGTTCCTAATCTATTTAACAAACTAGGCATTTGTTATTCAGAATTTCCTGAATAGAGTACAAAACATAACAAAGAGTTTCAAAGCATAACAGGCTCAGCATGTGAAGTGTTTACTAGGTATGAGTTTGTCCACAGACTTTCTGAACCCCTAGGAAAAGGTTATTTGGAATGGAGAAAAATTTTAGTGATAATAAAATGCAAATAGGAAAACAATAGGGAAGTTACCCAAATTTAACCTGCAATTCAGAGAATGATGATACAGACCCCTTATCAACTTTGGTATAACATAAAGAAAAGACACCAAATCATCTTTGAAACAGAGATGAGACTTTGAAATTATGATGATTTGTTGGTGGCTCCTTATACAGAAAATAACCATAACATATAGGTATTGGTGTGAAAAAAGTGGGAATTTTATACCATTTAGAGTGTCTAAATGTGTCTTTTTTGTCTTTTTGGCACTGCATATTAGAAATACTAATGTTTTCTTGGGGTCATTAAACTGGTATGGGATACTGGCCAGGAACTGGGATGCATATTTAGCATGGAGGTCTAGAAATATTATCACTGAATGAGACAGAGATTTAAACCACAGCAATCTGAGACCAAATGCAACCCAACCAACAGAATTTCATTGAAAGCTACTTAAGTCTTCTCAGTATCTGACAAGCCTAAAACAAACAAACAAAAGCCTGTGCTCTAAAATACTCCATAAGGTTTACCAGCATTTCGTTTCCTGTGTCTTAAAACTAAAACAGTAAAATGAATTCCCGCATTAACTGCCATTCTAATCCAGAATATTCTCAGAGAAGGACTTTGAGTTTATTTTTTCTGAAAACATATACGTAATCTTTTTAGTTGTGTTACAGTTTTTTTGTTGTTAAACCTCTGACAGATTTGGGTTTTTTTTTCCCTCCATTTTTCAGATCATTATCATTTGAAAATAATTATATGTAAATTACTTATAGGCAGCCCCTTCTTTCATTTCTGTCTGACTAGCTTCTTATATGTGGGGGCCTAATTTAAATATGTTAATGTATAAAGCCACCATGGATTTGTTCAGCCATATTCTAAATTGGCATCTATCTCCCGAGAGTGACCCAGACTGCATTGTAAATGGCGAAAGAAAGCCCTAGCTTTGGGTAGATTTTGCTTTAAGTGTTAAAATCAGTGAAAAATAGATGTTTTAAAACTTTAAAATACTATCCGATAACTTTTCCCCTTTTTGCTTATAATGCACAACTTAAATACATCTCAAAAAAATGTATTTCGTTCTTGACATGTAAGAGATCTCTTTATGATAGAAGACAAAATTCCTGATAGCTAAGCTTCTTTCTCCCTTCTGTCCTGTGCATCTTTGTTGTCAGAGGCAGCTTTATATTTTCTGATAAAAAGTCCTTTTTTATGGGGCTAGATTGGAGTCATGAGCTTAACGGTAGCCTGTTAATAGTGTGAATGGAAATCACAGTCAACATATGGACCTATCTGTAGAGACTGTGACTTCATCAGATACGAAGTCGGCCATTTTCTAGTAAAAGCTTTATGCAGGAGTTGCCTACTCTGTGGCAGGGGGAATGCTGGGGCCAGGGGCCCTGGGATAAGCTCTGCAAAGTTCCCCATTTGATGGGGGAGGGGGTTGGTGATGTGCTCAGCCTGAGAAGTGCTTTGATGGTTGTGTGCGGAAGTCTGGTGCCCAACCCTTTCCAAGAACATCCCAGTTTGTTGAGTTAGTGATCACCTGGGTGGTTCCTACTATGGAGCTGATAGCTGTTGAGCAATAATTATAATTTTAATATGTTGGCAGGAAAACTGTTTTGAGAATGGCTTCCCAGTGGGCAGTTTGCAAATAGGAATTAAGTAGAAGTAGGATCATTCTGAAGAGTACTTTCCCCGCCTCAGGCATCTACATTCTCCAAGTTAAGCGCTCTGGGGTCATGGGAGGGATCCAGATGAAGGAACCAGACTGAGCCCCGGCCCTTGGAAGCAAGTAGGGGATGAAGATAAGACTTGGATAGTTAGAGTGCAGTTTGCAGGACAGGGTGGCCGGCTTGCAGGAAGACAGCGTGCAGTGCACAGTGGGGACTCTCGGAAGCAGAGCTTTACAGCCGTGGAAGCCTCAGCTTTCCGGAATGAGCTGAGCCAAGCCCTGAGTGATGAATAGGAGCCCAGCAAGTGAGGGGGGCTGGAGGAGAGGGTCAGGCTGGCATGCCAGAGAGAGGCCTGCACCTGTCTGTCCCACTTACCGCGCTCTGTTTATTCCAGCTCCATTACAAATGTCAGAAGTCACCGGGCTCTTGGTAAACAACAGGGAAGAAGTGTAGTTTGCGGGGTTTTACGTTTCAGTAGGAAGATAGCTGCAGAACCGGCTGCTCATGGGCTTAGGAATGCTCTCTCAAAGCCTAGTTAGTTGCTGCCCATTTATGGAGCTGGGAGTTTATCAGCCAAAGGTGGTGGTGGGGGGGGTGACAGGGAGGAGTTGTTACAAAGCCAGGGAAGTATTCACAGTCTGGAGGGAGTCCCCTGCAAGATAAACCATCACTTTGAACTTCATAAAAATAGACTCTTGTTTGCTGCCTTTTACATGTGACAATATATGCTTTTTTAATGATGTTTTTGCAGCTGTTTTACCTGAAAGGCTCATTCTAAAGATCCAGCATTCTAAAAAAAAAAAAAAAAAGTATTTAGGCACTGATGTTTTAAAAATTGAGTCTCTAACTCTATAAAACTTCCCCGATGGGGGAGAAAAAATACAAGTCCAAAAACAAATCAATGCAAAGGACCCCGGAGGTGATATGAACTTTGAGGGATATGCTGTGTGCCAAGCTGGGCCTTATTCTAGGGTGTCTGCTCTCTCTTTCCCTCCTGGTGCTGTGGCAGAAACAAAGCAACCCAGCAAGGGAAGTGGTCAGCTCATCACCACACTCCACACCTCATTCCAACTTATTCCTCACTTATTCCTTTCCTTTAGGTCCTGTTGCCTTCAGACAGAGCACCTGTATAATTTAGTACTTGCACTTTTCACGGTGAATGTTATTTCTGTTTACCATTTTGCTTCTGACTTCCCTAAGGGAAGGAACCCTTTCGCTCTGACTTTTCCCCCAGACAGGACTAAATGAACAGCGCTCAATAAATAGATAATCAATTGAACACATTTTAGTAGAGGCCGACATGTCAGAGTCTATTGGACTTCGTGTGTGTGTGTATGTGTGTTTAGCATATGAGAAAGAGAAGATAATTTAAGTAGTATGTTGTATTTCTGTTTTCTTTTTAGGAAATACCTTTCTATTCTAACTTGATCTTTCCTGGTGGAATTTTCATACAGAGAACTTATACCCTTTAAGTAGTAGAAGATTAATTCAGATTTAGAACTTGTTTAGCCTTATCTTTTGAGAGAGAATAAAAGACAATTTTGACTATATTCTTCTTTTTTTTTTTTTTTTAAGATTTTTTATTTCTTTGTCAGAGAAAGAAAGCATGAGTGGGGAGGGGGGTGTTGAGGGGGAAGCGGGCTCCCTGATTAGCAAGAAGCCTGAAGTGGGACTGGAATCAAGTCCCAGGCCTAAGGCATACACTTCCTTAACCGACTGAGCCACCCAGGTGTCCCTTTGATTGCATTCTTTAAAACACAGTCCTACCTTAGACTACCTTTTACTTCAGCTGAAACTCTTAGATTTTCACTCTGGTGAAGTTGATCATTTGATCATACCAATTAGGTTTTCTCTTGCCATTTTACTCTGTTCATGTTGCTCTCCTGTATTTCTTCCTTTTTTCTGCCAGTGGAGACCAGCTTTCCTAAGACCCTTGAAATCAGATACCCTTTAATTCTTTAAGTTAATTTTGGGAAAGTGTCTAAGCACAAATCCCCTAACCATCCCTATCTATCCATTTTCATCTCTGTATACCCGAGTAGCACCATTCTTAGTAAGTAAATTTCAGTGACATTTGATTAAGGGTGGTTGAGAGTCCAAGGCTGAAAACAGAGACTTCAGTTATAAACTGTGGAAAAGATAAGGTGGCAACAGAAATGATACCTTCTCTAGCTGATGAAGGAGAAGATAGTGGGAAGAAGCAAAGGGAATTCATAATGTAGTGCTCCAATGATGGAAAATGATCACCTATTTTTGGACAAGCCTCCATTTGCTTTGAGAGGAGTGGGAGCAGGCTACCTTCTCTCCTCCTTTTTTCTAAATTGGTCAGCCTGACTTAGGAAAGAGAAATAGATTCGGGCCCATAGTTCTAAAATACTTTTTGACAAGCAAGTCAAATGTGATTGTGAAAATGAAATTCATTGTTCTTTTTCTTGGACTTAGGAGTCTTGGATTTGACCTTCAGTTAAAATAGCTTCTGTGAATAAGCATCACATCAGAAGGCTCATCTCTAGCAAATACCTGTACTTTTAAGTGGTAAATATCTTCTTTGCCTTCTGACAACTCACTGGAGCCAGTATATTGGTTTTCTCTTGAGCCTCTGTGCTGGTTTTCCAACAGGTGTTCTGGGAGTTTAGGGTGCCCTTCCTTTCTTAGTTCCAGTGCACTGGCAGATCAAGCAGACTATTTAAAGACGGCTCAAGAAGTGATGCATATGCTTTCTGGCCTCATCTTTCAAAGGGAGGGGAGGCAAAGTAGATTAGTGTTGTTAAGGACTGCTTGTGCTTTGAGTGTGCCAATAACAGAATATTGATTAAAATATTGGCTTCCCTTATCCAGGGGTTGTAGGATGAGGTTTATTATTCCTCGATTAACTAAGCTGCGTATGGTTTTGATAATCATTTTGTCAATCACTTGTCAACCTGAAAGTTGCTTCTTTGTTAACGTTAGGTACTAACTAGGAATTTTTACCTCCTTGTTAGCCTTGCCTTATTGGTTTTCTTTATTCCTTTGGAGGTATTTATTAGTAGGGTATACTAGTATACCACTTTCTCTTTGTGCGAGGTATAATTTACATGCAATAAAATAAGCCCTTTCTGGTGTACAGTCTGAGTCTCAACAAATGTGTACAGTAACGTCACTGCCACTGTGCTGCATTACAGAGCAGTGCCAACCCTCAAAAAAAACTCTCTCAACCCCTTTTGTAGTCCCCACCCTAGCCCTATACGCAGGCCCTACAAATGACCGGTCTGCTTTTGGACTGTATAGTTTCGCCTTTCTGAGAGGTCCTGTGGGTGGAATTATACCAGAATTTCATGGTCTTCAGCATATCACATTTGGCATTTCACCCATGCTGTTGTATCCAGTGGTTTATTCTTTTTTAGTGTTGAGTAGTATTCCATTCTGGAAATAGGGTTTCCCATGGTTGGGGAGTTCTGGAAGCCCAATGCCAGGGGGTTGTGAACTAGGGACCAGGAAGTTGCTGCTCTGCAGGTAACATCATAGTTTAAGGAAGAATAAAATTGACTGGAACAACATTGATCATAACAAGGCAAGATGATGGTGGTGGAGGAGTGAGTTGGCCTGGGGAACACTTTCTGCTAACCTTTCTGGGGAGGAGAAGGACCAGGAGCCCATACACTTGTCTTCTTTCAACCCCTTAGATCTGCAGTCTGATGGCGACCATGAGCAGACAGCAGCCCTATTAGGGCGGGTGAGGCTCTGCAGTTAGGCCACTAGGGGGCTTTGCTTCCAGCTGCAGCCCAGCAAATCAGGGCATGCCTCCTGGCCGCTCCCAGCCTCAGTGTCCTTCCCTGTAAAATGAGGATAATAAAGTACATACATCAAAGGGTTTGGGAGGATTAAGTAAAACCACACAGGAAAGCCTTTAGCATGGGGCCAAACCACATGAAGTCCTCAAATTAGCCCTTTAACATTATTTTAAGGTATTTAATATTTGACCAGTCTTTCGACTATAGTATGTGGGCTTGAGGCTTTTCCAGTTCACCCTTCCTTCCAGAATAGTATTTTGCCATACAATAGCAGACAGTCATCCAGTCCAGCCTCTGCTGGGAACCTTTCAGGATGAGGTAAGTCTCACTTTTATGACCTCTTTAAACAGTTCTACCTTAAATGTGGCCCCTCTTATACACTGTAACTGTGTAGAATCATTATAGAGCAAAATAACCATGATTCAATCTACTAAATTAACGAAGTCTGTGTGTCTCCTGTCTATCACTAACAATTCAGGAGCTAATAAGTGATTGTATTCCAGTAACGTGGTCATCTGTTCATAACTGAGAAACAGTTTTTCTAACATCACCTGTGGCCTGATGTTCTCCCCTGACCCAGAGCAGCATTTACAGATTTCGTAAATTACCCCAGAATCCTTGATGCTCCCACACTTTGCCTGAGTTCAATCAAGAGCATTTACATGAAACACTGAAACTGATGCATTTGTCCCTTAAAACTCCAGCCCCTAAACAGTGCACTCCTTTGGGGTTTGCTGGAAGGAATCCATGTGTGAGTGTTTCTTCTGCTCCCAGAAGATGAGTTTCACTAGTTTCTTTCAAAGCCACGCCATCTCGTGTTGACTGAAACTAGTCCTCCAGGCTGTGCTGGACCAAGACATATGCCTGCGGCAGAGCGCAGAAAGATCCCCCAGGTGCCTGCTGGTTGTCTGAAAACACAAGTCTCTCTCTCCATGTGTACAGAGCAGGTGGGAACTGTGCTGTCCACAGAGATGATGTCAGAACTTTCGGGTGGGTAGAGTGCTGTGTTGATCTTGGGTATTTTTTTACCTGGGCCAACTATAGCCTTCAAGTATCCAGGAGTTCTAGCAATTACACCAGGCCTTTGGGTGCTTTGAAATTCACCTGCTTTGGAACACTTCACTGCAAGAACAAACAACAATGCAATATATCCTGGCCGCTAGTATGTATTGATATGAAAATGGAAAATAAGTTTTCCTGAACTCACTGCTGTTTCTGTTCCGGAGACGATTTTGAATCTGTAAAACCTGGGTGCGTTTTGTATATGCTGCCTTTTTTAACCTTTTTTTGTTTTGGTAGGGGGAAATTAGCCAGAGAAACTTACCCAAAAAGGTAATGCTGTGAAAAATGTCTTTGCTATTTGGTATCTCTCTTGTTCTTGATCTGTTCGTAGTATCATTAGCTGATGCAAAATATGCATGTGGCTTGGTCATTATTGCTGGGAATTTTAAAAGCTCACTTTATGTAATTCTAATACGTTGTTGGATTAACCTTAAATGGATCTGAAAAGATCAGTGGAATACTCAATACAGGGTAGTTCTATAGCAGCTATGGATTTTTCTTCCCACTCAAGCAGGTGGCCTTTGTTTTTAGCCCGGTGTCCTGGGACCCTGGTCTTTCTAGTAATGCTTCCCGGAATCAGCACTGACGTATACTTACAGGAACCATGTACACATACTCTTGGGTTTTGTTTTTCTTTCCTCTTTCTGTTTGTGTGGTTCAATAGGAATCTGTCAGTGGTAGAAGTACCTGGGATGCCTTCCAGGAGAACTCACACGAGACGCCTCTGCCTGCCTCCCTCTCCTTGTCCACTGCTCTAGTAACTATAGCCAGTGCCACGGTTCACCTGCCTCTAGCTAGAGTCCTTGTAAATAGGAGTCACAGTGCACCCTTCTGCTTTTCCTTTTCTTCCTGCTTCTATAGTGTCTGTCACAACATTAATCTCACATGTGATATCTGCCCATATCAAGAAACGCTGATCAGTCGTTTCTAAACAATAAGCATAAATGAGGGGGGGACCCCTAAATTCACCTTAAAACAGCCATGTCTTTATTGTTGCTAATTAAGTTGGTAGAGTGAATTCTGAAGGACAAAATTAGAATAATAATTAAAAGCAAGTTTTTCTGCCTACCATGAGTCAGAAAAGATTTAATTTAAATATTAATCAAAACTATATAATACAACGAACTTCAAAATACTGGAGTTATAATAAGAAAAGTCCCACTGTAAAAGTCAATGTGAATAAATTAAAAGACCTGCCCCACTCTGGGATAAGAAGAAATCTGTACACACAGAGACATACACATGCATATATACACATACAAGCATCAAAGTGATTAGTCAGACAAGGAAATGCTGAAAATCATAAGGAAATACATGAAAAAAATAGCCCAGAAATCTTAAAAATAAAAGTACTAAGAGGATTTGTTATGCCAGATGTTACACATAATACAAAGGTGTAACAGTAAAAACAAACTGGGGCTGTGCATGAAAAAAACAGTAGAATCAAGTAGAGAATACAAAACCCAATCCAAATACAGCTGGATTTTTGGTTTGTGATTAAACTGGCATTTGCAATGAGAAGGTAAAAGATAATTTACATAAATGGTGAAGGGAAACAGAGGGTCATTTGGGAAAAATACTACATTGGATTCATAATTCTTACTTTACTCTTTCCACTAAATAAATTACAAATGGATCTGAGATTTATTTTTATTTGGTTGTTATTTTCTTTAAAAAAAGAAAGAAAAAGAAAGGAAAAGGAAAAATAACCATAAACCCTCTTTGTTGTGAAAAAGTAATGCATTCACATGGTTCTAGTCTTTAAAACCCCAGTGAAAATTATACATCATAAAATCTCCTATCTCTGGGTCTGTCCTCATCATTGCCCCCTTCCCTCTAGAGCTGTCCCTGATATATCTTTCAGCTTTTGTTCGTATGGACACCAGCTTGTATGATCATTCATCATCATGCCTTTCTTTTTTTACTCAAAACATTGCATTCTAGACACCTGTTCTGTCCCTTCCTTTTGTGCCCTAAAAAAATCCCAGGGGTCTTTCCACATTAATGCTGAGGGCCTCCTCATTCTTGCAACTGTAGAGTGTTCAGTTAAGTAAATAGTTTATTTAACCAGTCCCCTATTGATGGACACTTGGGTTATTTCCAACTTCAACATTTTCCTTCAACAAATTCTGCTGCAGTGTTGGATAAATTCCCAGAAGTGGGACTTCCATGTCAAAGGGTAAATGCATTAATAATTTTGATAAGTACTGCCATTTCCCCCTTTATTTATTTTTTTTTAATTTCTAGGAGTTCTTTATATATTGGGGGAGGTTAGCCCATTGTCAGTGGCATGAGTTGCAAGCATTTTACTTTTCATTGTAGTAAAAGACCAGGATCATTCCAAACTGTTCACTGAAGGTTGGGTTCCTGGGGAAGGAGACTCAGCTGGGGTGTAGCAGAGGGATTTTTTTAAGGTGTACCCTTGATATCAGCACCTATCAAGGGGAGGGAATGGCAGCACGAAGAAACTGTGGCTCAGGTAAATGAATGAAACCCTAAGTCAGACAATTGGTGGGGGGCCAAAGCCAGGGTAGGAACACAGGTCCCTGTTCTTGGCAAGGCACAGGTGCAGGCTGCTTCTTCCAAGAAGAGCATCCTACAGAAGGCCATGGCTCAGGAGAAGTGCTTTCTAAAGAAATGAGTGAGAATAAACAAAAGCAAAGAAGGAAGTTTTCCCTAGGAAGAAGGTATACAAGTGAGTCTGCAGAATTGCAAGTAGCTCTGAATGGTTGAAGGTTGGGTTTGGGAAGTGTGGAAGAGAAAATGGGGGTGACATCAGTTAAGCCTTAGGTATGTGTGAGTCATGGCATTTTCAGCACAGCAGTAGTGATGTGATGATACTTGCAGTTCTGAAAGATGATTCTTGTTGCTGTTCATCTTGGTGGCTCATGAGAGAGCCACAGATTATCCAAAGATGGCTACACCAATATGTCTTTTAAATCCCATGCTCTTCATACACAGTGTTTCTGACACTTTCCTAAATGAGCAGTGGGGACAGTGTTCCCTTCCCTTGCATCTAGATGGACCTTTGTAACAGCCTCAAGCAGTGGACACTGGGCGAATTCCAAGGGTAGCTTCCCTTGGAACCCAGCCGACCTGTTGTAGGACACCCAGGACACATGTGGAAGCCACACGAAACGTTGTGGCCACCTGGCTCTCCAAGGCCTCAGCTGCCAACTGTGTGAGTATGCAAACTTCAGAGGACTCCAGCCCCCAGTCTTCTCTCCAATAGCCAGGGGCAGAGATGCACCATCCCTGCTGAGCCCTGCCCTGTTCTAGATCTGTGAGCAGAATCAATGGGAGTAACCTGTTAAGTCACCATAATCCCCAGAACAAGCAGTTATACTGATTTTTATTTCAAGAAAATGAATGAATGTCCCATCAGACCAACAAGTTTCTCTATCTTTTGAGTCACGTTCCTTTGAACCAGTCACTTTTGGGGATGCAGAAGAGTTTCTTGTACAGATGATAAAGTCGTTGAAGAGAAACCTAGTATCAAGGACCTTGTCACTATGAGGTTTAATGATGAGGCCCCAGGTATACTGCCCAATGCCATGAACATAGTCTGCTCTCCCTATACTGGTGTCTTCCCCAGCCCTGGCCTGACCATGACACTAAAACTGTTAGTCTTCTGATGACAGAGAAGTATCAGATTTTCATGTTGCTCTATAAGTATATGCAGTTGTCAAAAGTCCTTTAACTGTAAACTAAAAAGGGTGATTTTTACTGTATACAACTTATATCTTAATATATATCTTAGTAAGTGGAGACCTATTCTAGTAATTGTTCTTAGATCGTTAAATCAGGCCTCGTGCCACATCTGTCAGAAGAGTCTTTTGTTTATATCGAACTTCTTCCTTTCTTTCCCTCTCTACCCCCTGCCCCCATACGCACATATCCTCTCTCTTGTAATCCCACACTTTTTTGTAATTTAGTTTTTGGGGAGGCCTGCTAAGGGTGACCCATACATCTATGCCCAAGTTTTGATTCAACAAGTAGGGCTATGATCAGAATATCGGCTCTATACCATAGAGACTTGGGGCACATTTGACAAAACTAAACTTAGTCTCCCTCGGGACACTCAAGCTTGGAGAAGTCACGCACGCATGTTATGTGTGCATATGTGAACAGCAGCAAGGAGTTTTCTCCCACTCTGTTTTTTCATTCCTGCAAGGTTAGATGGCTCAAAGGTGTGGGGGCAGGAGTGTATTTACGTATCACTGGGCTGTCAGAGCCTCATATTCCTCATTATTTCTGAATTGTAAGAATATAGTTAAAATGACCCATGTCTATACATTTCCTCAACCTTAAATATGATTAGAGTAAATCATAAACCAGAATTCAAAATGCAAACACCTTCTGTGCCCACATTTAGTATATTTATCAATTTCTTTCCCATATCCTCTCAATGACAGCTGAAGGAATTGCTTTAGGATGACAGATTGTCAGCACATTGACAGATTGTGTTAGATGAATATTTTTAGTGGGAATGAATGAATTTTAGGTGAGCTTTTCTCAGAGATATAATAGGGAGAAGAACTGTTTTTCCAAGTGTCAAACCTATAGATTTTTTTTTTCCTTGTTGATTGTGGTCAACCTAATTCATAGCTATTAACAAGTATTTTATAAAACAAAGAGAAAAAATGGAGCTTGCTAAAAAGTCCAACATCTACTAGAATAGACACATTAGTAAATAAGAAAGGAAATTATCTCAATCCTCTTGGCCCAAGATAGAGAAAAAATAACTTAAAATAGTTTAGAATTGTTTCTGGTTCTTTATTGTGTTTTATTAGTTAGATAATGTTTAGGAAAAGGGACTGATCAAAACTTGGTAGAGAGAAAGGGCATTTGTCTACAATTTACTTGTGAAATTGAACTCAGATCTGGAGATAGTATTTCCCTCACATATGAAAGAACAATGATCAGTTAATGAGATCCTGGTTACTTAGGAATACTTTATTAGGATTGGAGGCTAAATGGTGTGCTTATGACCTGGTTACTACCTAGAGGCACTAGAAATCTCTCAGTAAGAAAGTTGTATATTGCCTTCTGCCTCTGAACATTTGGGATCATCTCTTTACTGTATGAGCCCTGAGGACTTGATATAGGAGAGCCGGATCCATTTTAAATCACTTTCAACGTGTGGAATGCCTACACTGGTTCCCAGGGGATAAAATTAGTCAAGGACCTTGCAGGGAAGAGCTGTTCTCCAGCTGGGAGAATAGGCCTGTCTTCCTAGATGACTGTCTCTTCCTTAATCTTCAGCACTGGTGAATGGGATAGATTTCTTCATACTCACTTTGAATGGCCATTGTACCACACAACAACCTGGCCTGCCTTAACTTGATTCCTTTTAAACTGGGAAGATTTTCAAGGAGAAATCTTTAAAGACGTGGAGCCGGGGGGGGATATATATATATACACATATATATATAATATATAATAACATATAATAATATATAATTATATATAATATTATATATTTTATAATATATAACTATATATTTAAATATATATAATATAATATATAATTATATATTATATAAATAAAATATAAATGTATAATTAATGAAGAAAGTAAACCTTATTATAAAAGAAAGCAGTTTTAATTTTTCTCTGGAAAATAATTAACAGCTCTTATGGGACCATGAGTCCTTCAAGTGCATACAGAGAGTACAGTTCCCTTGGTGTGATCATTAGTGGAGTTTTTTCAGGTGAATCCACAAATGTCCTGTGGGAAGGTAAATCTGGTACCATAGAGCTCTAGCCCTAGGTGACTGAGCTGTACACATGAGATTTCAGGTCTCCCTGTACCTGTCCCAAAACCGTCCGGAGCGTCACCTGGCTGTCAAAACAGGAGGTTTTTTCCTCCTCCTAATGGAAAGAGGCCCCAGGGCATTATTACCACAATCAGCCGCAGGGATGAAAGGCCCAGCGTGGTAATGTAAATAATGATGATAATAATAAATCCAAAAAGAATACAAAAATAAGATTACTAAAACATACTTACAGATACGAGTGCCTATTCACAGCTTCACTTCTGACCCTAAAACTGTGGCCCCTGGACAAGTTGTGCCCTTGGTCTCAGCTGGTGTCAGATCCTTTTGAGGGTGAAGAGTAATATGGGTGGAAAGCATTTTGAAATTTGATTTGCAGTTACTGGGCCACTGTAAGTCTGTATATAAAAATCTGATTACCGAACATGTTTAATGACCAAGAGAAAGCTTTGTTGAGATAAATAGTAACAGTGTTCTATACCACATAAACTCAGCTCTGCAAATATATGGGCAATTAAAACAGGTGAGACGAACAAACCCAATATATTCATATTTATATTTGAGTCAGTAAATGTGTAGATGATTTTTTCTATGTGTTTTATAGATTCTTTTAAACGTTCTAAAATGGTGTGTTGATTTTCTATGCGGAAGATGTCAATTTATACACATGTGAGTCGATGCTATAATGACAGGGCTTAGAAAAAAGACAACTAGAAGTTAGAGTTGACATACATATTAAAAAAACAAATCATCCGAAAAACTCATAGAAACAAAAGGTCATTGCAACAGAAGTCAGGATATTATGGGAAGAGCATCACTTAGGGAATCTTGCATTTTTATAATACCTTTTGCTGTCAGTGGGAATATTTATTACAAATAGTCCTCCCTGAAAGATAAATAATAAGTAGTTTTCCAAAAGGCCACCCTTCTTAGCAGGGCTTTGTGAACTCTCTCTTCGGGAATCTTAGTAGACACCAGGTAGTTCCTACCTCTGCATGCGTTGAGATCCGAACACACGCAGATAATAACACAAACTTACCATGACACAGGACAAACAAAACAGCACTGACGTAGAATCTGTTTCAGCCACAAATTTCGTAGTTCACTCTCTGAGCTTCAGGCACAGGGCTCTTCAGATACAGACATTGTACCTGAAACAGCTTAGCTCCCATTATAGTCAGACGGGTTGTATTTTATTGAGTTCTTCTATATGAATTTGTTCCTTTTGGGTTTAAAAATATGTACTGAAAAATGTACACTTGAATGGGAATTGACCATCATAACTGGCATGTTTCTTTAATCCAAATAAGGCTTTGCATTAACTAACTTGATGGAAACTTGCATCTGCAACTGTAGAGACTATTCTATCAAGAACACGTGCACTTTTTTTTTAGGAATTTTTTGATGTATAGATTGCCTTATTACCATAGGTTTTATTCAATTTAAGTTTATTTTCTACTGTATCTTTTTTTAAAAAAGATTTTATTTATTTATTTGACAGACAGAGATCACAAGTAGGCAGAGAGGCAGACAGAGAGAGAGAGAGAGAGAGTTAAGCAGGCTCCCTGCTGAGCAGAGAGCCCGATATGGGGCTCAATCCCAGGACCCTGAGATCACGACCCGAGCCAAAGGCAGAGGCTTTAACCCACTGAGCCACCCAGACGCCCATTTTCTACTGTATCTTTAAAATTTGAAAGGATCAAGTTAGTTTTATTTGATGGCACGACTATTTATGGATGCAATTTCCAAGGGCTATTTATTGGCTGTCTCAGTGCCATTCATAATGGCACATTTTTGAAGTGTTAAGGTTTTGCTAAACATTCCGTGCTGCATTCATAAAAAATTAAAGGTCTTGATACTTGAGTACATTCAAAAGGGAAAAACAGTGTAACATTGACAAACCGATCCTGTTGAAATGCGAATGGTTATCCATGGGAAGGGTCCACTGGTAAATCTAACCCATGTAGAGATGAATGAGCCGTAGATGCTTAATTTATGCAGTTTGGATCTATATCCAATAGTAACAAATCTCTTTTTGTGTCCCATGGTTAATTTCATTTCAAGAATTCTTTAGCACCTGTGTTATTTTCCCTACCCTCAGCCGAAGCTGGTTTCGCTCTTGAGAATCTCCAGACACACATTACTATTGGCCACCATGTGTCGTGGAACGCACTTCCAGACTAATCTCCAACCATGTTTTTTCTATAGTAGTTATTCTCCTCTGAAGACACATAGAGCAGAATGATCAGCAGTTCACATAACTCTGAAACTCCCTCAGGGCAACATCTATTATTTGTGAAAAATGTCACCTAGTTCTCTAAGAACTTCAGCGTTCTGTGGATGTTCCAGGATGAGGCAGAGGAGCATGGTGGGAGGTATCTACATTTGGTGTTTCGGTGCACACAGCCGCAAAGCAGTCATGTACTTCAGTGTGACTCTTGTCTTCCTGGTCCACAGAAGGTAAAGGTTTCTCTTTATACATGTTTTTTAAAAAAAACTGAGTATCCAGTCCTCTGTGGAGAAAGTATTTCACACAGTTTTAAATGCTTAGAAAATAATGTCTGATTTCTGTGTGTTAAAGATTCTGGAAGGGGTTATTGTGAAGGCTAGTCTGTAGAAGGGGAAGGCTGGGAGGCATGACTTCCAACTCAAACAACAGTTGTGTAATCTCTCTGTCCTTTGGTGTCCTAGTTAGAAAATGGGACTTAACCAACCTCTTAGCACAGTTGTGGTAGTTCATTTGTAATAGCAAATGATCTCTTAACAGAGTCTGAGTACCTAACACCCACCCCTCCTAAACAGTCATTTCAGTGCCTGATTATGCTGGGTATGAAGGATGTTCATCAATTGAAAATAATTTTACACCAGTCTGCCCCCCTGGAGGGTAGATGTGGACAAATGGGGGCCTGCATACAGGAATCCATGTGAGTTGCTCCCAACCACAGCCATATTCAGAAGAACAAGGGACTTTTTCTCTGAATGTATTTTTAATACATTCAACTCTCCAATTCAAACTCTCCAAGGATTTCAGCTGGTCTTACTGATGCCAGATGAAGCTATGTTAGGGCACGAGAATGTTCTTAAGTGACAAATTACCACTCTTCCTTTTGAGTGAGCTTTCTGCACGAAAACAAAATTGGACATTTCTAATAGAGCCTCTAGATCTTTAGGAAAATGGAATACATTCTCTAAAGGAAGTTAAAAAGGTGAAATATTGTCTGATGACTATACTACATGCTACGGTAATTACAGTCACAATAGTAGCTAACATTTACTGAGCCTTTTCATGTACCATCCACTGTTTAAGTGCTTTACCAACCCCCATTAGATGTTTATTACCGTTATGCCCATTTTCCATGAGGAAACCAAGGCATGCACGGGTTACGTAACTTGTTCATGGTCATACAATGGCCAAGCCAATATTTTAAATCAGGCATTCTGATTCTGGAGCACTAACTCCTATTTATACCAAATATTTCTTGATAGGGGAGGAATGAGGACCAGGCATCTACACTGATCTGGTCTGAGCAAAGCTCTGGTCAATTGTTTACTAAAGGGAAGGATAATAAAGACAGTTAACAAGCACAGGTATGTGATCATAAAATCTCAAATTGGGTCAGTGGTCAATCCTAAGACATCAAGCAAAGGATACACTGGAAATTACCACGTAGTCATTTGAATCAGGCCCTGGGATCTAATATTATCTTTCTAGTGATTTTCAAAAATCTTGCTTATGATTTAAGGTACAGCTACTCGTTTTGACTTCAAAGAGGTTGTGTAAAAGGTTTCTGAACACCTGGGGACACTATGGATTTTTTTTCCCTAAAAACTTGTCATCAGAGAGGAGATTGCTGAGCTGAATGGCGGAGCATTTCACAAAGAATGTGTGTGTATGTGTGTGTCAATGCTAAGAAGTAGTGCCCCAGCTGTCACAGTCACATTGTGCTTTTCCATCTCCAAGCCATGCTTTGCCTGCCTCCCCATCTCCATCTATGCCAGAAAAATTTAACCCTTATAAAATTCTCAGAAAGCAACAGCAAGAGTAACTGTAGAGTGTTAGTTACTAGCACATGGTTTCAGTAGCCATAAGGGCTCATGATTCTAAGAGTTTCCATAAAAATTCCAAGTTGCCCAAATCTGTATCAATCCCAAGAAGAAGCATCAAAAAAGCATCCTTCAGCCCAATAATTGCTGAGATTTTGATTCTGGATGAAATCATACTCCCATTCATCTGTGAAACCTAATTCTGAGCCCTAATCTTGCTTTGTTTTCTGATGTCTGTCTATAGGACCCCACTGGGCTGTTGTTTTCATTAGGTACGTATAGTTATAATCAGGAAAGGGATCTGCCTTGTGGAAAGAGAACTACAGTTTGTTGGAAGAGGATTTTGCCTCTCTAGGTACTCTACCTCTGGAAAATGCATACTTTTGTAGGTTCATATGGAATCTGTGCTCTCTGTTGTGGGATGGCTGTGGAGCCTAGGGCATCTCTCTCTAAGATGTCCTCCATGTCTGGTGGGCTGTCCAGACACGCTCACCTAGAATGTGTTAGTGTTTTGACCCTAATAAAAATCCCCTTGTTTCTCAGTTTCAAGCCAAATTCTTTAAGGCTTCGATATTGCTCCATCATTCTAATCTATTGGCCAAACACATAACTCTTTTGGAAGCTCATACAGGTAAACTTTATCCAGTGTTACTCTTAAAATCTACCTCCCACATCCCTGTCTGTGGGTGGGACTCTTGTGAAGATGGCAAAGAGTTCCAGAACAATCAGAGAGGAATTGCTTCTGGATATTCTTCCTTCCCCTTGCCAGAGTTTGGCTACTTAAAAAAATAAATAAATAAATAAAAATAAAAACAAAAACAAAAAAACAACACTCTGAAACTTGAAGATAATTAAGTAGTTGGATGCAGACAAATGTTACTTGACTATTTAAATATTAACAGTGCAATCCACATGGTAACCTACATTAATTACAGGTTCATTATTTGGATAATAGAACTTTTGAAACTTTGCCTTGTGCTAGAGCCACTTCCCATTATTAAAAATAAGCATACGTCATTTTCGAACTTGTCTTCACAAATATACACAATGAATAATTGCAGTGAAACAAAATAAGGGATCAACATGCAGTACATGAGCACAGTTTCTGTGGCGGCAACTTCCCGGAGACCTTGCAGACCAGCAGCTCCTATCTCTATCCTCTCCCTCCAGAGCAGGCAAAGTAATTGGACTGGAGAACTTTTTCTGAATTCAGACTGAAAACAGCAGTCTGAGAGGTAATAGAAAAATGTAACCACTGGAAATCTGTTATCCAGTGGGGGCCAGTTGGATTTTATTCATCAAATAGAAGGCTTAGATGCTAGATAGTAATTTAGCAATAGATAAATATGAAACTTGGCTTTTTTTAATGTTATTTATTTATTTGAGAGAGAGAGAGAAAGAACAAGGTGGGGGGCGGGGCAGAGGGACAAGCAGACTCCCTTCTAAGTGTGGATCCTGACGCAGGCTCCATTCCAAGACCCCCAGGGTCTTGCCTAAGCCAAAGTCAAATGCTTAATTGGCTGAGCCACCCAGGTGCCCCAAAGTTGGCTTGTTTTTAATTTTGTCATAAAAAGAAATCTCTAATCTTGCACATGGAAATTGTGTCTCCTCCAGTTGTAAGGAAGAAAAATGAAGTTGTGTTTCCCTTTCGTTCCATGTTTCCCTTCAGTGGTTCCTTCCTTAGTAGTAGTGCAAGTGGTTATAACCATATAGTATAAACTATTATGTGAAGTGATGAGATACATGTGTGGAAAGTTGGGGAGTTGTGTTGTTTTAATGAAAACTAATTTGTATGTTTTGGAAAGACTCACAGATGAGGATTTTTTTTTTTTTTTAATTTTTTGTTTCTTTTCAGTGTAACAGTATTCATTGTTTTTGCACCACACCCAGTGCTCCATGCAATCTGTGCCCTCTCTAATACCCACCACCTGGTTCCCCCAACCTCCCACCCGCCACCCCTTCAAAACCCTCAGATTGTTTTTCAGAGTCCATAGTCTCTCATGGTTCACCTCCCCTTCCAATTTCCCTCAACTCCCTCCTAGATGAGGATTTAAAAAAAAAAAAAATCAATTAGGGAGACAAACCATGAGAGACTATGGACTCCAGGAAACAAACTGAGGGTTTTAGAGGGGAGGGGGTTAGGGGAATCGGTGAGCCCAGTGATAGGTGATAAGGAGGGCATGGAGTGTATATGGAGCACTGGGTGTTATATGCAAACAATGAATCATGGAACACTGCATCAAAAACTAATGATGTCCTGCATGGTGACTAACATAACACAATAAAAGAAATTAAAAATTTAAAAAATCAACTAGACAAATGAAAAATGACAAATTTTTAAAAAATCATGACTTACACTCAAATTGCCTCTCAAGTTTTCCCTTCACTTAAAAAACCCTGAAATTGGGCATTTTGTAATTGAATATTACTGATAGTTTATAATATCTAAGTTTGATGGAGAAAATGGAACTTGAACTAAGAGAGCCATTCTTGACTGTGGAATCAAATTTTGTTAAAGAAATTGACATTTACATATTCAAAGTGAAATATTTATTTATCATACTTGACTACTTTTTAAATTAATTGACTTCCTGTAGGCCTCCGCTAAATGAGGTGATGGGATTGTAATAGATTACTGAAATGGGCTACATAATATAATTGAAACTGAATATCAGAATTACACTTCAGGGGTACCTGGATGGTTCAGTTGGTTAGGTATCTGACTCTTGATTTCAGCTCAGGTCATGATTTCAGGGTCATGGGATCCATCTCCACATCGGGCTCTACACTCAGCCTGGAGTCTACTTGTCCCTCCCCCTCTACTCCTCCCCCAATCTCTCTTGCTCACTCTCTCTCTAAAATAAACAAACAAATAAATAAGATCTTTTAAAAAAAATTATACTTTGGCATTTAGGGTACAGGTAAGCATATGTCACAGTAATTTAATGGAGGTTCATGCTGTCATTGTATGGGAAATCTGTACTACATAAATGTGTATAGGTATATTACTAAATAGTATATTTGTGAAGACTTGTTCCAGATATGAGTTTTACTTAGCTGCAGTCCTTCACTGAATACTTATCCCACAGATTATATATGCAGCTTTGCTCCCATACTTTTGTCTATATCAGCATCTGAACCCAAAATGCCACCTGCCTCTTCTGGCTTAGTATTGAAATTCTACCATTGTTCGGAAGCTTGCTCCAGTATTACTTTTTATGTGAAGGCTTTCCTAGGTTCTCCACGTGATGCTGTTGTAGGCTCCTGAAGCATGTTTGTTGAGACTACGTTGCAGTGCTACCTACTGTTTTCCTTAGAGCTGGTCCAAGGACTATGATTTTTGGAATCCTGTTAGTGTTGATGTACTCATTCTGTTGTGTTTGTCTGGATTTGTGTTTCTACAACATCTTTTGTTCTGCACACTGTCATCGGTACTTTGCCTAACCAACGTAAGAGTGCACACACTGGACTACAGTGAAGAGCAGCAAGAACTTCCCTTTTTGTATCAGAAGAGATAGATAATTATACACAGCGAGCATAAAAACACATCTTTTGAGGGGGAGAAAAGACACATTAATATTCTCTTGGAGAAGTGACTGCCTATACATAGAGTAGACTATATTCTTTGGTGAAACATTTTGTTTAAATTTCAAGAGACTTTCAGGTTTTGCTAGTTTATTCAAAAATTCTTGTCTTAACTTATACTCACTTCTGGGGATGGGGGGGTTTGGTGCAGAGGAATGGTCACTTGAAATTAACATGGAGAAGATTCTTGTTTGGGAAGAGGTGTTAGTAACTATTACAATTTATACTAAAAGTGTGTAATTAGAAATAAGTGTTACCTCCTTAGAAAGCTATAAATTTCAGAAGCTACCTACTCTAATAAGGGATGGGTTGCCAATTTTAACTTTGAACTCTAAGCTTCCTGTGTTTCAGAGTTTAATCTTCTATGATATTAGCCAATCTCACACGGCCAGTTTTGTGGTCTTGTAACTTTATCAATCTAACAGTGACATGGAAATGCTTTTGTCTCTATTTATGGGACTAGTATATGTGGCTAGCTGCTCCATTATTATTGGGTCCCCAAAACTGTCAAGAACTTTCTATAAACATAGTCTAAATCTTAAAGTGTCTTTAAAAATGAACTTTCCCCTTTTTCCTCGAAGGCGAAAATTCCATTGGCCGGCATTTTTCTTTACTATAAAGAGGTCTTCTTAGGGAGAAATTCTCTGATGGGACTGTGGCCTTACCACCACGCTGCCACACAGTCTGCATTTGGTGGCTCTGTTAAATGACATCCTTATTCTGTGTGCAGAAAAATGGATTCCACAACCTTAAAATCATAGCCCTTTACCCAAGGGAACTTCTAGCATAATGCAAAAGCAGAAGCTAGCAGAGGTTTAAGATGTTTATTTAGGAGAAAAATGAGGTGTTAAACAGTTAGACATTGCCATCAGATTTTTACCATTGATTAATAGTTCCAAATTATTCAGGTCTTAGGTCCTGAATGTAACAGTTATCCAACTCATGGGCATTAAACACTCAGTTGCCTGCTTCTGGTTTCTTGATTGTTAATTTTCAGTCCATGTGTTTTAGGTGTTTGACAAAGTATTTTGTTAGAGTATCTTTTCTTGTTTGAATTCATTTTTTGGCAAATTCCAACTTTGCTTTGAAGGTAGATAGTTAGAGATAGCTTATTTTTTCTTATTTATCCTTCTTTAAGGATAATGAGGTAATATCTTTTATTTGGTCAGAAAAGAACTGTGATATATATGTGTGTGTGTGTGTGTGTGTATGTGTGTGTGTGTGTGTATAATTTATTCAAAAACAGGCTTGCTTTTGAAATTTCCACATGCTTCAAACCTTATTTCTTCACATATTTGAAATCTTAAGCTCCACTTGTAGATACAGTCTCCATAGGTATTCCATAGTGAAAACCATACTGACATTTCAGAAATTAAATAAAAAATATGTTTATAAAATGGCATGTGGTGCTTAATTTTGAAACTGTGGAAATGTTTACTGTCTGGATGAAGGCTGCTGCTCTTACAACCTTAAGTTCTTTACATTGATTTGAAGGCATTCATAGGTACTAAGTGATTGGGAATATAGGGATTCATTTTTCTGGACTATTTAATCCACTGCACATATATCTTAATACTTATAAGAAAGTGGAAAAAATTGCAAACACTTTAACGTCAAAAACAGTGGCAACATGCACTTACTTTAATGTAGCACTTGCGACTTTGGAGAACAGATCCCAAGGTCAAGCTCCTGGCGATGCAATGGGAGGTCATTTTCATTTGTTTGAAAACTGACTTTATTTCAGACTCTAGAGATACCTGCTCTACAAACAGGTGGAACAAATTCCCTGCTTGAATCAAATCTCACAATATACAATAAAATAGAACAACAAAGAAAAGTGAAGGTAGAGAAACAAAAGACATGCCACAAACAGAACCAATGAGGAGGGAGCAAGGAGGAGAGACATCTTGAACTCGAGATTTTAAACCTTCCAATGGGGCCATCTAGAGAGAAATTTGGTTGGGTTAAAAAGTGCCAAGTTGAACTTTAGAGGTGTTAAAATTGCAGTGTGTTGGGGTGGGACTTGGGATGGGATGAAGACGTAGAAGATGGGCTTTTCAGGGCAATGAAGGTATTCTGTGTGATACTGGGATGTTATGTAGTATCTTGGATTTGTCAAAACCCACAGAACTATATAATACAAAGAATGTTCCCTAGTTTAAACCATGGACTTTAATTGATAATTATATTATCAGTATTGGCTCATCAATTCCAACAGATGGACTACACTGACAGGACAGTAAGAGGAACTGTGTTGGGTGTGTGTGGGTTATATGGGACTTGTGTGCTTCCCGCTCATTTTTTCTGTAGTTTTTCTGTAATCTCAATTTTTCTACACCATTAGGTCTATTAATTATTTTTTAAAACTGCAGTGATACATGAAGACAGTCAGCAGCCTGACAGTGGTGAAGGATTGATGTCAGAAACACAGTTTGAAGGCCATCAATATAGAGGGATTTGGGAGTTTTCGGGAGTAGTTGAGCTCTAGCAGGGAATGACTAAAGGAAAGACATGAAGGCCTAGCACCCAGCCTTGTGATGTTCCCATGTTGGTGGGGGTCTGCCTTATAAGAAGGAAATAGTGAAGACCAGAAAGGAATGACACTAAAAAATATTAGAAGTGTACAAGTATCACAGCACAGCACAGCAGCCAAGAAGGAGATGACCCTGAGAAGTCAGTACTGATGTCCCAAAGAGGTAAAGGACAATGAGGACTTAAAATGACCATTAAAATCTGATAATTAGGTGGGAAGGAACTGGTAGGAGAAGGTAGTTTTAATACTATCCTAGTTACATTTGGGTTGTGGAGGTTAGGACTCTGTTGATCTGGAAATGGAAGCCGCAAGTATAGGTTCCTTTCAGGAAGAAAACAGCTTTCCTTTTAGAGAGTTGAGGAACAATTCTTATTTTTAAGATCTATGGTGGGAATTCAAACTGTTGCAGCCACTGTGGAAAACAGTATGGGTGAATAGGTGAAGGAATTTAAGGATACACTTCCCACGATCTCTGAGCGATTTATGGGATTATCAAGTTACTATATTATACAGCTGAAACTAATATAACATTGTATGTTAACTATACTGGAATTAAAATGAAATTAAATTTTAAAAACTAATGACCTTACAAAGTCCTGCATAATAATACTAAGCCCAAAACACAATGAAATATGCATAAAGAATATATATTAAATCATTGGTTGTATTGAGAAAGAAGGAAAACCTATCTAAATATTTTTTTAAAAGTTTAAGTTGGGACGTCTGGGTGGCTCAGCCGGTAAATGATCTGCCTTCAGCTTAGGTCATGATCCCAGGGTCCTTGCTCAGCAGGGAACCTGCTTCTCCCTCTGCCTCCTGCTTCCCCTGTTCATGCTCTCACTCTCTTCCTCTCTCTCTGACAAATAAATCTTTTAAAAAAATAAAAACAATTAAAAAAATTTTTTAAAGTGTAATTTGATAAATGTCATTAAAAACCTAACTAATTAATTAAAAATCTCTGGAAGAAATTATATTTGCAGGAAGACGCTAAAAAGCCAAAATTCTGGTAGAGGCTGGACATTCAAAATGGTAGAAAAAGATAGAAATGGACCCAAGAACTTGATTATTAAGAAGTAGCCCAGAAACTGGAAGGAATTGGAAAATGGATGAAATAGAAAACTATATAAGGTGGTTTACTGTGCCTGCCATCAGAGACTTACAGTTATAAAGAAACTAGATGGGGAGATTAAAGTTATATCATCTCTATGTCTGTAATAAAGTAGGAGTTCAACCCACCTGACAATGACTTGGTGTTTGAGATGTTGAGCCAACAAGAGCATGTTTAAGGTGAAGTTTTGAAGCATCTACATTTGAAGTCTCCCACAGTAAAGTGATCTCAATATGCTGCATAGAGACATCATTTTTAATTCATAAGATCCCATAGAAACTATCAGGCCCAACCCTTTCCTGTCTCAAAGGAGAGTGGCACAGAGAATGGTTCTGCAGATTGCCTGAAGTCACGTGGCTATTTAGGGGCAGAATCAGGACTATTACAGGAGTCTTCTCTCAGGAAAAGCTTGTATTTCTCCTTCTATATCACTGCAGCTATGAAAAAATTAGGGCTGCTCCAATGAGATGTCTGGTAGACAGCTGTAGTTTGAAATATAATCATTTTATAAAATTTGCCCCTTAAAGTATACAACTGAGGGGTTTCCATACATTCACAGACTTGTACAACTACGACCACTATATAATTCCAGAACACTTTTATCACTCCAAAAGGACACCCCATACCTATTAACAGTCACTAATCACCCCTCAACCCCACCAGCACTGCCACAAAATGCCTCTGACAATCTCTAATCTACTTTCTGTCTATGGACTTTCTATTCCAGACATTTCAGAATGCATGGAATTGTGTAGTATCTTGCATTTGTGTCTGGCTTCTTTCACTTAGCATAAATTTTCAAGAGTTCATTCATGTTGTAGCATGTATTAGTAATTCATTTCTTTTTATGGCAAAATAATACCCTGTTGTATGGATCTACCACACCACATTTTTTTAATCCATCTGTCCATTGATAGACATTTGTGATGTTTCCACTTTTTGTACATTATGAATAATACTGCTATGAACATTCATATACAAGTTTTTATATGGAGCTATGTGTTTCGTTCTCTTAGTATATACCTAGGAATGGAATTGCTGAATCATATATGAAGTAACTCTTTGCTTAACTTTTTGAGGAATTGCCAAATTGTTTTCCAAATTAGCTGTACTATTTTACATTCTACCAGCAATGGACAGAGGTTCCAATTTCTCCACACCATCACCAACACTTACTATCCTTCTTTTGGGTTATAGCCAGCCTGGTGGGTGTGAAGTGGTACCTCACAGTGGTTTGGGTTTGCATTTTTCTAAGGAGTAATGTTGAGCACGTGCTTGTTGCCCTTCTGTATGCTATTTAGATCCTTTGCCTTTTTTTCCTTTGCCAATTGGATTATTTGTTGTTGTTTTTTTTATTATTCTTGAGTTGTAAGGGTTCTTTATGTATTCTGAATACAAATCCCTTATCAGCTATGTGATTTTTAAATATTTCATCCTATTTGTGAGGTGTCTTTTCACCTTCTTGATACTATCCTTTGAAGCTTAGTTTCTAATTTTCATGTCATCCAATTTTTTCTTGTGCCTTTTATGTTTTTGGTGTCATGTCTAAAAACGTTTATCTAACCTGAGGTCACAAAAATGTATTCCTATGTTTTCTCCTAGGTGTTCTGTAGGTTTAGCTCTTAAATTTAGAACTATTGTCGATCTGGGGTTAGTTTTTGTATATGGTGTAAGGTAAGTATCCAACTGCTTTTTTTTTTTTTTTTTTTTTTTTTTGCATGTAGACATCCAGTTACATTAGCATTATTTACAGAAAAGACTGGTCTTTCCGTCATTGAGTGTCTTGGTACCCTTGTTGAAAACCAATTGAACATAAGATGATTTATTTCTGGATTCTCAGTTCTATTCTATTGATCTATATGTTTAAACTAAAATTTCTTTGAAAACAAATAGACAATTAACTTAGTCACATTAATAATTCCTTGTGGAAAACAGAGAATGGAAAAGTATCTGTTATCTCTCACTGTAAATGTTTTGCCATATTTCCCTTGAGCAAGACTTAGACCATTTAATTCCTTTACAGTTGTTAGTCTTTCCTTTAAGGAAAAAAAAGACTCACACTGCTCATTTCTTTTCCTATATACTGCAGAAGACAGAAGACAGAGGGAATGCGCAAAGCAGCAGGACCCCTAAAGTCACTTTGCATACATGCATAGGGGAAGGGGTAAAGGTTAAACTTCCCTTTAATATTTTGTATTTTGTTGTCCCTGTTTCTACTGTAAGCCACTGATTTACTGAGTGCGGTCCTGAGGCTCCGCACCAGCTGTGCACATGAGTGCACTTTTATAAATACTTCCATGAGGACTTTGAATCACAAGTTACCTTAATTTAAGAGCAAGAAAAGAACATTCTGAACAAAACATAAACCTTTTTTGAACCCAAGTTCAAACTGGTTTCTTTGTTCCCAAAAGGCTTTTTTTTAATACCTGAAATATCTATTTAAAGCATATTTCTGCTTCAATTTTTAAAAAAAAAAAATCCTTCAGATATCTATACTTTAATTCCCATGATTTAACTTTTAGAAACCTCTGTGTCCTTATAAACAAAGAGATATCTTGAGACCCAACCTGGGAATCCCTATTTTCAGAGAGCCCAGAGATTTTCCAAAAAGTTGAAAGAGATCTAAGGAATTGAAATCTCAGAAGGAAGGATTGTGTCCTAGGTAAGAATGAGGCATGAAAAACATGTAATATTTCAAAAATTTATGGTTCCAGTGAATATTCATATGCTACATTGTAAATTATCAGATTTTGACAATGACTTTGCTTGTATATGAAATAATAATAGCTTTGAAAGTATTAGATAGTGAAAGAGACAAAAAACCAGACTCTCAACTATAGAAAACAAAGTGATGATTACAGGGGGGAGGGGATGGATGAAATAGATAAAGGGGATTAACTGTACACTTACCATGATGAGCACTGAGCAATGTATAGAATTGTTGAATCACTGTATTGTACACCTGAAAGTAATATAACACTGTATATTAACTATACTGCACTTAATTTTTAAAGTTACTAGGCAGCAGAATACTGCTTTTTATTTTTATTTTTTTAATTTTTTTAATTTTTTTAATTTTTTTTAAAGATTTTATTTATTTATTTGACTGACAAAGATCACAAGTAGGCAGAGAGGCAGTCAGAGAGAGAGAGAAAGGAAGAAGCAGGCTCCCTGCGGAGCAGAGAGCCCGATGCAGGGCTCGATCCCAGGACTCTGGGATCATGACCTGAGCCAAAGCCAGAGGCTTTAACCCACTGAGCCACCCAGGCGCCCCAGAATACTGCTTTTTAAAATGAAGTTTCTTATTTTAAAATACTTTCTTTTTTTAAATTTAAATTCTAGTTAACATACAGTATAATACTAGTTTCAGGTATAAAATATAGTGATACAACTCTTCCGTATGGACACTCAGTGCTTATCCCAAGTGCCCACCTTAATCCCCATCACCTATTTAAAATCTACATCGCTTTGCCTTCTTAAACCTGACATGACCAGAAGACAGCTGTTGATTCTTTCTTCTCAGAACAGAACCTGTTCTTGTCCCCTGCTCTCCCCTTACCTTGGGATCTGACCTGTTTGTACCGTTCTTCTGGTTACTTACTCATCTTTAGCCCAAGTGCCCTCTTTACTGTTATGTGAATAGACCACAGTCTTCTTTCTGTCTGAGCCCTTCCCTCCCCCTGTGAAAGGCTGGTCGTTCTCACCTCCAACTCATATCACCCTGTTTATTTTCTTTATAGCTCTGATATTCTAATTTGTAGGTTTACTTCTATATTACCTGTGTCCCCCAGTGGTCCATAATTGTCTTAGAGGCAAGGATATTTCTATCTTTCTCCCTAAATCTCCAGTATCTGGAGTAGAGCTTAGTACACAGTGGTGCCCCATAAATATGTGTCCAGTAAATGATCACACAGTAGTGAGTTGTAACCAGAATCAAAACCCTGGAGAATCTGAGAGGATGTGCATATGTGTAGAGGCATAATTAGTAGATTGCCAAGAGTGGGCTATCTAAATTCTCTTCCAAGGTGGAGTCCACTTAATGGCATCTTCAACCATTTGAATGCAGTAAAGGAAAAAGTTGTTTTCATTTTCTTTGGTTGTGTTTTTTCACTGGGCTTTGAATCCCAGAAAAGTAATTGTAACTGCTTTCGTTCCATGCCCTTAGGCTGTGACCTTCATTCAGCGGTGACTATTATAGGAAAAGCACTTTCTCTGAATGAGGCTTCCTGTTGTTTCTGAATTTATGCCTATTTTTTATCTTATTGCTAATTAACTTACAGGAGATTCTATTTCTTTAGATAGCAAGTTAAAAATTGCCATATGAATGGAGAGCCCTTACCCTCCCTATTGATCCTTGCAGCTGACTACCAACTACCTCTCAAACCTCAGCTCACATGGGCTTTCCTCAAGGAAGTTTTGTTTCAGGTCCTTAGCTGCCTTCACTGTCCTTAATAGCATTTATCACATTCCAGATAACAAAATTAGTGGTACATTCTGTTGGGCCCAGTCCCAGTCTAAAAATTTATTGGAAGCCAGAAAACACGTTGGTCTTTTTTTAAACACCTTTATCTCTAGGAAGCGTTCAATAAAATAAGTTGAATCAATTAACCAGCTTTAAAATGCTGATATCTCTGATTCACAAATCCGTTTTCCAGCAGCCATAATATGTGACTTCATAATACTAAGTAAATTTCCAGAAACCTCAAATACAGGGGCATGAATGAGAGGTTCAATGAGAGGAACAGGATAATGCACATGTGACAGGAGAAGCCAGGTTTAACCTTCAATTGCAGAATTGCAAACAGGTCATTTGCTTCATGGGTTGAACATCTGATTTTTTAAAAACAATTATTGAAGTGATTATGGTATATTAATATTATTAAATTGTTGATGAATTTTGCCAAGTCTTTGGAAAGCAAATATTAAAGGATAGAATTATGATCATGTTTATATTTTATTCCATCATTTTGTTTTTGGCTTGTCCTATAAATTTTGTGCACAATGTTATAATTAAGGATCTTAAGGGATGAATGTACTAAAGAATTATACAAAATTTTTGCCATTTGCCTCCCCTAGAAGAAAAAAATATCCATACTATATTAAAAGACTCTGTCATCTTAATTAAGAGGCAGCTCTTTTCCTGTTTTTTTCCCCCCTCTTAATTATATAAGCTATGCTGAGTGGGATGTAATAACATGATTTTAAATTGATAATTAGTGTGTGGAAGGCATTTGGCAGTGAAATACAGACCAGTATCAGTGGCATAACTTTGGCAATAGAAAAACATAAATATAATCCAAATGTCAGTGCAGAAATAAAACCAGGACCAGATAGTCAATAATTTGATAAAATGTTTGGGAAACACAGTCAATTACATTAAATTTTTTAATCAAAACAAAATATGTAGTTTATTTAAAAGTCCTAGGACCTGGAGGCATAGTGTGTGTGTGTGTGTGTGTGTGTGTGTGTGTTTGCACGTGCATGTGTGCATGTGCGTGATACATATACAAAAACACAAGGTAATACACATACCTCATGTATATGGGTATAATTTCATACCATTAAAAATATATTCCTTATCCCTACTTGTACCTCTAGTCATAATCCCAAAAGAAAATGTTTCTTCTGGAAGCTATCTGCTTATCTGTAAGTAATGTACCTTATGCTATGTGTTGATTTCTCTATTTCAAACTATCTTTCAACTTCCTATTTTGGTGGGTAAGGATTTCTCTCCCATACATTACTACTGTCTGGCCTCATTCCTACTCCCTTCCAACATAGTTACAGCTATTATTTTAATTCAGGCATCTATATTAACCTTTTTAACAATATGCAAATAATGTTCACTGAAGAGCCAAAAGTATGTTATGATTATTTTTCCTTTTTTACTCAGGTTTCCATTTTTCCTGTAGTTTCAAAAAGCCTTTCTTTTTGTCTCTTGCCCTAACTGAATTTCACATACTTTTAATACTCTTCAGAAGTTCCATTATGTTACATATTTTCTTAAACTTCCTGTCTACCTCCCCTTCTCCTATTAAGCCCCTGTCCCTGGACTGCTTATTCTCTAGGTTTTCTTCCTGCTGCTGAAATTTGCCTTCTGGATTCCTTGTTGTCATTATTCTTGACTTCTTCACTCTTACATCAGTGGGTCCTTGAAGTGTTACAGTGAGTCCTTGCAGTATATTTGAGACATTGGATATCTTTATTCTATGATTATATATTTACTATATATTTATATATTTTTATATATAATATATATCTATATATTATATACTTTATTCTATGATTATATATGATTGGTAGATTGGCTGGGTATAAAATTCTAGGCTGAAATTCTTTTTTTTCTCTCTGAATGCTCTCTATCCTTTAGCCTCCTCTGGCTAGCTGAAGAGAAGCTCAATGCAATTCTGATTCTTAATCCTTTGTATTTATACTCCAGAATATTTTTGTCCTTGTTTAGTCTTCCAAAATTTACAAAACTGTGTGTGTATGTGTGTGTGTGTCCTTTCTTTTATGTGCCTTTTTAACCTAGACACTGGGAAATTTTCTTATATATATATTTGTGTGTGTGTATGTATATAATATATATATATATACACACACACACACAAAAAAAAAACTATATAGTTTTGTAATATCCTTTTTTATTTTTTGCATTTTGTCTTTCTACAGCTAAGTCATGTATTGAACCTTCTGGATTTATCTCCCAGTCTCCTTATATTTTCTGTGATTTAACTCTTTTGCCCTCTTGGAGATTCCTTGACTTACCTCTAGCCACTCATTATTGAGGCTTTGGGGGTTTTTTAAATTTTTTTTTTCTTTTTAATTTGCAAGTCCTTTATTTTATTTTTTTTTCTCCCTACTTTTATGGATTCTAATCTTAGTCTGTGGTTGTAATATCTTCTTAGAGCTCCCTGAGGATATTAAAAAAATTGATTTGAAGTTCTCTTTTTCCCCCATATTTATCTTCATTTTATCTGGGTTTCATTTTTGAAAGTTCTTCTTAGATACTCCAACAAATGCTTTTAGTCTTTCTGTAATTAGCTCTTTTCTTATTTACATGTTTTTAACATTCAACTAATAATGCACACATTGAAATACTGAATAGTTAATACTCTTCAGTTTTAATAAAATTGATGTGTACTTAGAGTAATTTGGCCTGTGACAACTTTCCCATTGTTTATCAAATTTACTTTTCTTCTCGTGGAAGAATTTTCAAAAAAGTCATGAAAATAATAGCAAACTTTTTAGCACACCTAGACAATGGCAGGCACTGTGCCTGCTTCTTCAGATTCTGTTGTGAGAAATAGTTTAATACCATCCAAGTATAAAGAACACATCATTAATACCATATATGTTCATAGAGACTAGGATAACTAAGAGGACCTTCTCTGGAATGAATTCCGGAATTTTCCCCAGATGTTAATAATTAATTGTGTTGTATATAACATTCAGGTTAAATTATGTATTAGCTTATTTAGTGGAAGTCTAAGATTGACAAGTATCTGCAGCAGGAAACGATATTTTGAGAATTTAACTCCTCGTAAAATATGTACCATGAAGTAATTAGTGCCTTCAGCAACTACTGGTGCTCTGTCTCTATTAGTATTCTAGGCCTTTTGGCAAGATAGAAAATATATTTCTGCTAGTTGTTAAACTGTTATTCTGAAATCATAAATATACAAACTTAAAATGGACAAGTTAGCTATATTAATACCTTAAAATTATATTAAATAAATAATGTTCTGTTCTAAATATTAATAATGCCATAATTGGGCATAAGGCAGGAAAATAGCCACTGTAGTAGCTTACTTGCTATGATTTATTAAGGAAATATTACTTGTTCATTCTGAAAATAAAAGCTGAGAGCACAGAAAAGGGGGGAGAAAAGGAAAAATTGTTCAAGGATGGTTTTCCACATGAACCTCTAAGTTTAATTGACCAACATCATTCTGCCTTATATTGGCAACTTTGTAAGGCCTGGGACAGAATGGTAGTGCTAATGGAGAGGAGTGTTGCTCCTGGCATTGTCTCCCATTTTAATTCATTCAGGGATTATACAGCTAAATTTACTGAAGCAGCTCTCAATCTGGGGCCTTTGGCAATGCTGCCATTTCTAAGAGCTAGAGTTCATGGCCAGAAACATTCCATGTAACATCTAGGAAAAAGTACCAAGTGAGTGAGTGCTTTTACAAAGTATGGCATGGTTTTAGCTTTTATTGTGTCATATAGTTTTGCTCTGATGGGACAGACAGGGTTGTCAGACTAGCCTGACCTTGTCTGTAACCTCCTTTCCTGTAGCCTCTCTCAGTGATTTTTCCGGAGGTGGCTGTGTGACCTTGTTCTGGTCATCATGTGTAAGTGGAAGTCTCTGGGTAGGACTTCCTGACATGCCTGGCCCATGAATAAATATTTACTTAGGGTTAAAGTAAATGAATGATAATCTTTAAGTACCATTTATAAAATTTAATGCAAAGTCCCTTTTCTTTGCCCCTGACCTAAAAATGTTGCTTTCTTCTGTCATTCTTGGCACGGGTTCCTTCACTGGATGACTTCTGTTCCTGTTGGTGTGATTATTGTCTGTTTACTAATGTTGTATACATTTGTCTTATCTAAAACTTGCCCCTGGGCATCAGCCTTGTACTTTGAATTTCTTCCTGGAGAGCCCACAGGTACTGCACATTTCATGTGCCCCCGAAGTGGGTTCATCTACTGCCCTCCCATCACCAAGCTTCACCTCTACTCATGATCACAATTGTGACTCCAGTCTCCCATCAGGGGTCCTTCAGAATCCTCTGTAGCTGCCATTCCATTACAATTCCATCAAACAGGACCTCTCAGGATCTCTCTCTAAGACTGTTTCCCAATGATGATTACTTCCCTTCATGACTTTCCAGTCTGCCTCCTATACTTTTCTACTAGATAAATTTCCAGAAAGGTGAATGGCTTGTGCCACATTCCTGCCTAAATGCAATTGCCCAGCCTCCTAGTTGCCCTGAAAAAGCATGTCCTAGAGCAGAAGGTACTCCTGAGAGCATATGAAGACTTCCATGGGAGTCCGTTCTCAGAGATCACTTCCAGGGCACTCTCCTTCCCCACCTCCTTCTCCATAAGTCAACATTTCCTACCTTATGGAAGAAAAGCATACATTTCACCTCTTCTGAATCTCACTATGGGGCATGCTCCATGGTACAAAAAGATGTCAGATACAAACCAAGGAGACAGCATTTATTGAAAAAATAAAACCCTACCTCGTCTATCCCACATAGTGGTCAGTGACACATGGCTCCTGAGGAACTGTCCAGGGAGACTCTCAGTAAGAAACATAGAAGGCAACTGTTCCATATTTCATGTAGATACCATATTCATGGCAAGGCTCTGTTCATCCCATTGATCTGTATGTGTTCATGGAAGCTCAGGAGTGACACAGTCATCGTGGAGATATGAATATTAACATGTATATTTTAACTGAAAATTAAAGCCAGAATTTTTTTCTGATTTCACCTATCAGTTAAAAGAATAAAGTCAGGCATTGCCAGTTAGGTTAGGATTGCCAGTTGGGATTCCTTTGGCAGGAATCTTCCAAAGCTTGAATCAGCTAAATCTCCAGCACTAAGGTTTGGAAGACTACTTCAAGCATGTCATAAAGGGTGACCGTGTCATACACTCAGAGGACCTCATCAAAGAGAATGCTATGTAAGGTAGCCCTGTGTGATAAGAGGAAACTTATCAAACAATAATGCAATAGCAATAGTGTATTAAAAATGAAAACTGTGTTTATTTTCCCCCAAATTTTTTGTTTGTATTAGGTGAAAAAAATGTATATCTAAATGAAAACACAGCAGGAATATTAAGTTACTTGAAAATTCTTGACGTAGCCTTTAGGTATACTTACTAGAAGTTAAGAAAGTAAATTATTCCGGTGAATAGTTAACAAATCTTTTGCAAGTCAATGTGTTTTGTTTCTCTGCCCTCAGAAAACTTTAAAAAGGACCTAATCAAAATGTCAGCAGGTGGATTATTTCCAATGACTTCAGTGTAATAGAACACTGTATTGTGTGGGTTTTTTTTGTTTTTTTTTTTTTTTGGCAAATGGCTCAGAGATCCAAAGTATTGATAGATATTGCTCTAATAAAACCTTATACTCTCATTTATTATGTGAATTAGATTTCTCAAGACTTAAATCTATAGAATAGAAGTGATGCTGAACCCTTTCTCGGTCCAGCAATAGGTGATATTCTTCCACAGTTACATGAACTCATAGGCAGAGAGAGTACTTGGCTCCATCTGTCTCATTAAAATATATATTTCTGACAAAATTTTATATGTTAGTAATTATTAAAATGTATATTTTTTATCAATTGTGTATTACAAGTAATTGTAATGAGAACGAATCCAAAAGAACTTCTAAGCACCTAGAGTTATACAACCAGAAGAAATTAAAAGAAAATTAATTTTAATCTCTATTCTTGTACAATATGATAGGGTAATCAGTATAAGACTTTCCAATGGAAGTACATTAAGTTAAAGTTAAATCGTATCTGAGTCAAGTGTAATGGAAAACAAGTTCAAAACAAAAAGAGTGATGTAAACTTTCTGACTGTTAGGTATTTGTTCGTAGCTTTCTTAAATGGGTAATAATGGGCATCCACTTGTACTTAGACTCCATTGGATACATTAAAAGAATCTTGAAACTTATTTTAAAATGTCAATATTTACATTATGCCAGAAATTATATCCTTTGCAGCTACTAGCCTTTATCATAATTTTTAAAAATTACATTACCTTAAAAATGTATTGAGACCAAAGCACTGTGCAGAGTCAGTGCAATCTCTATCAAAATCCTAATGACAGTTTTTGCAGAAGTAAAAAAACTATCCTAAAATTCTTATAGAAACTAAAGGGACTTCAAATAGCCAAAACAATCTTGAAAAGGAAGGACAAAGTTGGAGGAATCACACTTCCTGATTTCATACCTTGCTACAAAGCTACAGTAATCAGAATAGTGTGGTAATGGCATAAAGATAGACACATAGAGCAATGGGATAAAGAGCCCAGAAATAAACCTTTACGCATATGGCCAAATGATATTTGATTAGGATGCAAAACCTTTTAATGAGGAAAGGATGTCTGTTCAACAAATGGTTCTACGAAAACTGGCTATTCCACATGCAAAAGAAAATCAGACCCTTACCTTATACCATATAGGAACATTAGCTCAAAGTGGATCAAAGACTTAAATATGAGAGTTAAAACTGTAAAACTCTTAGAAGAAAACATAGAGGGGAAGCATGACATTGGATTTGGCAATGATTTCTTGAATGCAGCACCAAAAGCACAGGAACAAAAGAAAATACCGATGAATTAGACTTCTTCAAAATTAAAATTTTTGTGCATCAAAAAATACTACCAATAGAGTGAAAAGACAGCTCACAGCATCGGAGAAAATATTTGTGAATCATGTATCTGATAAGGAATTAGTATCCAGTATATATAAAGAACTCCAATAACTCAACAACAAGAATTCCCAGTTCAAAGTTCAGTAAAGGACTTGAATAGGCACTTTTCTAAAGAAGGTATACAAATGGCCAAGAAGCAAATGAAAAGATGCTCAACACTCCTATCTATTAAGGAAATGCAAATCAGAACCACAATGACATGCCAATCCATACCCACTAGGATAGGATGTCTACTATTTGGAAGAAAGAAAGAAGGGAAGAGATAGAGAGAGAGAGAGAGAGAGAGAGAGAGAGAGAGAGAGAAAGAAAGAAAGAAAGAAAGAAAGAAAAAATAATAGCAGATGTTGGTGAGGATGTAGAGAAATTGAATATTTGTGCCTTGCAGGTAGGAAACTAAAAGGGTACAGCCACAGTGGAAGACAGTATGGAGGTCCTCAAAAACTTAAGCATAGAACTGCCTTATAGTCCAGCAATTCTACCTCTGGATATGTACCCCCAAAAATTGAAAACAAGGACTCAAACAAATACTTGAACACCAGGGTTCATAAGTGCATTATTTACAGTAGCCAGAAGACGGAAGCAATCCAAGTAGCTATCAATGGGATGAATAGCTAAACAAATGTGGTCTACATGTGCAATGAAATATTATGTGACCTTAAAAAGGAATGAAATTCTAATGATTGCTACAATGTGAATGAGTCTTGAAATCATGTTGAGAGATATAAAGCAGACACAAAAGGACAAATACTGCAAAATTTCACTTACACAAAATGACTAGAATAGTTATGTTCATAGAAACAGGAAAGTAGAAGAGTGGTTACCAGAGGCAAGAGGGAAGGAAAATGGGGAGCTCCTTATAGGAACAGTTTTAGTTTGGGATGATGAAAAAATTCTAGAGATAGTGGTGATGGTTTTACAAGAGTGTGAATATGCTTAATACCACTGAAGTTTATACTTAAAAATGATTAAAATGGTAAATTTTAAGTTATGTATATTTTGTCACAATAAGATAAATAAAAATCTATTGAGAGAGTTGTTCAGATGTGGAGCTACATTTAGGCAATACATCCATAGGTGTTCACATGTTGAAGAACACCTGTCCAGTGTCCTTCACAGTCTGGACCCAGCCCTCTCCTCTCACTTCATTTTCTTTGTTCTAGCCACCTGGAAATCCACATCTGCTGTAATTATGTACAAGTTGTTCCCCCTACCTGTAATGCCCATTCTCCCCCACCCCACACACCACCACCAAATTGATTAGTGGAATCTGCTATTCCAAGGACCCACCACCTTTGAAAAAGCTGTGGTGAATCCTATAGAGAGAATCCATTTCTCCCTCTACTGTGTTCCTAAAGAACTTTTTCATACCTCTGATTCATTTCAAACCTGTCTTCAACCAGACTGAATTCTTTAAGGACAAGGATGGTATTTGCTTCATCTTTGTAACTCGGATGCATACCACAGAGCATAATTTGAAGCAGGATCTAATAAATAGTTCAGTAACTGAATTTTTAAAAATACATATGATTATTTCCTCCTAATTCTCCTTTGAGACAGAAGGCAGACCTTTTCCCCACTTTCCAGAACAAGAAAATAAGAAAATGTCACACCTTGCTCAGTCTACAGGCATCAGGTGGCTGATGGGGATGGAGAAACAGCATAAAAAATCTGCCTTCTTACAACCCAGGCCTGTGGAGGCAGGCACTAAATCTTATCGTCAGTATGTTAGGTCCATTACTCTGTTGGTTATAAAACACATGTTTTTGAACACTTGCCATAGGTTTTGTCCAGAAATGAAATGCTCTTATACATATTTCTGCTACTCCTTCCATAATAAACCCCCCACCGTTGTTCTAACACCACAGTTTGGAAACAACTGTGTCATTAATGAACGATCCCAGATCCTAACCAATGACCTCCAGATGAAAGGCTCATTATTCCATTACTGGTCTCCAGAGCTGTTTTGTTCCCTAGCACTGTAGCACCGAATTTAGACTGAAGAGTTTAAGCCTTGAACTATAAAAAAATGTAAGTAGTCCTTGACATAATTTGGAGCGATTACATTCTATTGTGCCAAGAATTCCTTATTAAAAATCAATTTAATTGTGCATATACCATCTGGTCGGTATTATGGTCTTTTATGAGAAGGAACCGTGATTTTGTATTTGCCTGATGTTCTACTAGATAAGCATGTCATTTCATAGAAAGGGGGGGAATTTTGTAGCACTGAAAAATTAGTAATTAAAGAAACTTAAAAGTGTTTACTAGACTTTCCTGTATTTAAACTCTTGTGGCTTTTGAGCTGTAAGATTTAATACTTTGTATCATTCAGGATTTTAGTGGAAAAGAAAGTAAGAAATGTGTAGGTGCATATCATATGCTACATTTATTTTTATGAAAAATTTCTTATATTTTTGAAACTCTAGTTCCCATTAATAAGACTTAGATTGTCACATTAGTATTTGTGTTGTCTTTTTATTCAAAGAATTTAGATAAGGAAAGGCTAGAGGTTTGCTTTTGATTGTCTGCTAGCTTGGTTTCTACTATACTAGCAAAAGATAGTAATATTTTAGCTCACAGTATTGCAGGAAAATATGTTGAACCAGAGTGACTGCATTTTATTATGCAAAATGGAGGACATTTGGGCAGCCTGTTTTTCAAAAACACTTTATACTCTAATGTAAAAAGGATCCTTTAGTTTTCTTACATGGCATTAGAGGCTTAAGGTTTGGGTCATTTTCTTTAATTTTTTGATCTGCTTATGTGCTTATGGTTGTGAAGTATTTAGTTCACATTACAATCTTAAAACATCAGTGTTGTAAATTAATAGCCATAAATGATTCAATTCTGAATCACCTTAACTTCAATGTTGTTTTAAAAAATCACTTGTTATATAGGGTCTGATGTTAACAGTGACCTATTTGGCACCAGCCACAATGTCTTTGATCTTCTCTGTGCCCCGATTTCCTCATTTTGTGAAATGGGGACAATGCCTACTTATTAAATTCCTATGAGATTTAAATGAGATATTCATTTGGAATGTTGCCAAGATTCTTGGCACAGGACATAAGTTAGCTTTTATCAGCATCAGAAATACCAAGATGACCGTTCTTCAGTGTGTGGTTTTCTTTCCATTTGTTCATTTAAAAAAAAAAAAATGAAGCTAGGAGATTAAGGAAGTTGCCTGTACTCATGTAGCAATTAAGTGCTCAAACTAGGATGAAATGTGTTTGGCCAAATCCATCATCTGTCTTGTGCTCCATTTGAGTGACCTTCCCTCTTTAATGTTAAATGCTAATATTCTGCATGTATTCATTTATCGAGCACCTGGACTGCACTAGATTCTGAGTGTGTAAGAGTGAGCAGAATCTTTATCATCCCCAGCCGTGTTGATCTTACACATGGTGGGGTAGAAAGGCAGCAAACAGTGCAAGAAAAATTATCAATGTGATGAGCTAACTTAGCAATGAGCCTGGTGCAGTGATAGAGAATAACAAGGCCTTTTCTTCTATGTGATTCTTTAACGTAATGCTGATGTGTTATAATAATGATAGAGATGTATAAAGAAAAATAATTTCTCCTTATCTGCCTCCATTCCTTTCCAGGTAATCATAGGAACAGGTTAGCTAGGCTACTTTTCTGTGCGCTCATACAAATACATGTAAATGTATGATGTTTTTCTTGTGGTTTCACAGGAAAAAAAATGGGTTCTATACATCGGCTCAGTCGGTAGAGCCTGCGACTCTTGATCTCATGGTTGTGAGTTCAAGCCCCACTCTGGGTATGGAATTTACTTTTAAAAAAATTAATTTTTAAAAGTGGTTCCTTTACACATTGCTCCATAACTTTTTGTTTGCTTGCCTTAGGAAGTCCTTACTGGTTTTATAAGTATGTGGTGTTTGCTGCCAACATCAGACCTGTCAGGGACCAACTCAGAGAAAACTCTCCAGAGATTTTAGAACCTAAGCCCTGCCCATTTATTACAGTAGTCACTATTTAATGCTGACCACTCGATCCCATAATTATTGGACTGAAGACACTTGACTTTTTAGAGTATCTTGCTGTTACTACTACTATTATTATTATTACTACCATTATTATTTCTGACAACCCTTTGCTCTAGAATAGCATCCCTGATTTTTTTCCCCTTGATTTCCTGTCTACCCGCCTACCTGTCTACCAACTTACCTATTTATTTTGTTTTTTCTTTTGTCAATCTAGTACTATTTTTTTAGCATCCATTCCTTTCTTTACATTCCTGTAGACTTAACGTTTCAAAAGATAAGTGCTTACACTTTTACAGACTTGCTATGTTGACCCCCCACCAATAAGGAACTTTAGGGGTTTTTTCCCATCTGTGCTTTCTGCTTGCCTTTATTTTTGTTTTCCACGATTACCCATACTGAAAAACAAGGTAGATTTTTACATACAGGTGCTTTTATTTATGAGAATGGATTTCTAAAAATAGGCCTTTTAGATGAAGTATGTGCTTATTTTTTCCTAATACACATGGCCAGATCAAATTCCAGAAAGACTGTAGCACTTTGACTTTTAAACAGGTATCTGTAATGCCAGTTAATCAGCTCAGCCCTGACGTGCAAATCAGTAGATCATGATGTTATTGCCACTTTAGCAAGAAACCATATGGCTAATTTATTTAATTATTCCCCGTAGGGTACTTTCCCACCTCAGTCCTCTAGCCTGGGTCTTGGAAGAACAGAGTCAATCAAGGAACAGGTCCTCCCTCTCCCAAATGAGGCAGTCATCTAAGTATGCCGGCTGTTAGTTGAGAAGTGGAGTGGCAGCAGGCACAGCCCACTGAGATCGTGCAATGTGGCCAGGACCTCTAGACGGGGATCTGTGCAATTAGCCAAGACGGTTACTGCGTTTTTGGCAGTGAGGCAGCAGTTAAAGCAAAGAAGGATCTTTTTCCAAGAAGGAAAAGCCATTTAATAAGTTTGAGTCAGTTTGCTCATAACAGGACTGCATTTGAGGACCAAAAACCCCAGGAGCTTGGCAAGCCATCAGTGCTTGGCAGGTCTTCCCACCAACTCACCAAGTCTGAGGCCGGCCAAGCAGAACTTGGCTCCCTCCGCTTTGACTGTATTAATTTAATAGCATTCCTAGTTAACAAGAAAGTGAAGGCAGAGGAGTCTTTCTCCCTATTAATACAGAAGAGTAAAGTGCAGTGGCTCTAAGCAAGCGATGGTCCGAGTAACTCCATCAGTGGAGGAACAGGGCGTCTGTCTGTATTGAGGGCATTGTGGTGGGTGTAATGCTTGGGGCATGTGGGCCACCAAAAAGGACGTTTGTGTTTAGGAATTGGGCAGTGCTTTCTCTTTTGTATATGAATTAACATTTGTATATGACTACCCAGTGCGAAGGTCTGATTTTGTAGTGTGTCAGGGAACCATTGTGTATCTGTCTCATGAATAAATGAAGCAGCAACTAAGTACGTTTGTATAAATTATTTAAAAATACAGTGTGTCCTCATACTTTTTCCATTTCACCTATGGAACTCTTGCCAAGATGAAATCAAGTGTGAGTGTTTACAATGTAAGAGAAAACCAGCTTGTGGATTTTGAAATTAGGAGGTGGATTTTTTTGTTTGTTTGTTTCATTTATTTGGGTTTGAATTTTGTTTTTCTCCACAAATATTTCCAACGAAATAAACAGGTCTGATCGTCTAATGATGGATCACATGAATGAAGATTGAAATTGAACTGGAAAATGTTGAGAACAAGCTTGTTTATACTTTTCAAAATGCCACAGCACCACCTGCAACTGATAAAAATTAGTACAAACATATCAAAAATCTTTAAAGAGACATGTGGCCAAGCCAGCGCCAACTTGGACAGGATCAGAGCACTGGCTGCTGAGAGGAAGTATCCCAACATGCAGCTAATCAAGGATGTTAATCTGAAGTAAAGATTAAAATATTTTACATGGTTCAGGATTGCTTGGAGCAAAAGTTAATGCTGGGAAAGAAATGGTTGATTTCTTGGGATTTTTTCCCCCTATTATATATTTTCTGCAGTGGGAGTGTCTTACTTAGTCTTTAGAATAATTTCTCATTAACAATTTATAAGGCTATGTTTCTGGTAGAAGGATCTAAATTTCTGAAATTCTGGGTTTACATCCAATGCTACCATGACCTCTAAAGACTAGAGCCTGTGGTTCTGTGTATGAGGTCAGGCCAAGGAGGAGTTACTCAAAAAGAAGTGAGGCTTTCCTAACCCCCAGCCAACCCCTAATCCCCACACAAATGAGAGCCTGCCTTTGTGCAATCTGTCACATACCATTCTTTCATTTAAAATAAGCTGCTGTTACGCCGAGATTTCTAAGTTTTATCAGGTTGACCTAATAAATTTATTTTTCACCCAGTAGTGGCCATATTGATTGACATTTTGGACCAGATAATTCTCTGTTGTAGGAAGCTGCCCTGGGCATTGTAGGATTACATGTAGCCAAATCTTTGGCCTCTATGAGCAAGATGCCAGTAGTGCCCTCACAAAGGTCTCCAGACGTTGTCAGTGTCCTCAGAGGAAAAATCAACTCTAGTGGAGACATACTGATTGAAATACTTATGTAAATAAAACATGAACACGTTTTGAAAATTTCAAAATGGTGCAAGAGGTATGAGACTCCATACCACCTCTTATCACTTCTGCGTAAAGATAATGAATGTCTAGTTTCTTACATGTTTTCCAGAAAGTTACCATGCAAAAGTATATGGATCTATTCTGCACAGTCATGACCATTCAAGAATATACCTTGATATTTTTCATTTTAATATATCTGTGAGACGTTTGTATTACAACACAGTTTTGTATTATTCTTTTTAATGTCTGCACAGTATTGTTCTGTTACGGATGAACCATAATTCATTTAACTAGCTATCAGTGTACATATGGGTCCTAATTTTTTTTATCCTTTTGAACACCATGTTAAACATCCTTGTGTTTTCATGTTGAATACTGTGTGATTATAACTATATCATTTAGAGTATTCCCTAAAAATGGAATCACTAGGCCAAAGGAAAAGTACATTAAATGTATTTGTGGACAGTACTACACTAGTATCTGGGTAGGAGGTAGCCATTTCCTCAGGTTATGAAACTTTAAGTCTTTGCTCATGATACCCCTCTGTGCGTGTATTTCATAAAAAGTGAGATTTCCTATATTTATGAGTTGTTTTTTTAACCCCTGTGATTACACTGCATATATTCTTTGCCTATTTCCCTAATAGCTTATTAGACATTTTCTTTCTCATTTGTAGGAACTCTTTATATATTAAGGAAATTAGTCCTTGTCATCTTAGTTGTCACAAGTATGTGTGTACTATTTATTTTCTTTCAACATTATTAATGCTTTTCTCTATAGAAATGAGTTGTTTCAAATTTAGCCCTCTTTTGGTACAATTTCTGTTTTTAAAGTCTACAGAGTTTTACATATAAAAGTGCTTTTCCCCCCCATTTTCTTCTATTGCTATGAGCTTGGTTTTTTATGTTTAACTATTCAAGCTATCTATAATTCATTTGAGTATATGGAGTGAGACCAAAATACCACACAATTTTTTCTAAATATCATGCTGTTGACAAAGTTGCCTCATATTTGGGTGCAAAATAATAAAGCAAGATCCATACTTGGTGCTTGCAAAGAACCAAGAGAGGGCTGTTGTAACACAGTGAAGGAGAAGTGGTGCTGTCTGGACAACAGGCAAGGACCTGGTCTGTAGGCCTTTGTAAGTCAGGATTGTGAATTTGATTTTGTTCAAATAGTGTTTCTTTTTCATGGTGGCGTCACATGTTTCTCTATATATAACATATATTTTGCTTTTTTTTAATCCACTGAACATTTAAAATTTTCTGTATTATATACCAGACACACTATTACTTCCGTCATCACATTTTCTGTCATGTTTTTAGCTCTTAATGTTTCCTTGGTTTCTGTCTTTTGTTGAAATTCTTGTCCTGCGTTACTTCCCTAAGGCCTTGTAATATTCTCTCTGGCCTCTGGTATTGTATACTGCTGGGGAGAAATGTGAAGCCAGTTGATCTTTCCCCTTGTAGGTTAGCTGCTTTTTCTGCCATAATGTATTAAAGTAGCAGTCTTATAAAATTTTAACTCATTAATTCACATTCAGGATACTGGAAGGTATTAATCTTTATCTGTGGTTTTGTTTTCTGGGGACAAATGGTTCTCTCCCTATTGGCTGAGAAAGGTATTAGAATATTTCAGAATTTTTCTTTTATTATATCTTTGAACATTTTTTTTTCTATTCTACTTGTTCTTTTTTTTTAATGTACACCTTTTTTGGGGAATATTTTGGTTATCTTTGAGAGTCTATCAGTTTCTCTTAAAATGAATGTTAACCTTTTGTACTTTGTTTGACATATTTTTTTCCCAAGCCCTCCCTTCCTATCCCTAAGTGCTGTGTCGGCAGTATCAGTTCTGGGAGCTATCCCCCTTTATGTGCCTTTCATCTGCAACATTGACTTTTTCTTGTTTGTTTCCTTCTTTGATATCTTAGGCATCTTATTCTAGCTCTTATTTCAATGAAAAGCCACACTTTCTTGAGCTCTTCTTGTGCTTGTCAAGAGCGTTCAAGATATTCTCCTACCTTATGACCTGGTTCTTTCTGTAAAGATTAGTTCATATTATTTTCATTTATTTAACTATTATATTATTTCATATACATATATGTGTGTGTGTGTGTGTGTGTGTGTGTGTGTGTGTGTGTGTATAGTATTTTCCTTATTATTTTCTGATGATGTGTAAGGAAGAGGGGCTGCAAAGTTGTCTCAGAACAATTTTGTCATCAATGTTCTGCATCTTCCACACTAGTCACCTGTAACTTGACAGCCGTAAGCACCTCCCTCACTGCCATTTCTTCTCCTTCGGTGAGTTGAAGTTCCATGTGTCTCACACTGAATGTCTGTATGTTACGGGTTTTCTGCCAGAGGCGTTTGCATTTCTTTCTTTTCAGGTTCCCTTGATCAGAGTCTTCCCAGTTGATGGCCATTTATCCTCCCTATTTTATCCTGCCATCCTCCTCATTGCTCCCCTCATTGTGGGGAGAAACCACATTTGTGTATACATTGCCCCTAGAACCTCAGTTTGCTTGCCGTGCTGAATGGGGCAAGGGGCTTCAGCCATGACTTGTCTCTGCTTCTAGATTTCACCCTTTAAATATAAGAGTTGATTCAGCTGTTTCTTGGATAGTTTCCCTTATTTCCTGCAAAACTTTTTACTCTGTAGGTTTTGTCTGCTATTGGCAGTCCCCCTTGTTTGAACTAGTCTTGTTGCTTTTATTACTTTCACTCTGTGTCATCTGTATTTTAATAAAGGCTATTCCATAGTTTCATTGAAAATAGTTATTTTCTATTTTCAATTATTTTTGCTGTTTTCAATTATTTTTGCTGTTTTCAGTTGATGTAGGGAAGGGGGGAGAGGTGTAGAAATATCACTACCTTCAACAAAAGATGACAAATTAACTGAATTAAACAATAAAAGTTAAGTGTTCACTAGATATTTATCAGTGTTTGCTCATTTGTTTGAATGGGAGAATATGAAAGTATAACACAATCTTGGGGAAATAAGGTTATAACTCTTAAAACAATTGACAAATATGCTTGAGTCAGATGTGGATCCAGGCTCTCATTGCACTAAAATTTTGGCTGAAGTATTGATTGTCAAGGCCGCCAGTGGTTAGAAAGCAGTGTGATTGGAAATGTTGTTTTAGGGACAGCTAATATTTGAACAGGTGTTGTAAAAAATATTCAGCATGCAGAACACAGCACAAACTTCTGATTCTTAGTCCCCCATCAAGATTTCTTGACTGGAAACAGCCACACCTCTTGGGGACCTCTTGGGTGACTGTTGGATTTATGAGTGAATTGGTGTGTGGAAGGATTTTTGACGATCAGCAAGGTCGGCAAGCTTATCTTAGGTTTAAGAGACTTCATAGTAGCTTTCTGAACCAGAGGATGAGATAATGAGAGCCGTTCTTAAGAAAATTTCATCTGTCAATTGAATTGAGGTGTATTTCATTTGATCCCACTGGGGCTTGGTGAGTCCTTTGTCCTGGGTATCACACTCAGTACAGTTGTGCATGTAAGGAACCTGGATTCAAGAAACTGGTTTGGAAAAATCTGACTCAGTAAAATTTCAGTAGTAGACTTGATCTCAACTCTTATTATCATGGGGTGGCTGTTCTGTGTTGCCATTGTAGTTCAACTCTAGTAACAGATTCAGTCTGTCATGATTTTTACCACTTAGGTGGAATCTGTGATTCACACAGGATGCTTTAAAGTCTACCTTCAAATCAGTGGAATCCTGTTGTATCCCCAGAATTCAGATGACTTTAAGCGGTGGCACTTTGCATTTCATTTTTCCATATTCGCTCCCTTCTAAATCAGGTTTTCGTCCATCCTCGTGATCCTCGACCCTCTCCTAGTGCAGTCTTACTGCTCCACCTCTTCTACTAATTATGCCTGTCTGATTCCTCCTTCTCTAAAATATTTTTATTCCCTGGCATTTTGCTCCACAGTTGTTTTTATGTCAGTCTGGCTTAATCAATTAGAATTACAGTCCACTTGAAGACATAAATAATTGTCTACATTCTATTTATTTCTACATCCCATGTTATTCCTGAAGATGATTTGAGCATGTTCCTTCCGTACTACCACATTTTGACCTTTGCTGAGGAGGTAGACATCTGATTAAGGGGGGGTCAGTATTTTATGAGCTAAGCTCACAAATGACCAACAGAGGAGTTTTTGTTGTTCTTTATTTATGGTTTTTATCTGTTTGAAAGTCCTACAAAGATCAATCATGTTTAACAAATCAACTTTATAGGGGAAAAGAGCGTGAATTTGAGACTCTTCCAGTCAATGAGAAAGCGTTGCCATGAAACACATTCAATATAAATTAAACATAAGTTGCTTTTCTGTAAATATGTGCACTTTACCAAATTGATATATGCCTTCAGGACAAATTCCCCTTAAAATATTGGTACATGTGATATTGGGACTTTATATTTTATGAAAGAACAGACCGCCACATCCTGTGGCTCTTTATCCCTCAGCAGCTGTGTCCAGCTGGTGGTCCACATTCCCCCTGCTACTTCTTCAGTGAATGGAAACATTTAGGTCAATATTGATATAAAACTTCTCGAACTTTCTTCTCTTCCAGCTTTGGTTCGCCTTTGTTAATGGATTTTCTGGGCAGATTTTATTTGAACGTTGGTGCATCGGCTTGTACAATGTGGTAAGCATTCTCCATCTCTATCAGATAGCATGCAGAACTTCAGTGACATTCCTTTATTGTTTATGTCTGGGAAGTGTATCTAAGTCAATCATCTGCACACATAGCAGGCAGCACAAATACGTCTTTAGAGCCTTTGTTGCGGCGACACATCCTGCAGGGGCCCAAGTCCTCCACACATGGTTTCAATCATAGCAGATCATTCTTGAATAACCCCATGAAATTATTAACCCATATATCTTGATAATAGACCCTTGTTACCTCCTTACTAAATGTCTGCACAACATTTCCATGTTTTTAGCTCGAGTAAAAATTTCTGAGCTGCATCGCAACCCCTTCCACTTCATAATTTTATTTCTGAATTCCTCAACACAGACATGCATATATAGTACATAATCTAATGTCCTTGTTGTCCTTCTTAAAAGAGCATCTGTCCTTGTGGAAGAATGTTTTCTTCTACTGCTAGTGCTAGAATAATGAATGCTGACTTCCAGCTCCCATGGTGAATGGTAATCAGCCTGTTCGGTATTTTTCATGATTTTAGAGTTCTTTTTTTCATTACTTCGCTATCACGGATTCAAAAGCTAAAAATAAATATGAACTACAAGCCAAACATGACGAAGTGTAGCTACTTAGCTTTTTGTTTGGCAGCGAGAACTCAGGGGCTCACAGCCTGGTGCTTTAGAGACCCCAGCATGCAACATTTTGAGTTGCACTTCCCCGTGTCTTTTGGACACTAACTCTGACCTTGCCTGCCCGGTGGGAGTTTACAGTCAGAAGTAGCCATCATAGGTAGATTCAGATGGCAGTTACCAGACATACAGTGTACATCGTGGAGCTATAAATATTTAAAGCTTGTATATACATTTGTGGCTGCATGTTCAAGTCATCTGTCCACTCCTCGGTCTTTTTTTCTTTTTTAGTAGCTACCATGCTCATTGCTGGGTATTAAATGCTGCATATGACAGGTTGTCCCAGCCCTGTGTAGCTTGACAAGTAAAGAGGGCCAAATGGATAGAATAACCTGCCACTGGGACCTGAGTTCAGATCTGGAGTTTAAAGAGCACCAGTCAGTTATGGACTGTCCCACGACCAAGTGCACTAGCACATTTGTTGCTAATACTTAGGCTCAAAAGGCAAAGGTGACCGTATTGAGAGCAGGGCTGAATCAATGCCCATTTATCACCTGTGCCAGAAGTTAGAGCTACTCTAATTCACCTACCACATGGAGAGAGGCTCAGGGACCTCCCCTTGGACGGATTGGTAATTTTGCAGAACATGTGACTGTTTTGAGCAGATTAAAATTATGTTGACTGTTCCATAATGATTTAGTGCCAGAAAGGGCCAAATCCATGCTCATATACATATTTATAAATAGGAATATATATTTATAAATAGGAAGCTGTGTGATGTTGCTTTATAGCAAAGGAGTAGAATACAAGTCACCTGGTCACAGGCATGGAGGCTAGCCCTATTTCTATACTCAGGCATAAGAGCTGGATTCTTTTCTTAGCTCTGGGCAGCCTTGGACAATTGAAATTAATGCAACAAACTCGTATTGAGGACCTGCTATGCATGAAATGCTGATAGGCTTTAAGACAGCATTGGTCAAAATAGGGTCCACATCCCACTTACATTAGAATAACCAAGGTTTGTTTGAAGATGCAGATTTCTAAGCCCCATCAGAGTTTCTCAGATTTACTGAAAAATACAACAAAATTTTAAACTTTTTTTTTTTTTTTTTTAGTAATGGTTGTGCATATGAAAATTTAGGACCCATGGTGAACTTTTGATCCCTAGAGTTGGGAATGTGTGGTATGCTCTTTGTGTCCCTCAGAAAAGAGAATATTGCTATAAAGAAGTGAATTTCAAGGTGAAATGGCCCTATGTCATGTCGCTACAGGTCCACAGAACAGGTGTTGGAGTGAGCCACCAACCAGTGGTGGCAGAGTTGGGAAGGTCAAGGGTCCACGAAGTGGTGTCAAAAAGTGTTGGCCTCCAGGAGACAATCATGCTGAAAGGGCCAAACCTTTTGAGAACATGGAAGTTTGTCCCCATTGGAATTGTTCTGTGGGGTGGGGGGAGCACATAGGTGGCTCAGTAGATTAAGTACCTCCCTTCGGCTCAGGTCATGACCCCAGGGTCCTGGGATCAAGCCTCATGTTGGGCTCCCTGCTCAACAAGGAGCCTGCTTTTTCCTCTACCCCTCCCCTTGCTTGTGCTTTCTCATGTTCTCTCTCTCTCTCAAATAATAAATAGATAAAATCTTTTAAAAAGTTATTGTTTTGGTAACTTTTGTTTGAAATAAACTGAAACTTAGAGAAATTAAAACTTAGAGAAATAATGCAACAGAGTATGAAGAACTCCTGTATTAGATTCCTAGTTATTAGCATTTTGTCCTCATTTGCATGATCTCTCTGCGCATGTGCATGTGTGTGCACAGCCCTGACGGGCACACGTGTGCACACCCATAGACATGAGTGTGCATACATACACACCCACGGGCGCTCATGGTGCATACCCACCAACACACTTATTTCTGAATCAGTTGAAAATAACACATCAGGCCCCCTTACTGCTTAATACTTTGGTGCATAGATGGTAAGACCATTCTCTTTTCTAACCACAGTATAATGATTGAAATCTAAAATTTAGCATGGATACAATACTATTATCTGATCCATATTAGTCCATATTCCAGTTTTTGCCACTTTTGTTCCAACAAGGCCTTTTTAGTAGATTTTTCCCACTCCAACCTCACTGCACAGAGTACAGTCTGGTACAAGAGGCAGTTTGGGACATCTGAGACATTCACTAGTGACCCCTCTTCTGGGCTGGATTTCCTCCTGCCATTTTCTCCAAACAGTATTTCTGCCTTGCTTGTCTTACTTTTTCTTTTCTGTAGTTACTCTTTATATTTATGTTTGATTCCCCGGGTCAGCTAAAGTAGCGAGTCCTCATTTCTCATAGCAGATTAAATAGCATTAAAAGTGACTTGAAACTCTTAAATCTCTCAGAATAATGAATGAAGGAATGCCATCCCATTGGATTCTCATTAAATCCATAATCAAATTTCTCCATCATTTTGTTTTATGGTTATAAGAACCACCATGATCAGATGGATTTCAGTTAGATTTCATCTCTTATTTTATGAAGAGATAACTCAATGTGTTTTAAGCTGTTTCAAAAATTAATCCCATTTAATCTTATCAAGCCAGCATAATTTGAAGAAAAAACTGTGGGCCATCCTCGCTTTTAAACAGAATTAGAAAAATTCTACATAAATAGCAAATAGAGTTCAACAGTGTATCAAAAGAGTAAAATATTTGACCAAGTAGGGTTTATTTCAGAAATATAGGAGGTTCAAACTTTTTAAATATTTCTAAATATCATTATACCAACAAAAGAAAAAAGAAAAACCTGATCTCATCAGTGGATGCTGAGAATGTATTTGAGGAAAGTCAGCTGCCATTCCCAAAATAAGAACTTTAAGTAAAATAGGAAAGAAAGAAACCAATTAACTATAATCCAGACTATTCATATATATAAAAAAAAAAAAACAGTAGCATATTGCCATAAATGGTAAAATCCTTAAATGATTTCATTTTAAATAGGAAATTAGTCAGGGATGCCTGAAATCACTATATAATTCAGCATTGTTTTTGGAATTTTCAGCAACTGCCAAGAAAATTAAATAACTATTACAAATACTAGAAAAAAATGATTTCTGTGCTTATACAAATATGCACACAAAAAGTGTCCTTTTAAATGTGTTCGTAAGTGGCTGTCTATCTAGAAAACCCAGAAAATACCAGTAAAGAAATACTAGAATTATAAGAGAATTTAAAAGGTGACTAGATCCATAATAAACATGTAAGACCCAATAGCTATTTCTATCCTAACAATCAATAGCTTTTTTTAAACTCTAGCAATGAGCACTTAGAAATGCATGGGTAGGGGCTACCTGGGTGGCTCAGTGGGTTAAAGCCTCTGCCTTCGGCTCAGGTTATGATCAGGGTCCAGGGATCAAGCCCCGAATCGGGCTCTCTGCTCAGCAGGGAGCCTGCTTCCCCCTCTCTCTCTGTGCCTGCCTCTCTGCCTACTTGTGATCTCTATCTGTCAAATGAATAAATAAAATCTTAAAAAAATGCATGGGTATAATAATTGCTTTCATACACATTGCATAGGAATAATTTTTATAGTACCAACTAGGAAAAAAAATCCAAAATCTTTTTGAAGTATACAAAATAGAGTTGAACAAATAGAAAGGCATATTATTCTTTCATATGAGAAGGTGATATCATTAAAAAAGCTCCTCTAAATTGATATATAAATTTATGTATTCCAATAGAATCCCAGTGATTGATTGGTGGGGGAGGAGGGCAGTTACATAAAATGATATCAAAGTATAAATAGAATTAACACGTACCTGAGAATAAAGATGTACAAAAAAGAACAATTGTAAGGGTCAACTTCTCTTTACTAAACGTTGGACTATAGTACGAGCCTGTTGTAACCAAGTCAATGTGATGCTGATGTGAAACTGGACTAGGCAGTTAGGGAATCCAGAAGTAAATTCCAGTTTTGAATTCCAGATCTGTAATATGTGAGAATTTAATAAACGTCAAAGGTGCTATTCTAGCTAAATGGGAAATGTTTGGACTAATTGTGTTCTAACAACTTGGCTCTTTATTTGGAAAAAAATAAAATTGGACTCCTATCCTATACCACATTGATAAATAAATTCCAGATATGTTAACGTTTACATGTGAAAAATTAAAACTGTAAGCTTCCTGCAAGAAACTCCTGAAAACTTTAATAACTGTAATTGGACACTCAAAGCTATTCTTGACCATATAAAAATTAAGCAATTTTATATGGCAAGAGAAACCATCAAGAAAGCCAGGAGACAGAATTCATTTGGATGGAACTTTATAATACAAAGACAGGATGGATATCTGTTATAATCCAAGAACTCATAGAAAAGTGGATAAACCACAAATAGAAAACGGACAAAGGACCTATCTAGACCATTCACAAAACTGCAAATCCACATGTCCAACAAATAAATAAAAACATTCTCAAGCGCATCAGTAATCAGGGAAATGTGAATTTTTTAAAAAGATTTATTTATTTATTTTAGAGAGAGACAGAGAGAGCATGCATAAGTGCAGGGGGTGGAGAGCCAGAGGCACATGGAAATAGAGAAATTCTAAGCAGACTTCATGCTGAGCATAGAGCTGGACATGGGGCTCCATCCCAGGACCCTGAGATCATGTCCTGAGCTGAAACCAAGAGTTGGACGCTCCACCAACTGTGCCACCCAGGTGCCCCCAAAATGTAAATTTTTTAAAGTAAGAGTTAATATCTCCAATTTTTCAGTCTGGAGAATATTAAATATAACACCATTGCTGATAGAGAAGCAGGGACAAGATTACTGTTGTCCTTTGTAAAAGGAAAGGTAAACGTTTTTTGAAAGCAACCAAGCAGCATCTTGTAAAATTTGAAATAATTGTATCTATTATATTAATTGTACCCACACTGCTTCTGGGAAACCTTCCCATAGGAATAAAAGATAAAGTGTATATGTTGTAATATAGCATAGATTTTTTTTTTGATACAAAGTTTGTGGAACAGAGTTGGAAAGAAATTAATGCCTATCTGTAGGTGAATAGCTTAAAAAATATGGTGCATACATACTATGGATTAGTATGTGGGCATGAGAAAATTGCATTAGTGTCAGGCCGAGGGGACTTGAAGGGCATCCCATCAATATGGAAATATGGTAGGTCCTACAGGGCGGTTGTCCATTGGTGAAGGGTAGGATGATTTGAAGTGGGTAGAAAGTCAAGTAAAAAAGGAAAGGAAAAAAAAAAAAAAAACCAAGGATGGCAGTATCAAGTGTGCATGATAGCACATTTAAACAAAACCATTGGGCGCCTGGGTGGCTCAGTGGGTTAAGCCACTGCCTTCGGCTCAGGTCATGATCCCAGGTCCTGGGTTCAAGCCCCGCATCGGGCTTTCTGCTCAGCAGGGAGCCTGCTTCCTCCTCTCTCTCTGCCTGCCTCTCTGCCTGCTTGTGATTTCTCTCTGTCAAATAAATAAATAAAATCTTTAAAAAAAAAAAAAATAAATAAACAAAACCACAAGGGAGAATTGATGTACTAAGTGTGCAAAGCTTCTGAGATGTTTGTTAGGAGCATCTCCCTTAAACAGATGACTTGTATTCCTGGGAGAGAGATGAGTACAGCCACTCTTGATCCTTTTGTCCTTGAAACCTAGAGAACATTGACATCCCAGGGCTGTTTACCTTTCTGCTCCAAGGTATAAGAGGAGCCTTCAAGTTTTATTGGCCTTCCTCCACCTGTAAATTACAGGTAAAGGTGAAAGTCTCAGAAGGCACCATTGGCCCAAGAAACTCATTGTCACGGGAGCTTGCTGTCTCCTTCCCAGCCTTGTCTTGTGCCCTGTCCTCAGCCAGTCACCATCCTAGATGTCGTAGAAGTCCAACCCCGACCCCCAAACATACCACATGTGTTTAGACCCAAAGCTTTGTGAGGGGTTCCTGTTTCAGGGGAGTCCTTCCTTCTTGCCCCTCTCCCTGACATTCCTTTTCCTCCTGCCAAATCCCCTAGGTCCAATACCTTATAGGTCAGGCCCTCTTTGGTCCCAGAATCCTGACTCTCCCTTCTCCTTCTCTGCACTCTCCCCCATGAGTAATTTTGCAGAGTGCTGAGTTTTATGTGTTTATTTATACGCCTGCCGCCGGCTGCCTGTCTCCCGCTCTGCAGTAGACGGAATTCCTGGAGGTCAGGGACCTGCTTCTTTTCCTTCTTCTGTCTTTAAACGTCCGTACCTATTCCTGGTGCTTATCACAGTGTCTGGCCCATAATTCATTCCCAATAAATGTCTGTCAGATGAATAAATGGATGAAGTACATCATGCTTCCTGAAATCTGAGTATAAGATCAGGATGGGAAGTTGTAAAATTGTGCCTGAGCCGATGATCACTAAAAGCACGACACTTCACAAAGCCACCTAAATCACTGCTCATTTGACAAAGGAAGGTAGTTGTTAATATGACATGGTTTCTTAGCTAATCATATGTTTATGGTGTTGTTTTCAATGTCCAATGGATTCATTTTTGCTGATTAAGTAACAAAAATGGTCGTTCATGCACTTTCTTTGTTTGGAGGGTGTCTGGTAAGTTGTGAATCATTGAAGCTCAGGTTCAGACTTGACCTAAAATTAAGTCATCATTCCATAGAACGGAAACACCTAAGCCAGGCGAATCAGAACGTCCTCTTTTAACAGCTCATTGTTCTCCATACAGATTTTCACTGCACTACCACCCTTCACACTGGGAATCTTCGAGAGGTCTTGCACCCAGGAGAGCATGCTCAGGTTCCCACAGCTCTACAAAATCACCCAGAATGCAGAAGGCTTCAACACAAAGGTACACAATGTTATTGCAGAATTGTCACTTCAAAAGGGCATAAGCACTGCTGTATGTCTTCCAGCTCTAGTTATCTGCATGTGAGAGAGCTAATGCATTAGAGAGAACCTTCGAGAAGAGGTGAGACGCCTGCCCTCTCCCAGTCTGACAAGCCAGTAAATTCAAGATGCCAGCTGGAAAGGAAGCTTCTGTGTTGCATGTTTAGTTCCTGTTTGTTGACTCCTTTCCCCTTGTCCCTGTGTGGCCAGCAGCACCCATGGCCCTAGGGCCTTTTGGATCAGCTGTCAGAGACTCCCCTTACCCTTCATAAAGCCTTGCATTGAGGAAGGCTGGGAGCTTGCCTAACAGAGCTTTCTTACCACCCTGGCTTGGTTTTTCCTTTAAAAGAAAATGTTTCTTTAGCTAGCGAGAAAAATTGGCCAGATGTCAACACAGGAATCCAGTCAGTTGTAGGTATCTTTTTTTTTTTTTTTTTTTAATCAGACTGGAAAATCAAACGAGAAAGCCTCTAGACCTAAAAGGTGTCAGCAACCTTGCGAAGGGCCAAGTAGAAGCTGGGTTGGGTGTTGCCAGGATTCCACAGTCAGGACGGGCAGAGGGGACCTCATGGGGCCTGCCAGTCACAGCCAAGTGGCAGAGAGGTTGAGGGCCCCGGCCAGAAGAGAAGACACGTGCCAGGCTCGGTGCAGGACGCCTGTGTTGCCATGCTTCTGTCTTCAGGTTTTGTGCAGGCGGGGATTAGGATGTTTAACGAGAGGTTCACTGAAATCTTTTAACAGAGGTCAGTGAAATTACTGGGCACCAGTGGTGTGCGTGATTTGCTTGGGTAGCCGCCGGGGCCTTGGTAAGGATGCCAAGTGGAGTCCTCCAGGAGAGAACCATCTCTGAAGCCTTCATTTTGAGCCGGTGTTATTGATAGCCTCCCTTCAGAGCTGTCTTCTTTTGAAGAAAGCATAATAGGCACTTCCAAGCCTGGAAAAAAACCAAAATGGATCCTATTGGTTTTACTGTCTTCCATACACGGGAAGACTTGGATGAATATTTGTTTTCAGTCCCTGTTTACTATGAGTTTGTCAATGGGAAGCATGGCCTGTTGGTTCTGCATTCTTTATGTAACTCTGTTTTTTAAAGCGCTTGAATTCAAAAGCCCTATAAGATGGGAAGTAAGTAGGGAATGGACCTACTTAAAAGGTAGTAGAGCTGAGAATTCTCTGAGACTTATTTGCAGACGCCTTGGAGACTTTTTTTTTTTTTTTTTTTTTGAGGGGGTGGGTAAGGAGGTCAGGGAGAAGGGAAAAAAAATGAACATTTAAAAATGGAAAATCCCATTGTCTTATGATTTTTTTCATTTTTCTGCTTCCCCACCGCTACTTAGGATCAAACTATACGACAATCCCCAGAATAATCTAGATTTTTTTAAATAAATTCAAGCTGGCTTTAGTATAGTAGTTCTGTCATCTCAGTAGTAAAAAGATGATTAAAGTGCATTTATGAAACCTTAATTTAGAAGAAACTAAACGTTGTGTTCTTCTGTTTGACCTTTGAAGTGTTAAAGAGAATTTTTAAATGTGCATTATATTAACCAAACTCCTAGAAATTAACAAGTTGCTCCAGAGGGATTTTAAAAAACAAAACAAAAGAATGGGAGCACCATGTAGGAATCTACATTTAAAGTGTTTTTAATGCTTTCAGGAAGTCCACAGTTTCTGTCTCTTGTTAACAATTTTGACCTAACACCTTTCTCTTTCTAGATGATTGTAAAAGTCTGTTGTCTTTTTTTAGGATTCTTAAAAAAAAAAAAAAGGCTTATAAATCATTTTTGGTTGTGGACAGATTGTATATTGGTCCACGTATATGTGCATATATATTTAGGTCTTTGCAGCAAGGTAATATTATCCGGAGATAGTCCAGTCATTTGTATGTAAAAATGAGGAAACCGGTATTTTTTTAACTTCAAGAATACTAGGCTACTTCTGGAACAACGCAGACCACTGCCAGTATCCTTCACAATGAGGCGTTTGTTGAGTTGCACAGAGGTCAAGAGTTGTGGGCAGCTCCTGACTCCCTTGGTTTGTTTTCCCTTAGGTTTTCTGGGGTCACTGCATCAACGCCTTGGTCCACTCCCTCATCCTCTTCTGGTTTCCCATGAAAGCGCTGGAGCATGGTAACGGCTTCATGATTTCAACTGTCAGCAAGTAGCTCTGCGGTCCCTCTGGTGCCAGTTGTTCACAAATTTTTTTTTTCCCAGTTCTGCAGACCAAGAGATCACAAGAACACATTTCAGAAGAAAAACATACCTAAAATCTAATGAGAGCTCGGGCTCAGGTTTATAGCTTGTAGGTTTCATCCATTCTGGCTCCGAGAGCCCATTTTCTTTCCAGTTGCCTGGAGAGTTTAAATGCTAGGAATTCTAAACTTTATTTTTAATAACTGAGTGGAGGATCTTGAAGCAAAACACTGTGCTGGAGTGAAACATCGATGCCTCTCGGCCCCAAGTTTGACATATTCTGTTAATTGCTTGGGCTTTCGTCTTCCAACCTCACATACCTGTATGCAGAGTCACTCAAATCTTGTGAGGGTCTAACCTTACACCTCATTTCTTGAAAGAGTCCCCTCTCCTTGACATACACTTTTCAAGCAGACTTTTAAAGTTTGAGGCCCGATTCTCTCGACTGGTTTTAGTCTTTCCTCCAGCTGGAAAAGGACGTGTGAGAAACGTGGCTGCCTATATTTGTTCACACTCCTTAATACATCCAAGAGATTCCCTCCTAAAGAGACACATCTTTTAGTCTCAGAAAAGGAAAATGGATCATGAGAATGCTACTCTTTCATTCCTCTCAAATAGTAATAATCCCCCTGGGAAAAATTACTCCAAATATTGACTAGACAAGGCCTTTTATTGTTCAGAGAACCAAAGAATATAAAGCTTCCAAGCCTCTTTGTTTCTATGTCAATCTGTTTTGTGCTTCAAACAAAAATGATTCATCCTCACTGATATTCTTTAACCTATTAAACACCGACAGTTAGAAAAAATGCATGCCCTGCCAATTTATTACAGCCTATGACCTGTTCTTCGAGTTTCATCTGACCCCTCTTTTCCCTCAAGGGTCCCTAAGTATCTAGATCAGGAAATAAAAACGTTCTACTTCTAGCCCTCCCACCCACCCCCAACACACGGGGCATTCTAGCAAAATCGTGTTCTTTGAACTCTAAAGCTCTCCTGTGGTTCAGCTTTACTCAGTGTGGATTTCTGTGTATTTCGAGTGAGCAGGGGCTACGAATAGAAGAGTGTTGAATGTGGTTCGCTTAAGAAGCTCTGCCGGTTTGGTGATAGAAACTGCCATCTCTCTAGCAGGATGGACTGGGGCTGGGAGGTAATTTGTCTGATGAGCGTAAGAACAATCTGGGCAGCTGTCCTGTTATCCCTGAGCCCATACTTAGGAAGACACAGGGACTAGTATGGACTGGACCACGAGTACCATCTCCAGGCCCCTTACCCTTCTCATCTAGACATTGCACTCTGGTCCTAACTCCAGAGTGCTTGCCTTTGGACCCTCAGAAGATTTATAAGATGGTCACTCAGTTGTCTGCTTCATAAAGCCCTAATATGGCCCATTCTGCAGTAGAAGTGATGGTTTTCCAATCCCGGAGATAGGATTGATTATGTGTGTTGAGATTGCAGCTTGCTACTTATGGTGGAATTGGGATAGTCTAGCTAGATGCCACTATATAAATCTGTTCATTCCCCTGAAATAGCCTGTGTTTCAAAACAGATAGACTCCCAAAAGTTACTTATTTACCTGAGAGACAGCACCAAGTGAATTTCAAGTCCATTTCTGCCACCCTTATCGGCTTCCCTCAAATCTGGTGATTTACCTAGTAGCCAGCCCATAGGATGTTTTTCCAGTTTGTATTATCATCACTATCATCATCAATGTCATTATTTTATTGTATGTATTTAGCCTTCGGCATAGAAGCTTTCTGTTAATTTTGTTGTAAATGTTAACCTATTGAGTGCAACTGTGTGAGATGAAATAAATTGCAAATATTAATTATATTTGGCAGAGAATTATAGGAGGCCATTGGTGTTCTTGTTCATGAGTTGACTTGTTCTAACAAATGAATATTTTAGAATTAATTTCTAAATTCTCACTATTAATGCATAGCAAAGCTGATTGCATCATTGCTCATTAACCTTATTGTGTAATATTTATGTCTAAGGCTTTGGGGTGGATTCTAAGGGTGCTAGGTGAATGGATCAACGTAGCCTTACTGTCAAAGGGTTTGTAGTCTGGTAGGGAAACTAGATCCACGCATGGAAACTTCTAGTACAAAGTAGAAAATAATTCCCACAAGTAAAATACAGATGATATGCTATGGGTTTTCAGAGGGCTGAGAGAAAATGCCTTTCTTTTGGGATTATTAATGACTTAGTAGAAGAGGTAACATCCAGGCTTAGCCTGGAAGCCCAGGTAGGATCGAGAGGTGTAGGAATGGATGGAAGAGCCGAACAATGTAGAGAATTTCAGGGCAGATGTGGGAAGCTGTGAGGAGTCTATCCTTTCACGGGTGAAGGTCAGAAAAAGATTTGAGAAGGTGAGTGAAAACTGGACAGCACAGGGTTTTGAATGTGAGGTTGAGAAGTCAGGACTTAAAATGTTGTGTGAAGAGTCAGCCTGGATTTTAGATCAAGGAGAGTATCATGATCAGAGCCCTTTGGGGAACAAATGTATCAAGTCCATAAAAGTGAAAGGTAGAAGGAGAACTAGAGGCAAGAACACTCGTGTGTGCAGGTGTTGCAGGGAGTGTGTAAGGAGATTAACACCCAGGAAATGGGAATGTGCTTACACACTTCCAGGGAGTGTGTTTTGAGAATCTGTTGATTTAGCAGAATCATGGCAAATCAGTGACCCTGAGAGTGCCAGACCCTGAGAGTACACACATAGAAATTCTGCCTCTCCTGCCCCCGGCTGCTTCCGGAAGGCCAGAGCTGATGACCAGGAGATGCGTGCATTGCTGCTTCCTGGCCAGTGTGCTGTGGGCTACAGGGACACAACCTAGTCCAGAGGCTCTTCTGAGGAAGAGACATTTATATTCTTGAAAGGTGAGGAGGGGCTGATCAAGTGGGGCAGGGCAGGTGTGGGGAAAGGTGAGAGAGAGAGCACTCTGGCCCAACCAGGCAGGCATGCAAGAACCTGAAGAGGCCATGGGCAGTATTTCCCAATGCAGGGCCGGGGAAACCCAGATTCTAGACTTTGTTGGGCGCCCTTATGAGCATTTCAGGATGCCGGCAGCAAATGTCAGTAACCTTCCCTTTTTCTTTCCCTATCCTTGTGCAACTATAATAGAGCAGAACATGTCTTGACATATTCCCAGTGTCCCCTCTGGGGTCAGCAGTGGCACCCTCTAGTCAAGACAGCTGCATCAGAGAGGTGGGGGGGAGTGGCTGGGAAGGAGGGTGGGAGGTTAGGGTTAGGTGAGGGTCAGATCAGGAAAACCTGGGTGCAGACTTTTCTCGGTGAGAGGCAGGAGGTAGGAAGATTTGCTTCATAGAAAAACACATGATGTTTGGCAAGAGCATGGATTTTGGGGGTTGGCGAAAAAAGAAAGTCAGTGGTGGAAATCAAGAAAGATTGCAAGTTTGAGAAGATAGGGATATGGCAGCTGATGGGATTACTTGTTTATATGTGCTGATTTACTGTCTTAATTCTGAGTTCTTGTTACACTTTGAATCACCATTTAGAATGATGTAGCACCCCACCCCCAAGGAAATACAGGAACATGGCACTGATTTGAGAGGAACTGAGACACGTTCAAGGCTTGGGGGACCCTGATCTAACAGAGGAGTGCCTCTGTCCACCCCCAAGTCCCACCTGAAACTGTCGCCCAGACTCTGTCTCACAGCCAGGACCCTAAAGGAGTTTTGCTTGATGGGCTAGGGTTCCTAGAGCCCTTCATTTCATTGTTTCACACTTTGTGGATTATGTCACAAAGATGGTAGATTTTACTAGGAGCTTCTCTCTCCACTATGAAGAGTGGCTTAGAGGCTTACATATCAGTGTTGTTCACTTTGGGCACATAATTGTTGGGAAGAAATATTTTTGAGAAGGTGTGAGCCCGTTGTTCATTCCTTAGAGAGGTTCCAAGAATTTTGCTTTGCTTATTTTTGCGTGGTTTTGGATAGACCTTTCAAAGCACTCCTTTGCTGATGGAATTTGTGATGATTCATTTCAAGTTTCAAAATAAATTTTTCCACTCAAGCAATTCAGCAAATCAGATTTCTTCCAACCATCACAATCTTACGCTCAGTCCCGTGGCCTGTCTGCAGCTCCCATACTTTGATCTGAAAGCGAGTCTAGGTTAAAACCGGAGATGTCACCTTTGTAGGGCCCGAAATTCATCAAGACCCTTGGTGTCTGCCCACACTCGGGTTTTCCTTTGGTGGAGTCCAGTCTGCATATTTGAGTATTCCTCCTTGAAGTGGAATGTGGTTATTGGCAAAAGAAAGTAATATCAGTTTGGACTTAAAAAAAGGAAATTTTCAGATTTTTCTTGATGAAATTTAGGGGGGGTGAGGAGAAAGAGAATATACTTAGCAGCAGAGAAAAATTCCTCAAAACCTTTGTTTCTCAATTCCTCACAGCCCACACCCTGGAAATCATTCCCACCCCTTTTCAGAAGGAAAATTACCATATGGATACGTATTTTATTGGCATTAATTAAGCAGCAAGGTCTTTTGAGAATTTCGAGAAAAGGTGATTTTATACTTTTTAATGACTGTGCTGCTAGATGACCAGTTTTATAAACTATGCACGTGGATAAGATGAAACATAGCCTGCTTATCTCTGCTTATGGCATTATTGGGTCGTTTGAGCTTGAACTATTTCTGATCTGTACCTGGTACTGCAAATCATGCCATTTTATATCACGTAAATCCCAATGACTAACCTTCCTCACATTCAGCGATGTTAGGGCAAGACTGCCATTCTCTGAGACTGCCACTTCTTAAACTCAGTTATTTATTAGAAAGGAAAAGCTAAATGAGTCTGTTCTCTGTGCCAGGCCTACCCTGGCTCCCGGGCATCCCATGGGGAATCAGTATGGCATTAGTGAATACTGTCCTTGATGGCCATAGCTCCTGGGCCTGCTGGGACAAGGTGCTGTGGTAGTCACAGAGTTTCCCAACCAAATGCTGTGTTTTCAAGGAATATAGGGAGACAGGAAGCCAACACTTTGTTCCCCTTTACAAGCCACCACCCTCCTGTGTCAGATTCAAAAACATCTGAAATGGATGGAAACATCTGGGGAAGAACATTAAACGCTAAATGGGACAGAAAGGGGAGTAATTCACTTCACATGGCCTCCACCCTCTGGAACCCCTCCTGAGAGAACAGAGTCCTGGAGGACCTTCCCAAGACCCCCAAGCACAAAGGTGAAGTGAAAGGGGCTTGTCTGCTAAAAACTAGAAAGTTGGAATACTTGGGAAGTTTTTTCGATTCTCATACAAATGAAACTACAGCTTATAAACCTAAAATACCTCATTACTAACCCCATTGTGATGTACTTAAATAAAACCGAGTTTCCAAATTCAGAACTTTTTTTTGTTGTTGTTTTATTTGGGCTTGTTTTAAACACAATGACCTGTTGAAGGAAAGCTCGGACCTTGTGTTCCGCTTCACAAATCCGTGGCGCCAGCATTTGGAAACCCAGAATTGGGCTGGAGGCCCACTGTTAAGTATCTCTTAGGTTTCAGGGTCTCTTTTAATAAGCCCCATGTTACATGTATTTGACACAGTCGGGGTTTGGTGTCATGCTATAAGAAGCATGAGCCAGAGTTGCCCAATTTCGCTAACCCTTATAACTTTATCAGAAAGTCGAATTGAGAAGTTGAATTGAGGTGCATTAGCCGGGGTGGGAATAAACTGTAAAGAACAAATCTTGGGGGCGTATCCCAATAAAAGCTAATTTCTTATTCATGTCACAGTCAACTGGGAGACTGCATTGAGCATACTTTCTTACGTTCCAATATTTTTTCCCCACATTTTTGATGTTCATTGGAGCCTTGATCCTGGAGAGACTGCCCCTCCCAGGGCTCCTTCTCCTGGCTCTGTCCTCTACTGATGGGAAGGCTGAGAGTGCACGCAGGGGTCATGCATGAAATGGAGCCCCCACCCCGTATTGAAATGGACCCCCCCCTCGCCGCTGCAAGAATGTCCAGAGGCCACACCCCCAGCCATCTCTTCTCTGAACTGTCATGCACCAACGAAGTATTCCCCCTGCCCTAAATCACCCTGGGGTCAGATGCCAGACAATTACGGATCACCCCTATCACACAGAGCCTGCTGAAATTATTTACACCATCCAATCCTAAGCTTACACCTCATACCTAACCACCTTTGTCCATTCCATCCCCTGAAAACCCCAGTAAAGGCTCTGGACCGTGTTCTCTCTTTTCCTCTTCTGCCTCCTTACTGACCCCGATGCTTTCCCTTGTGGCCCTGCTTGGCATCCCTGCCTCATATTTCTAGGGATCTGTAAGTATCAACTTCTTCCTTAATGACAATCATTTCTCTGTCTACATATCTTACCACCTCATTAAAACAAATTCAGGGTCCATTTCAGTACAGTCAGGTTCCATTTCATGCGTGACCACTGCGTGCACTGTCAGCCTTGACATTAGTAGGGGACAGAGCCAGGAGAAGGAGTGGTTGCTCTTGACCATCTCTGGGAAGGGATCCATCTCTTCTGCGCATGTCTGATTGGCAAGGACTGGTCACAGGGCCCCACCTGGGTACAAGGAGCTAAGGAACTTTACTTAGCTGTGCACCCAAGAACAGGAGACAAGTCTGTGGCCACACAGGTGGCTATTTGCCATTGGCCATCAAGTTCACGTCTCATCATTGTTACCACCTGTTCTTTAAACTACCTTTTTAAAATCCATTTTTAGTAAACAAAAATGAAAAAAAAAAAACAAACCCAGATTGAAATTTGAGTTTCGTATCCTTCACTTTATCCATCAGTAATGGCAATAGAGAGGAGAAAATCCAGCAAAAAGGCTTATATAACCAGGAACTTAACCCAGCACTGGTTATGAATGTAATTATAATCATTAACACGTGTATAAACTCAACCTCCTATAAACTCTCTCCAATATTTTATACCACTCTTTATAGAGAAAGGAAAAAATAAATTTTCTCTTCGTGAATACGTAGCATTGGAAGCAGGAAGAATAGTTTCAGTTATGGCCTGGGCAGTGCAGGTTTGAGCAGGGTGAGCTGTAAAAGTGTGTCCATAAGTGAGTTACTTGGAACTTGGAGCACCTCTTCACTCTGGATATTAGTCTAATGGTACCTGGTTGGTGGAGTGCCTCCTTTGAGCATCTGCAGGCTTGAGAGGTCCAGCAAGCAAGGTGGGGAGGGCGTATTTTGGAATAAGGGCTGCTCTCAGCCAGAGCTGCTGAGAGTTCTGAAGCCAAAGGGCGGGAATGGGAAAGCAGGAGAAACTTGGCATCCGCTCTCCAGCCAGAATTCTTGGCAGGTGCCTGGGTGTCAAGGGAATGGTGCCCCTCCACCTCAGTTCTCCCTCCTGAGTCCTATGTGAGTGAGGTGCCTGTGATTTGTAATTCAGGTGTTCCATGGATTCTTACTTCATTAAAAATGCACATATAAATTCACCCCATCTGTTTTCTTGATTATTAAATCCTGTCTTCCCTGACCATACAGGACCGTGCTATAACTTTGTCTTCAGATTTTGCTTTTTTGTCCAAGCCATTTCTGGATGCATTCTTGTGGTTTAGCTGGGTAATGATGTAATGCTTTTAATGAGCATTTAATTGAAATGGCATCTTTATAAAATGTCACCAACCTAGCCCTTTGGAATATTCTGAAGTAAGTTCCCTGATCATTCCGTCTGCTTAGAAAATGAGGCGTACTTTCCTTACAAGTCATGGGTTTTCCCACAAATATTTTTGGAGAGGTTTTTGCATGCAACCATTTGGGGCCGTCACTACTAATGTGGGGGTCCGTGTGGTTTTGTCCCAGTTCACAATAGTCTGTTTCAGTGACTATTTCTAAACCACATTTAGCTAATCCTTCTTTATGTTGACCCCTGGATTCAAGTAGATTTTCCAAATAATAAAAATCTGAAAGAACAGTGGTACCCACTCCCAGGTCAGTGGATCCTGAAGCCTCCAAGAGAATGAGCTGACTACCAGGGACAGTGTCCCCAACTCTGTCACTTTGTTTAACACTTTTGATGTATATAGTAAACATCATCATTATATTGGGTTTTACATCACATGGAGCTATAGTAAAATCATTCTAAATGTGACTGTTATATCAGGGTAGATGGGGAATTTTTCCTGCTCTAGTAGGTTCTTCACTTTATGGAAATCTTTTTATGGACTTTTGGAAGAAGCAATGCCCTCCTCTCTCATTACATCTCTCATCTGGGTGAATTTGATCCTCTATTTGCAAAAGGCTGACTGATCCTAGTTGGGTTAAATGCCAGCTGTTCTGGTGCAATAGGCAGCTTAATCCTTCTTACCTCTGTCCTCCTTGCTCAGTTAAGCCTTTGTGTGCTAATGACGGGTTTCTGTTAGGAAGTGCTCAGCGTCCTGCTGGTTAAGATAGGAAAACAAAGATTGGTGAGATCACGCCTCTCCACATGCACTTTTGATGGATTTCTCTTCTGAGGGACCTCTTGAGAGCCTTGCAAGGTTTGGCCCCTGCCCTCACACCACCAGCGTCCCACCCTACCTTGCACAGAGCTCACCCCCCAACCCAGCTGTGGGCGCGGTGGGGGGACGGGGGGGGGGTTTCACTTCCATGCCTCTGTGCAGGCTGTTTGCCTTTTTGCCTGTATTGCCCTTTCCCTTCTCACCACCTCCTTCCTCCCCAGTAGCCTTCTCTGCCTCCCCTTGCTGCTTTGTGTGAAGTCATGTTCTCACTCTCGTTTACACAGATGGGGTTGAATAATGTTCTGAAGGCTGGCTTGGGGAACTCAACCACTCACCTGAGTTTGGGGGTTGCTTTTTCCCTTTCAAAAAAAAAAATAACTTGCAATTTTAAATATCTGACTAAAATAATAACAGCTAAACTACTAAACTAAAAGAAGATGTTTTTCTCAGTGGAGCGTGGGAATCATAACAGTGCTATTAAATTGAAGCGAAGTGGGAAGAAAGAGTGTGTCCGCAGCATGCTTCAGGAATACGCTGGACAGTCTAAATGGGCTTTTCTGCGCTTGAATTATCAGCAAGCTGTAGCATATTGCTACATTCAGTCACAAATGATTTCTGAGGACTTCTGATCTTTCCTTCAGTAGTATATTATTGGCAGGATCTAACAAAGATAATGCCCACAGGTTATTTGCTTCTAAAGCAGTTGAAATATAACCTGTAAGAGAACAATCCATTCCATGGGAATTTCCTCAACAGGGTGTGCAGAGTGATAACTTGTTACTTGTCTAAAGGATGCTGTCTTTTCGAGACTTTTGGTGGGTCCCAGAATCTCAGCTTGGTTTAGGAGTTTCTCCTTCAAGGAATAAATTTTTTCCAGATGGTAGAAGTTTGGAGTGGGGCAGGAGATACTCTTTCCTCAGTGGAAAACTAAAATACAGTGCTGAGTTACCTTTCCAAAATGATGAACAGAAATAAAAGGTTTATCCTAGCTTCTCAAAAAGTTATTTTAAGCATATACAGGTTACCTCAAGTGTATACATTGTATTTAATGCCAGTGAGCATTTAATGCCAGTAAATCCTAGGCCTGTCCTCTCTACCTTCAAAATATATGTGCCAATTCTTATCACTTCTTTCCTCTTCCAGCATAGTGGCTCTGGCTTGAATGTCCAGTAGAACTTTCTGTGACGATGGAGGTGTTCTGTATCCATGCTGTCCCATTTAGTAGTCACTAGCTATCTGTGGCCATTGAGGGTTTGAAATATTGAAGCTTGACAAGGTAGAAATTAGTGCATTATAAAACTCTAGAAGCTACATTTGGAAAATGTCTTTTAGTCTTCCCTATTTTTTCTTTACTCCAAGTTGCCCACAGAGCATTCAGTAGTCCTAAATGTCTTCATGGAGGTCCTGTCCTCATAAGTAAGCTCTCAGTCCCACAGGTAATCCCAGAGTTTGCCCCCTTCTAAAGGCCATCTGGCATTGCGACTTGCATCACTTTGTACTAAAGGCTCCCACTGTTTCTTCCTGTCGACTGTGGGACACCTGGGGGGTGCAGGGGTCACTTCATTCTCTCCTAGTCTGACTAGAGAGAAGAGGGCTCCCTTTGTACATTAGATGCTCTCACCTCAGTATATTCTGCACATTTCCATATACTATCTTTTGTCTTACCTCTGATACTGCCGTTCTCAGGCCAGACGATTTGACCCACAGGAGACATGTGGCAACACCTGGAGAAAGTTTTCATTGTCACAGCTAGGGCGTGGGGACTCCTGGCATCCCCCAGGGGAACGTGGTGGGGGGGGGGCGGGGAGTCCTGCCAAGCATCCAACAATGCACAGGACCATCCTGTGTAACAAAGACTAATCTGGAAAAATGTCAGCAGTGCCAAGGTGGAGAAACTCGGGGCTGCTGCTGGGCCCACCTAACTCAGGTTTCCTGGGGTTGCTGCTGTGCCCTGCGTTTACTTCCGGTGTGACCCAGAGTCTCTGTCACAGGAAGTTAATGACCTGTCAGCCTTAATTCTCTCCTGCAAGTTCTTTCCCGTTAGGTGTTGGTATTTCAAAGGAGTACTTTTTAATATATATATTTTTTCCTTTTGGAGTTTTCTTTTGTTCTTTGGGATGCATCTTTTCTAGCTCAGTAATGAAAACAAACCCTTATTTACAGTTTGCTATGAAGTGGATGACCTTTTTCATGTCATTTGCCTTCTCTTTGCCACCCTGGTTTTCTCATCTGAAATACGCCGATAATACTAGGTCATGCAGTTGTTAGAATAGCAAAGGGATTTTACATATATTGTTATCATGTACTAACATTAATAATGATAATACATTAGTATTGTTATATTAGGAGGTATACAAATATAGGTAAAGTGCTCACAGAGTGAGTCCTAGAATCATATGCTCCCTCTTTTCAATGTAGAATTTCTTACGTGTAACAGTTTTCTGTTTATGTCCATAAAATCTGAAACACATTCTAAGCCTTTCATATTAGACAAATGCTTTGTATAGTTCATTTCTTTTAGTCCATGCATCAGCCAACATTTGAAATAGTCGTACTAAAAGGAAATTCAGAAAGTTGTCAAACCTTGATTGTGATCTTCTATTTACAGTTTAGTCTCATACCCCCTCTAACTCTTACACTGGGTCAGCGCTGACTCTGGACTCCATCGGGGCTTCGTGTAGGTAGAACTTCAGGGCACTGAGGTCATTGTTCTCCATTCAGGCAGATGGACTAAGACTAGGAAAACCCCCCTGAGCTAAACTGAGCAGGAAGAAGATCTGAAACTCTCCAATTTCTACCATTACATGCCTGAGGCTGATGTAGCAGCGAAAATCGCAGACCTTATCAATAAAATTTTCTATCTTAGAGGAACGTTGGTGATAATTCAGTCATCATCATCTGTATCTAGTATAAAATCCCCATTTTAGAGGTGTGGATGCAGAACCGAACATTTTAAGGAACTGAATAACAGTAGAGCTGGGACAAGAGAGCCGGGCTGGAACATGGGCTTCTAACACTCATTGCTGGGCCTTTCCCCCCCACCACTAACTGTCTCCTTCTCACCACCTCATTTGCCTCCATGTGCTTTTGTTTCTTTCTTAATAGCATCGTGTTCTCTGTCACCTGTTCTTCATATTGTGAATCTGAAATATTGGCCACTCAATACCATGTTTTAATGTGTCACTCTTTTAATCAGTATTCCTATGTGAATATGACCAGAATCAGGTAAATGATATCAATGTTCACCTAGGTACTCAGGCAAAAACCTTAAATCACCCTTGATTTCTCACATTCTTTTCCACCCCCCGTTTAAATCCTAGGCCTGTCCTCTCTACCTTCAAAATATATGTGCCAATTCTTATCACTTCTTTCCTCTTCCAGCATAGTGGCTCTGGCTTGAATGTCCAGTAGAACTTTCTGTGACGATGGAGGTGTTCTGTATCCATGCTGTCCCATTTAGTAGTCACTAGCTACCTGTGGCCATTGAGGGTTTGAAATATGATTAAGTGTGACTGAGGAACTGAATTTTTTTTAATATCAGCTTTATCAGTACATATCCTATATTCTACTCATTGAAAGGGTACAATTCTATGGTTTTTAATATATCATGTGATTGTGCAGCTGACACCTTAATATTTGGGCATTTTCTTTGCCCCCCAAAAGAAACCCCATAACTATGAGCAGTTATTTCCCATTCTGCCCCCTCTCCCCCCAAAAACTCCCACCTCCTGACAATTACTAGTCTACTTTCTATCTCTGTAGATTTGCCTCTTCTGAACAGTTCAAGAAGTAGAATCCTGCAACAATTGCCTTTTGTGATGGCTTTTTTCACTTAGCACAAGATTTTCAAGGTTCACCCATGTTATAGCATGTTTCAGTGTTTCATTCCTCTTTATTGCTCAAGAATGGAAGGATAGGTGTTTTGAACTTTTTCCTTCCTTTCCTTTTAATGAGATTCTGCCTAACTTTCAAGTTATCTCCCCTAAATTTCCAGACCATTCCTTTGTAAGTCGGTGGCCGTCTCTCTCCATTCTCCTTGGATAACACTTCATGTTCCCCAGCAGCAGTCTTTTACTTTAGGTGTATAGCTAATGCAGCCCATAATGTCACTTTGCAGTTGATCTTTCCTTATATATGCAAATATTCCTATCTTGAATCAGGAGAAAGACCATGCCCTGGAGCTCGATCTATGGCCCCACAATGACCAGATTCTGCTTATGGTGCTACCTGGTCATTCTGGTGTCTTAGAAAACTAAACAGATCTTGACACTTTAATAAGAGATTCCTCAACAAGCACATGGGTCAGTGAGCCCGCCCAAATATATGTGTATGGCAGCTACTGGGTTGGAAATTTGAACACAAAAATCCGTCTAATACTTGGCCTCTCAGGCACAGACCTGAATTTGAGTATAAAAGGGAATAAAAGGAGATTAGCAGTGCCATCCAAAGAAACCATTCCTGATGTTGAAAAAGGCTTTGACCCCTCAGGATAATAACCAGACTTTTCACAGCAGGCTAGCTGATGGAAGTTAGACAATTCTGTTAGAGTTTAGCCTTAGTAATTGTTTTATACATTGTAATAGTCATTATAAACGAAAAAGTGGAAAAGTTAAGAAATAAAAGCTTCAAATTCCTAGTTGTATTTTCTAGATGTCTCTCATTGGATTGTTTGCATTCCCCCAATTTATAGACTTCAGAAGTTCATGCAATTGCATATGAGAACATGAGTAGTGAATATCCCCCCCAAATTCTCTGAGTTCAATAATTATGAATTGATTTGTATTCATGTCGTTATCTTCCTTTATTGGCTCATAGTTCCAATTCGCAAAAATTAAAAATAAATCCTAAAGGAACACTCAGAAAAAGTCAAATGCTGCTATAAATAAAGATAGATTACTATAGTCTAACTCTTCCCTTTGCTTAACCCCACAAGGGGAGATTTTATTCCTTATAAAAATATAAATTTCAATACAGATCAAGTGTTTGGTTCATTTTGTTAGAAACCTGATTTTGTTTGTTTGCTTCATTTGGAGAAAATACAAGATGAAAATAATTCACAGTTAGAAAGAGGAGGCATTCGAATCACAGATGATACAGTTTTTGAAAATCCCTTATATTTTGATAAATGTTTCTAAAGTTCTGTTTTTATATTCTGAACAAAACAGTTTTCAGTGCTCTTCCGCAGAAGTTAGTAATAACTTCTTTGTTTTTCAGATACTGCATTGGCCAGTGGCCAGGCCACAGACTATTTATTTGTTGGAAATATTGTTTACACGGTAAGTTTCTCTCTGTTTACAGAACTGTTCTTAAGTGGCATATGTCGGGGCACTGCCTCTGGAAACCCTTTATATAAGGCCTTCCTTCATATTATTTGTTTTAAATCTTTCAACTCAATAGTATACATTTCTTAAAGCTCAAAATGGTTGTGAAGCGCTTACCTCATTTTCTAGCAGAGATTTTGCAGAGTCAAGATTTCTAGACAGGTGATGACCAGGTCACCTCAAGACAGTTTCACATCTAGCTGTGAAAAAAAAAAGCAGCACCGTAGAAGGTGATTTTTCCCAAATCTTTCCAAGCTAAGAAAAGCACAAAAGTGACTCCCACTGCCTCTGGAGTGGAAACTTGGGATTTCTCCTGGAAAGTAATAATAAGTCACCAAGGATAATACATTTTCCCCAATTCCTGTTTGTTTTCACAGTATGTTGTTGTCACTGTGTGTCTGAAAGCTGGTTTGGAGACCACAGCGTGGACTAAAGTAAGTTTTCTCTGGAACTGTTTCTCTATCCACTACAGATAATTTGATGTCATGGATCTTTTTTTAAGCCTTGGGAAACCAGTCAGCAGGATTGAGCTATCTCATTTAAATTTTGCATGTAAAAAAATTTTCATTTGATCTTTATCAGGGCAAATTTGCCATCCAGAGTTTTCCAATGATTCATTTACTTGGTGCTTACTAACAGCTCTAAGCTATTAACAGTCCTTTCATTTCAAGTGTATATGCATGTTGTAAAAAAAAAAAAAAAATACAGAAAATACAGAAGGACATAAAAGAGAATTTTTAATTTCCATAAGTTTATGAACAAGGGGCAGTTACTGTTATGACTTTTCTGGATAACATTACAGATGTTTCACATGTATATTTTTAATAAGATAATGCTTTATGGAGCATATAGCTTTGTAATCCTTTTTTCAGTTTAAAATAGATCGTGGACATTTTCCACACCTTAAAGTATACTTCCACAAAATCTTTGTTCATAATTAAAGAGTATTAAGTTTGATCAATATCCCATCATTTAATCATTCCCCAATTTTAGACATTTTGGTGACATGTCAAATTTCAGGATCATAACCCATCTTTCATGTTTGTCTATCATTGCTTTATAAATAGACTCCTAATTCTGTGCTGGGAAAATGAGGGAGGAGATTGGAGGTGCTTGTGGAAGTAGGGAATCCATCAAGTGACAATGGTAATTAATCCAGACAAGAGGTGATGGTGGCTTGGCCTGGGCTCTTACAAGGGGGTGTAGTGAGAAATGGTCAGATTCTGGAAGTATTTTTGAAAAGCTAACAGACCTTGATGGTGGATTATGTCATGGAGTGTGGAAGAAAAGAAGTCAAGGATCATCATATTCAGAGGCAAAGGAGAAAAAGCTAACAACTCAGCAGATGCTTAAAAGATTGTTAAGATCCAGCCCAGATTTGTAAAAAGTTCTTTGGAAAATGAAAAGAAGAATCAAAGTTTCAAAACAATAAGTAAGAACATCTTGTTCTTTTTGTCCATATGGTGCTCTCTTACTGGACTAAGGTGAACTGGCCAATGTAGCTCCAAGTTGGAGCAAGCATTGGTGAGGACCAGTGAGGGGCTGGCTAAAACTGTGCAAGGGGTCTAGGAGAAGGTCTGCTGAGGCAGCAAAAGCACCTTGATCTTCAGGGTAGTTTGGAGCCTCCAGATCCTTGAATTCATTGTGTGACATTCTGAGACAAGATAATTACAAGATGGCACTTTCTAGTGACTAGTGAAAAATGTATCCATGAAGAAAGCTGGCCTGGACACAGGGTTTCTGTTGCAGGTGGGGTGCGGGTGGCTCACCTGTGCCAGCAGAGAAGCCTTGCCTGAGCCTCTATTTCCTTTTGCAGTTCAGTCATCTGGCTGTCTGGGGAAGCATGCTGATTTGGCTGGTGTTTTTTGGTGTCTACTCAACCATCTGGCCCACCATTCCCATTGCTCCAGATATGAAAGGACAGGTCAGTGCTCCTAACTGTGAGTGGGCTTTCCCTGTCTCATGACACTGATGCTTTCTGGGCATGGGCTCTCTGTGTCTCATGACACCAGTGAACTTCAGGAGAGGTTGGTGCAGCCTACTTCCATCAACATTCATCAGGAGAGAAACAGACCAAATTAGAGAATCTGAAAGAGGTTGCCTTGTCCACAGAAATGGCATTGGAAATTTTAATATTGGAGATTGTCCACTTACATCTGCTGGCCTACCCAGCATGTTCATGTTTCCATAATGAATCATGTGTTAATTACATACAGTCCTGATGTGTCCAGGTAGTTCATGGCCCAGAACAACTGGAGATGTTCTGAGTCATTTGCCATCCAGTGGTGATGCAGATGGTCATTGTGAGGTTAAGTGTATTGTTATGCTCTGATTATCAGTCACCTGTGAAAGATAAATCTAACAACTCCATTAGCCAGATCATTGATTAACCAGAATATCTCATTGTTCATCTCTTGAACTAGAGAGGCTCATTTGAATTTTTTTTAGTATTCTCTTTTCTTTTGTATTATCTTTATCCAGTGTTTGAGACTGAGCCTTCAATAGTGACAAGCTGGATCTTAGAACCCTATAGTATTGGGTCTGGAGAGGAATTTGACAATTCCAGGTTCCAAACCACCTCAGTTTACAGATGAAGCTGGACAGGCCCAGACACTCCAGCCTCACCCTGTAGACCCCCATTTTCTGATCTGCCCATTTCTAGCACTGTCCTAAGATCCCAGCAGGTGGTTGCCCAGGCTCTGTGCTTTGGAAGCCTCTGAGCTGGCCAGCCTTGGCTAGGTCTGTTCCTCTTCACAGGGTGAGAAGCCCATGGTACACAGAGCCAGAATCCTACTTCTAGTCCATTCCCTGGGTTTCTAAGATCTTGAGTTTCCTTCCTCAATGGCCACAAAAGCCCACTTCCCAGGCCTGCATGGTCCTTTCCCCATATCCAAGCCTTTGTGAATACCCTTAGCCCAAGGGGCAGCTAGTTGCAAGACACATGCATTGGGCCAATTGGATGTTTGCCTCTCTATAGCCACCCCGACTTGCATGAGGACGCTTATGCTGGGGGACAGATCCGAGGATGAGAAGAGAAGGCCTATGGGTCAGGGACTTCCACTGGTGTTCCTGCCCCAGGAATGCATATTGTAGGGCCAGGCCTGTGCATGGCACGTCTGGCTATTATCCTAGCCTCACTTCCTCTGCAGAAATAAGCTCAAACTCCTGAGTCTGCCCAACTCTAAATACATGTGCAGCAGCTGTGTCATGTGAGATAACCCAAGGGTGGCATTGCTTGCCTTGTTCCCTTGGCTCATCAGTAGCCGTCAGACCCCAGGGTGTCCAGGACCTCCTCAAGTGCAGGTGTTGGCCAGGACAGACCTGTGCTACAGAAGGGGGCACATAGTCCCCTAACACATCTACACAGTGAGGAATGAGGACAAACCCGTAACACACTTGGCAGTTCTTTCCCACACGCAAGTGGTGATGGAAATTACAGCGCATTGAATGAATCAGGAAGATGGTAGAGTATTGCAAGAAATCAGTTCTATTTTAAAGCAATGTGATTCATCCCCCCCACAAACAAACCAAGACAAGTATTCACAACAACAATGATCACTTGGCAAGGCGGTGGTGCCTAGAATATCTGCTTTTGGGTCCTCTTCCTTCTGGGAAAGGGCAGGTATGGCCTTTTGACTGTTTCTTTTAGGGGAATTTTATGGTGTGGGACAGCAGCTGATTTGTTGCAGATAGTTTCTTAGGTGAGAGGAGAGTGACAGCTGGCAGAATGGGATCAGTCCATGTGTGACTGGCCAACAAAATCAATTTTCTTGGAAGCCCCTCCCAGTGCCCTCACCAGAGAGATACCCAGGTATACCCCCTCTGCATGCATCTGCAGCAGCAACCCTAGGTTAGAGGTGCCCAAGCTAGGTTGGCCTCTGACTCTCACTCCAAGCCACAAGCTACTTTCCAAGGGCAGAGAGGCCTTATCTGCTGGGCAGACACTACTAACGTGCCACATGGTCACTCTCCAAGTGTGCTGGTCTGTGTGGTGTGAGAGCTTGGCCTAATGGTGAAATTTCTGTCGTTGCAGACCTTTCAAACACATTTAACAAGGTATTCCTATCATCCCAAAGCAAAGAAATTGTAATATCAAATCATGTATCGTTTTGTATAAATTTTTTATTTTTTTATTTTTTACGTCATTCTCACTGTTTTGTTGGTTGGTGGGTGTGTATGAGGCAAATGATGTTACTTGGAAATCAAACACAGCTGGCTAAGGTGAGGTTCTCATTAGACGCCAAATAAGATGATTAAGGTAGTTTTCATGTCATGGGACTTCCGAGTGGGTATTCTGCTGTGTGTGTGTGAAGGCCTGTTTATGATCACTAGTCTTCCTCCAGGGGAGACCTCTTCGTGGGGACAGGGTGTCAGAAATACAGTGTCAGAGACATCCTAACACTCTTTCACCTGCTATTGCTGCCCAGCGGTTTGTTCATTCTTTGAACCCTTTTGAAGAAGCCCTTACGTGGAGAGTGACCAAAACTAGCCGGAGGTTTCCCAAAGACTTCCTGCTGCCTCCGAGGGAATGACAGGCTGTCATGAAGAAAGCTGGAAGCCAGGCTCGGGTACCAGCAGGAACAGGGCTCCTCGGGGCTACTATTGAAAATCAGCCCAAGCCATGGTCATCTCTTTGGTCTTGGGTGGGCATTATGGACTCAGTGTTTGTGTCTTCACCTCAAAGTCTCGTGTTGAGGCCCTACCCCCCAGTGTGATGGTATTTGGAGGTAGGGCCTTTGGGAAGTAATTAGGTCATCAAGAGGATTAGTGCTCCTTATAAGAAGGAGCCAGAGAGCTAGCTCACTTGTTTTTTGTCTTGTTGGAGATACAATGAAAAATTAGTTAGATGCTGAAAGAGGGTCCTCACCATTGTGCCAGCACCCTGATCTCAGATGTCCAGTCTCCCGTACCGTGAGAAATAAATGTCTGGCCGATAAGCCACTCAGTCTATGGTATTTTGTTATAGCAGCCTGAGCTAAGACAGTTGGTGAATGCTTAGGAGTGAGGGGTACTCTGGAAAAAGACTTTTATTATTATTATTATTATTAGATGTTTCTAGTGACTTATATAAACCATTTTTTTGTAGTTCACAGAGCAGTAGGATTTTGGCAAATGAACATAGTTCTTTTGAGCTTTGGAATGAAACTAGTGTTTAATGGCAAACAGCATTTCTCACTCAGGAGCCTGAGACAGATGCCCCACACAAAACATTCTGTTTGTTCATAACATCCTAAACTGTTGAAAAGGTACATTGTTCCTGCTGGGATTTCCTAATGGATTTGGTTAAATATTTCTTTCTTTGTCTTGTCCATTATATCTAGAGTTTTTCTCATGAGGGAGAAGGCAGGTTTTCCCTCGAGGGTAAGGGAGGAGAAGGCTCTAGATGAGAGTGATTTTCCACTGTCAAAGGGTCTTTATCCTCCCTCCAGCACCTCATGATATGATATGCAAAACCCAACCAGACAGTGAGCCCCAGAAAGTCCCAGTGGAAGTTTCTGAAATCAAAGAAGTCATCTGCAGACTCCGTCTCCTGAAAATATGCAACATTTGTGGGATTTTAAGGGACACCTTGTTTTTACATTTTTCTAGGTCCAAACTAGATCTAAAGCAAATTAAAAACTCAAGTTATGTCTATCCTGGTTAATGCCAAAGTCCCCTACCAGGGAAAACATGTGCTGATGTTTTTCCATAGGGGACCGTCTGCTTTTCTTTCTCCCAGTAGCATAATCGTGGCTTACAAGCATCTCTGTAATGGGTCCCCAAAGCCAGTGCTCAAGGTAGAAAATTTCAAACTTCATTTAGCTCAGAGCTGTCTGCTGAAGAAGAGCATTTGATTAGAGATGAGGAAAACTTTATCTAAAACCGGATCAGGAAATGTACTGCTATTTTCTTCACATGTTTCTGAAGGCTTTTGACTTGGGGAGTATCTGAGGGGATGCCATCTCATTTGACGTCTGTGTAAAAGGCTAAAGAGACCTGCCCCAACTAGCTCTGTCACCTTTGGTAAATCACTAAGCCTGTGTTAATTTCCTTATCGACAAAGTCAGAATAATATTATCCACCCTCATTATCTCTGAGGAATGTGGCACAGGTATAATAAGAAAACCCAAGGGAAATGGAAAACATGCCTGCTCTTTTTTCGGAAGTAACTAATTAGTTTTGAACTTCTGTAAATAGAAATATTGTGACTTCAACTCCTAATTCTTTTGGCCAAAGAATTTTAACATTCTATAGGTTCTAGATGTGCTATTTCTCAGTAAGGTCCAGGAACCACCTGCATCTGAATTATCTAGGTTACTTGTTTGGGTTTTTGTTTTGTTTTGTTTCTGTTTTTAAAGATTTTATATATTTATTTGAGAGAGAAAGAGCATGAGAGGGGAGACGGTCAGAGGGAGAAGCAGACTACTCATGGAGCTAGGAGCCCAAAGCGGGACTTGATTCCGGTACCCCGGGATCATGAACTGAGTTGAAGGCATTCGCTTAACCAACTGAGCCACCCAGGTGCTCTCTAGGTTGCTTGTTAAAAAACAACCTCCTCCCCACCCAGAAAATATGTTCTTGCAATATGCACGCACGCACACACTCACACACCCACACACAGTCCCTGGGTGCTTAGCCCCAGCCTGTGAATTTTAATAAACCTCCGAGTTTTTCCTCCCTGAATGTCTGAGAACTGCTCCAAAACAACTGAAATATTATTCCTCTCTCTCAGTGTTTGAGTCATGCAGGGTGTTCTAGGAGAAGATGGTGTTATTTAAAATATCCACAGATGATTTATGTCTCCTGGGCAGTGGTTACGTAAGACGTGGCAGGTATCGCCAATGACAGCTTTAAGGCACCTCGCTTTCTAAGTAGAGAATTATACCGAAAAACATTACATCGTTCGCCATGGAAAAATATTCCTCATCACCTTTGGTGCTTTTCCTTTAACGTCCTTTTCATTGCTAGTAAAAGAGGGGGAAAAAAAACTTTCACTTCAAAGCCTACAAACTGCTAACTCTATCTGCTGTGCCAAACTCCCGGCTTCAGCCAGGCCTTTTTTTTTTTTTTTTTTTTTTTAATCCCAAAGACAGGAATGGGTTTACATTTGGGTTTTATACCACACTTGTGTATACATGGTGCAGATCCCAGTGGGTGAACAGTATACCGAAGGAGGAGTGGTTGCCACTTGGTCAAACCCACCACCCATCTTTCCTAAGTGACTGCTTTCTCCGGGACTTCACAGACTGGTAAGGTCTCAGGCCCAGGTCTTTTCCACACAAATGTAAAAAGAGGGAGTTTTGTTTCCAAGTGGCATGTGCTCTGGGAGATAAGTGAGGCGGGAGGGTCATGGCCCCATCGGCCCCCATCTTTGCTCAGCTGGGGTTGTAGAACATCTCTATAGGACAGAGACTGGCCCGAGGGTGAGGAGGTAATCTGTGTGCAGGTTAACTTTCCTGGCGTGGGACAAGGTTGTTTCACCCCCAGCATCCATCCTCCACCACCCTTTCTGAAGGGGCCCAGTTTGTAGGCAAATACCGGACCTTGTGTAAGAGACCCAGCACCTATGCAGTGTCATTTCTGCCCCTGACTCCGGGGGAGAGCCAGATCCCAGCTCGTGCTGTAGTCAGTGATTCAGAAACCCAGCAGGAGACACAGGAGATGTTCGCCAGGGGCTTCTGAGATGGATACATGCTTGCACCTGGGAGAAATCCATCAAAGAAATGGCCTTCTTTTGTGTGTGAGGTAGTTGCTTCTCTGCTGCCCAGAGCTGTTCAGCTGTAAGGAGGGAAGCTGCCTCCGGAATTCTGCTGCTGCCATGAAAGACGTGATCTAAAGGGAAAAAAACAACCAGAGTCTCTTGTGCAATTGTTGAGCCACCAAATGAAGGCAGCGTCCAAGTTCCTTCCAACCCACAGCCCTGCTGGCTTTCCAAGGAGCACTCTGTGCGTGTGCTGCCTGTCCTCCGTGAATAGCATGAGCAGGGGAAAGGCACCCCACCCACACGCAGGTGTTAGGATGTTTCTTTTATACTTACCAGCTCAATCAAGGAAATACGTATTTTTTTTTAAGATTTTATTTAGTTACCAGAGAGAGAGAGAGCACAAGCAGGCAAAGGCAGAGAGAGAAGCAGGCTCCCCACTGAGCAAGGAGCCCGATGTGGGACTCGATCCCAGGGTCCTGGGATCGAGTCCCACATCGCTGAGGGCAGCGGCTTAACTGACTGAGCCACCCAGGCATCCCGGAAATACATACTTTTAAAAAACAGGCTTAAGCATTAACATTGCATAGTATATTATATTCGAAGTTGGGTGGTTTTAGATTTCTTTAAAGATTTGGTTAAAAAAAAAAAAAAAAGATACCTAGCAATAAACCTAGCTAAAGAGGTAAAAGATCTACACTCCAGAAACTTAAAAACACTTGTAAAAGAAATCAAATAGGACACAAAAACATGGAAAAATGTTCCATGCTTGTGGATTGGAAGAACATTGTTCGTTAAAAATGTCTATACTACCCAAAGAATCTACACATTTAATGCAATCCCTATCAAAATACCACCAACATTCTTCACAGAACTAGAACAAGCAATCCTAAAATTTGTATGGAACCACAAAAGATGCAGAGTAGCCAAAGCAATCCTGAAAAAGAGAAACAAAACTGGAAGCATTTTGATTCGAGACCTCAAGCTCTATTACAAAGCTGTAATCGTCTAGACAGTATGGTAGAGGCACAAAAACAGACCCATAGATCAATGGGAGGGAATCGGGAACCCAGAAATGGACCCACACCTCTTTGGTCAGCTCATCTTCGACAAGGCAGGAAAAAGTATCCAATGGAGAAAGATAGTCTCTTCAACAGATGGTGTTGGGAGCCTGCATGTCCCTTGGCTGATGTTTAAAGAAGAGGTGGTGTGTGTAGTCATACACATGCAGGATTATTACTCGGCCATCAAAAACAATGAAATCTTGCCATTTGCAGCCACATGGATGGAGCTAGAGTGTATTATAATAAGTGAAATAAGTCAGTCAGAGAAAGACAAGTACTACATGATCTCACTCATATGCAGAATTCAAAAAAGAAAACAGGTGAATAAATGGGAAGAGGTGAAGGGAGAGAGGGCAATAAACCATAAGAGACTCTTAATGATATAAACTGAGGGTTGATGGAGGAAGGTGGGTGAGGGATGGGCTAGATGGGTAATGGGTATTAAGGAGGGCACTTGTGATGGCACTGGATGTTGTATCTAAATGATGAATCAGTGAATTCTCCAGAAACAGTATCGCACTGAATGTTAACTAAGTAAAATTTAAATTAAAAGTAAATAAATTGATAATAATAAATTTAATAATAATATATAATATATTATATAATACATTATATATAATATACAATAAATATATAATATATACTAAATAAATATATAAATATAAAAAATAAATGAATGATAAAAATAAAGAATCACTTTAATGTCACAATTATTAGTGTTTTAGGTAATAACAGCCCAGAAACACCTAACACGAATACTGCAAGCTTATTGGAATTATCTTTAATATAGCAATATTGAATAGAGTAGGTCCTATTTTCCTCGAATAACGTACTTCACAAGTCTGTGGCCTCGTATATGTGAAAAGTGGTCAACCTGATAGGGTAGAAAGCCCCATCAATAGAGATTTGCCTCTTGGCTTGAAATAACTTTCTGGCATCTTCTTTGTACAGTTTTCTTATTTATTTAATTTGGCCAAGTTATTTGCTAAAGTCCGATTTTCATTCTGGCCTTTAAACTTGTATACTCTGTGTAATAATAAGATTGACTTGCTCTGTTTCTGGACGACATTATTATCTGACTAAATAACATATGAGCAAAATTAAGGACTACCTGGTTTCTCCTGTAACTCTTGTCACCCACATCCAGGGGTCCCCCCATTTGTGTGTGTTTGCTGTTCTTAAAGGCACCCCACTTGAATCCCTGTCGGAGGCAACCATGGGAACTGAGAAGCTTTAAAACTATCACCAAAAATTATTTATTGATAATGAAAAGAAAAACAAACCTTCGCTTGATCAGGGATATCAAGATGAGTTCTCCCTGTAAATATTTGGTCTACAAATATTTGGGCTCTAAAATCAGAAAATTCAGGCATCGGATGACAGCTCCCTCAGAACATGGCCTTTGTAGTTATTACATGTCATGCCAAGTTGGGGTTTTTTGCCTTTCCCTGATTTCTGAACAAGGGGGAAGTATATTTTTAAAAATGAATGAGCTCCTTAAAGCAATTTCAGATTCTTTATATGGGCAGGAATGGAGCCAGCCTCTTTTTCCTGGTTGCTTCTGTGCCAGAGTCCATTGTTCATAATCTCTGTGACTGTTATCCTGAGCCTCAGTTTCATCAGGTTTGTGGAGAAGATAGTACCTACCTTTGGAGTTAATAGAGAGATTGAAGAAAAGAAGGCATGTAAATAACATTAGGTACTGTTTATTGAGAACTTACTATGTCTCAGAGTTACCTTCATATAAATATACTGTACATTTGCAATTACACAGTGAATCAAGCATTAGCTCTCATGGTAATCTGGCAGCCATAGGAGGGTACAGAGGCTTGGGAAGAGAGCAGCGGCATGTTGGACAGGCTCCAGAGTGGAGTAGCTGGGGCTTGCCAAGGTGGCTAGACTCCAGGATGTGGATGCCCAGCCTTGGTCACTATGAAGAGCCCCCAGAGTATGCTTGGTACAAGCCACATGTCGAATAAGTGTCAGTTGAGTCTCCTTAAAATTTTGCTTTTATTAAGTTGCGTAGTAAGACACCTACCCTGCAGTGTAGTAGAATTTCTAATACAGGGCACCTGGGTGGCTCAGTCAGTTAAACATCTGCCTTAGGCTCAGGTCATGATCTCAAGGTCCTGGGATCGTGTCCCCCATCGGGTTCCCTGCTCAGCAGGGAGTTTGCTTCTCCCTCTGCCTGCTACTCCCCCTGCTTGTGCTCTCTCTCTCTGCCAGATAAATAAACAAGACCTTTTTAAAAAAAAAAAAAAAAAAAGAATTTTTAAGACATAATTGTAGAGTCAGAAGCTTACACGTACTTTGTGTTTGAGCTGCAATCTTCTGGCATAGAACCCCAGGAAAGTAGGTTTCAGACAATGTCTGTTGTGTGTGTGTGTGTGTGTGTGTGTTTTAAGTACATCATGGAAAACCTTAATTTTCAAGTTCCTGCCCTCCCTCCCCCCAGACACACACACACCCACCCACCACCACCACCGTTCTCTTTCTTTTGGCAGTTTATTTTATTTTGGCCTCTCGTTTCAAGGATGCTGTGTGCTAATTAGAGGCCAGGCGGCTTTGATTGTGAGTTATTTTTCTCTTCAGTGAAAGGTTTTGTTGTGGTGTTGGCATTTGCCATTCACTCGGATGTTAATTTTTTTAAATATCTGTCAGCAAATTAAAGTACACATTACATGCTGATTTTGTTTGTTTGTAATATTTATACTCAGCGGTCACAGAGTATGTTTGATGTGGTTTTGAACTTTTCCTTTCTCCAAACATGTGGAAATGTGTATGCGCGGCACTGGGGTTGAGAGTTTCTATTCAGGGGTTTACTTCCCCGACATCTGCAGAAGAAAATGGCTTTGTCTGGTGACCACAGTGGGGGACCATAGTCCTCCCACCCAGAGACCTCTTTCTTTAGGTTTGTTCGATTTAAGAGGTGCAGAGCTGCCTGAGAAAGGCCAGCAGATAAGGGATTTGTGCAAGGAAAGATAACCTGGCAAGAAAAGGCTAGGTTAAACCAAAGAGAATCACAGCCTGCTGTTAAGCCCATGCCAGGCCTTTCCTATTTTGTATAAAAACAGTGATGCAAAGCTGCTGTGACCAGAATCCAAGAAGATCAAAATAGTGAAAGGATTTGAAGTAGGTTAGCCCTTTCTTCAGTGACTCTTGTGGCCATTGGCATCATAAAATCAGAATCCGCCGAGGAGATCGTATGCTCTCTGAACGGCGATTAACCAGCTGTCTTAAGAGTTTGACATTCCTTCAACTAAAGGCAGGAAAAGAGAAACATAGGTTACCTGTGTCTGTGCCTGTAGTGCACATTCATTCATGAGTGTTATTTTAGTTTTTTCATTTCTGCAACCTGATTGTAACAAAAGCTAGAAACTGGAAGATGGACATGTTTGTGTAGACTTCTGGGCACACTGTGAGGGCAAGGCCCACCCACTCACTCAGCAGCTGCGGACACCTCTTTAACATCCTGGGTGCAAGAGCATCTTGTCACCAACCACCTGCCCCACATCACTTTCCTGTTTTCCCGGTCACAGCTCCTAAAGCCTTTCCCCTCTTCCAGAACATGCATTGAGACAGTGCCGTTTCTGCCTCTGTTCCACCTCTGGAACTGGACCGGCCCCCCCCCCACCCCCCAGGGCTAATCTACCAGGGTGTTCATATCGTGGTCCATGGTGACTGATTCAGAAATGGGCATGGTGACCCACACCAGGCCACTTAGGGACAGTTCAAGGACTTTTTTTTTTTTAAAGATTTTATTTATTTGTCAGAGAGCACAAGTAGGGGGAGTGGCAGGTAGAAGGAGAAGCAGACTCCCCGCTGAGCAGGGAACCCGATGGGGGACACCATCCCAGGAACCTAGAATCATGACTGGAGCTGAAGACCACTGCTTAACTGACTGAGCCACCAGGTGCCCCTCAAGGATTTTTTTTTTTTTTTTTTTGACAGGCAGAGATCACAAGAAAGAGAGGCAGGCGGGGGGTCGGGGTGCATGGGGAGCAGGCTCCCCGCTGAGCAGGGAGCCCAATGTAGGGCTTGATCCCAGGACCCTGGGATCATGACCTGAGCCGAAGGCAGAGGCTTTAACCCACTGAGCCACCCAGGCACCCCGGATTTTTTTTTTTTTTTTAATGGAAACTAATAAGGGAAGAGGAAAGCACTTTTGCTGCCAGGCTTATTATATAGAGATAATGTCAGCCTGAAGTTGCCAGTGGCCGCCACAGAGAGAGAGCCTGGCTGGGGCTCTGAGCACAGCACAGAGGAAAAGCTGGACTGAGAGAGAAAGAGAGAGAGAAGACAGCATTGAGTGCAGTGCTGGATCCAGCTGTGCCTGAAACTAGGACTTTCTCTGAATGTTTAGATGCACATACTGATATATTCCCATTTTTACTTAAGACCATTCAAGTTAGATTTCTGTTCCTTCTGAAAATGAAGAAATTGCTAAGTGACAGACACAAGAGGTAAAACTGGGTCAAGTGAAGATAGAACTCTCCTAGCCTTCTGGAAAGTTGGCAGTCATTGTTATGTTGTAAAAAAGCAGCTTGTGAACTTTTCCTACTGTCTCCAACTTGAGTGCCATGGGACGTTGCCTACTTTTTGTAGCCTCCCCCTCCTCCTTCCCTACCCAAGAACAAGAAGACAGGTTTGGGTAGAACAAATTGTTTAAAACAGGGATGTTAAGAAATGGAAGCTTTTCTGAGAAAGACCTCTTTCCTTTGGCAGCCAACAATTCGAAATGTCAGCTTCGAATGATCCTGAGCAGTGCTGTCCATGCTGTTCATTGTCATAAATATCATGAGCGACACATGGATACAGTTCAATTTTCTAGCAGCTCCTTTAAAAAAAAGTTAAAAAAAATGAAGTTAGTTTTATTAATCTATTTAGCCCAACTTGTGATCAACATTAAAAGAAATCATTAGTGGGATAATTTATGGTCTTTTTGTACTAAATTTTTGGAATCCAGTACATGTGTTAGGTTGACAGTATATCTCAAGTCAGACCAGAACCAATGCAAGGGCTCAGTAACCACCCCTGGCCAGCAGCCCCTCTCCTGGCCAGCACAGCTCTTGACCAACAGGGACTTGGAAACCCAGACTCATTCTCCAAAGCTAAATTTAGTGCAAGCAAGATTAGGAGGCAAGAAAACCCAGCCTCAGTTCGAATTGGGTCCCGGGAGCAGCTTGGTCCTCCAGGTCCCTTCCCTGCACGCAGGGGGTGCCTCCCTGACTTTCATTTCAGTCGCTTGTACTTCAAAGGGTCTTGGCTCTTACATAAGGCCTTCGCTAAAAAATAAAATCTTGGACAACTGAGCTGTTAATCTGTGCTTATTAATTGCTTTAAGCAGAGTTTATAAACCATGATTTATAAAGTGTGGGTCTGATTTTAAGTAGTTTTTCCAAAGTGTTGGCTAATACCCCAGACATTTCCTCCTGAATGTGGGAGAGAAGAGGTCAGGATCCAGGACTTTGGTCACATTTATGTCACGCAGCAACCAGCTGAGCAATAATAACCTATGGCACCGGAAATAAATTAAGATTTCTTCATAACAAATGGTTAATGTGTTCAATGAGTGGTAATTTCTAAGTAGGATTATTAGTCATCTAAGATCATGTGAACCCTTTGTCCTTTTTTCCTGCTAGAGTTCTAGGCCCCTTCTTTCCATCATGTTGCTTAATACAAGTCCTGTCATTTTCACCTCCTAAATGTCTCTTACATGTATCTTCTCCCCTCCAGTTCTGATCCTGTCCAGTTAGTTGGTACCATAGCAGTTTTTTGCCTGGATTATTACAGTAGCCTCCTGACTAGCTACTTAGCATCTAGTCTGTCCGCAGCCATTGCTCTACTGCAGTCAAAACAGTCTCACAACACAAATCTGAGGCTTCCTTTTGCCCTCAGGAGAAAGTTCCAGGTTATGTTCCTGGTCCCTGAGGCCCTGCGAAGCCCTGACCTCTTCTCCTGTAGCACTGTTCCTCACTCCTCACCCTGCCCACACTGGTCTTCTCTTGCTTCCTGGCCTGCCATATTTATACTGTCACAGTGCATTTTCACTTACTCCCCTCAACTCCTGAATGGCCTGGTCTCCACCTTCCACCTAGCTAATGCTTATATAGTTTTCACACTTCACATGAGTCAATCGCTTCTTGGCCTTTTGGCTAAGATCAAGGGCAGACTTCACATGAGTCATTCCTTCCTGAGGGTGCCTTTCCTTGCATTCCTGACCAGGCTAAATCCTTCTAGTACATGTGCCCTTAATTTGACTTGCCTCTCCTTTGTTACATTTACCACAATTAAAATTTTACATGTGAACACAAGGTAACACCTTACACCCATTAAGGTGACCTCTGCTTAAAAAACAAAAATGACAGGTGTTATAAAAATGTAGAAAACTGAAATCTTTGTTGGTGGGAATGTAAAATGGTATATCACTATGGAAAATGGTATGGAGGTTCCTCAAAAAATTAAACGCAGAGAGGCACCTGGCTGGCTTTGTCAGTGGAGCATGCAACTCTTAATCTCAGGGTTATGAGTTCGAGCCCCACATAGGGTGTAGGGATTGCTTACATAAATACACTTAAAAAAAGAAATAAACACAGAATTGTCATATGACCCAGCAATTCCACTTCTGGGCATATGCCCACAAGAATGTGAAGCAGGCCCTTGGAGAGATATTTGTGCACCCTTGTTCATAACAGCAATATTCAAACAGCCATGAAAGAGGGACAACCCAAACGTCCACTGGTAGGTGAATGGATAACCAAAAGGTGATCTGTAGGTCAAAGGCATATCGTGCAGCCTTTAAAAAGAAAGACTTGACATCATGCTAAGTGAACTAAGCCAGACACAAAAGGGCTAATACAGTATGATGCCATTCACGTGAGATACCTAGAGAAGTCAAGTTTCTAGACACAGAAGGTGGAACCGTGGTTTCCAGGGGTTGGACGGCGTGGGGGAAATGAGGAAGGAGTGTTTGATGAGTATAATAGAGCGTCAGTTTTGCAGGATAACAAAGTTTGAGATGTATTGCCCAACAATGAGAACACAGTGAATGCTGCTCAACTACGTACCAAAAAATGGTGAAGATGATACATTTTGTTAGGTGTTTTTTTAATCACAGTTTTTAAAAATGTATTTTAAATACATGTATGTGATTTCATAATTTATATCAGTTTCTTCCTCTAAACTGGGAGCTGTAAGAAGAAAGTGAATGCTCTTCAATATATCCTCTTTCCTACCATTCCATAAATTCCATAAAAGAATGTGAATTAATAAAGTTAAATGAAATGCCTCTCACGTAGCCATGGGGAAGGGATTTGGCTTTGTGCAATAGGTTCTTAGTCTCTGTTTGCTGAATTGATAACAAGAGCAGGTGCCACATACTCAAACATTTGGAAATCACCTGGAAAGGATCTGCACATAATAAGTGATGGGTAGATTAATGAATTTAGCATCCTTTCATAAGTGTGCTAAAAACCAGTAGCACAAACCATACATTTTTCCCACCCAAAGAATGATTTCCACTTGAAAGATTTTAGAACATTTCCAGTTAAAACTGTAGCCAAGCTATTTTAGCTACATGGGTGATACCTGCTTCATAGTATTTGTTGATACTGGTATTTGTAAAGGGTTAATAGTAAGGTCAAATTGCTTCAAGATAAGTGTTTGTTTTGGAACTGCTAGTAAAGGGAAGGCAAAAATAGAATAAAGAAAGATTCTTGAGTACATAATCTAAGGACGTGCTAAGCTAGTCATTAATCCAGTGGTCTTATTATGGGAGATAAAACTGATGAAGACAGTGCATCTGGCAGAAATGTAAGTCCTCTAACCCACTGTATCATCGATGGCATTTTCATTATTATATTGAAGAGACTGATATGTTTGGAGTAATATAAATATAAGTGCATAGTTGAAGAGAAGGTTTTGGTCAAAAAAAAAGTCAAGGTTAGGGAGAGTTTAGGTGGCAGCTGGACTCTGATAAATCTGGATTGATTTCATGGAAGAAATAGACTTTCTCTGGGGGTACTGGTCCTTACCCAGACAGTGGAACAATCCAGGCTCTAGGATTGCCTTAGAAGAGAGATTTAAAGCATGAGTGGATCTGGCACCAGGAGCCAAGTTGGGATATAGAGTTTTAGTGTCAAGTAAAGTGATATTACACGAAAAGAAAAAGTGTACGATTTGAAACTTCTCTGTCTCCAACACAGCATCATAATTAAAGGAAAGAAAAGCAGTAAGTGAAGTGATTCTACACCCAGTAAAACCAGAAGCAGCAGAGGGGAGGAAGAGAATGAGGGAGGGAAACGTGATTGATAACAGGGAGCACCAGAAGTCTTAATGTGACAGAGAAGGCCAGGTGGGGCTAGGGAGCTGGAGGGAGAGGGTTTTCACAGTTCACTGAAGGAAATTACAAGGTCGTTGAGAAGTTTCTTAGATATGGCATCAAGAAAGAGAAAAATTGACCATGAAGAAAGGTCCTGTAAGACAGTAAGGTAGAATCTTACCTGTTTATTATTAATGTGGGAAAAGTAATACTTAGAAACAAAAGGAAATAGAGGACATTTGAGTATTATTTTGTGTTAACCTATCTGACTACTAAATCATTTAAAATGAACCCAAAAATAAATAAATAAATAAATAACAAAAGCCCTTGTCTGGGTAGTAACACACACGTGCGCACATACACACACACACACACTGAATTTTTCCATGACTAAAGGGAATTGCATTAGGGCATCATAGTAGTTTTCTGTCATATAAACTGGTTGATTCTAAATGAGATTTTTAAATTCTGAGATGGCCATGATATTAGAAAACAGCTTATTATGTCAAAATAGTTTGTTTTGAACAAGAACTACAAAATCAAGAAGCATTGTCTACTTGGGGATTTGTTCATTTTGTTAAAAGAAAAATAATCCTTTTCTTCCCCAGTGTTTTCAATGGTTCAAACATAGCAGAATAACCTGATGAAGATAGTATTCCCATATATGGCAGGAACGTGAACTGCGTTGAAGCCTTTTTGAGGTCCTTCTGACACAAGTCTTAGGGATCGATCTCTACCTACTAATGATAGATGCCATTTTAGGGACACTTTCTCCCAAAAACCACCTTTTTTCCTTTAAAGAAATGGAATTACTCCTTTATTCCTCATTGTTGTCCATGTCCCTGCCAGTACGGGGTGGCTGTCATTCTAGAAAGTTGCAGTTTGGGTTCAGGTGGTCTCAGAGCCTACCTCTTCATCCTCTGGGTGAAATGAACTTCTAAAACTCAGAACTCTAAATGCTAAACATCTGACTAATAAAGTGAGTGTTTGAAGCTGAATTATTTTGGAATTCTCCATATCATTTTGCTTTCAATTTCGTAGAGTCACTTATTCATTAGTTTTACATTAGTTTTAAACTTCATTAGTTTTATAGAAATATTTCCTTCTTTAAAGCTAGCTCTTGACTGTTTTTCCTTCTGATGTTCTCTTGTCATTTCTACCCCCTGCTCTTTCCTGTCTCTTAATTCAAGTTCCCTTTCGGTAGGAGTTTCCTCCAGGGTATCTTTTTCTCCTGTTCCTTAGGGCAAGGGTTTTTCTAAGCTTTTGTCCACTGCTATAATTGCTAAGTCTACATTGTCATTTATTGATCACAGTTTTGCCAAGAAAGCCCTTCTCAGGCTGTTTACTACTCAGATTATATCAGTGAATTCTGAAGCCTTTTCACAAGCCCCTCAAACCTTCAGATGTGGCTTAAAAATTCGTTTTGTTCATTAAGAGCTCATGGTTGGGGGGCCCGCCTGGGTGGCTCAGTGGGTTAAGCCTCTGCCTTCAGCTTCTGATCCCAGGGTCCTGGGATCAAGCCCCCGCATCGGGCTCTGTGCTCAGCAGGGAGCCTGCTTCCCTCACCCGCATGCTTCTCTGCTTACTTGTGATCTCTCTCTGTCAAATAAATAAATAAAATCTTAAAAAAAAAAAAGAACTCATGAGGACACTATTCATTACTTGTTATGGCTATCTGAGGGGTAAACGCACCTTTTCTGATGGCTTCCTAACAGAACCAGTACTGTACACAGAAAGACAGCCCTCGAGACCGGAAATATGTGTCAATCTTAGAAGATTGCTTAAGAAAATAATTTGGTAAATAGATTATAAGAAAAAGGTTGATAGTTGAACCACTCGCTTCTGCTCAGCATTGGGGAAAACTGGGTTTTCAGTCCTTCCCTGGGAATGGAGAACTTCTTGAGGAACAGCACCCTCATTGGCATGTAGAAGACAACTCAGTAAGTGTGGAGGGGACAGAAGACTGAGGTGGGAGGGGAGGGCTAGAATATAAGCTGAATGAGCTGCCCCCTCCCCGGTCCTTGCCAGTAAGGCTCCCTCAGATGTGCTGGGTTACTAGTTATTTGTTGTACAATTTGTATCGAAACTAACAAATAATGTTACAGGCTGGTACTAACCATATGGTGAGTCTAAATAATTTTGCCTAGCTCTGTGTCATCCACACACGTGGCCTCTGAAATCTTCATTCACTTCCTCTGGCTCTCATGCATTCCCTCATGTTCCCCCTCTCTGGGGCTGTCACCACCCTCCATGGTCACACAGGCTGCAAACTTAAGCTCCTTTCCCTACAGTCCCCCTCATCACCCGAGCTCCACCCAGCATCCCTAATTTTTGCTTGTGCCAGTCTGCTTATGTTACAGGGTGCACAGCCTTGTCCTGCCGGTCTCATAGCAGACATTTTATGCGATTTGCTCCAGTAGAGCACAAATGGTCTGTACACATACTTGCTCCATAGGACGTTGAAATGGCAGGAGAAGAGAGAGTATTTGGCATTGAAAACAAGATTTTAAGTAAACTCAAAGAATCAGGACTCTGGATATCACTTTTTGTTGTGGCTTATTTCCATGGGCAAAAAAAAAAAAAATAAATAAAAAATCTTAGACTCTTATTCCCTGCCAGTGTCTCTGTCTTGGAAATTCTTCACTGAGCCCCCAAGAAAATATCTCTGGTGGTGGCACTGCGTGAAGTCTTCTGATGGAGAGTAGGCTGTTCTATCAGCCATTAGTCTTGACCTTGCCTGTTTGGGGCTATGACCCAAACATGCTTAACTTTTATTTTTTTATTAATTATACCAGTCAGGGTCCTTGATTGCAGTGAACAAAGGAAAAGAAAACTGGCTTTGACTTGATAAACAGAAAAGGAAAATGTGGAAGGAAGTGATACAGCCCACAAGATATGTGGAGAAACTTAAGAACCAGACCCAGAAAGCTGGTAGAACCCACGGAAACTACCCTGGGACCCTGTGATCAGGACACGACCTGGCACGGCGACCATTAGCTATGGGCCTCTGCTAGTGATAGACTTTGGACTCCACTTCTGCTCATAATCCCTGGGGTCCCTAAAGTGCAGGCAGGCACATGTGACAGACCTGCCCTGGTCTCCTGCCTTGCACTAGCTGTTTCCTTTCTGTGGATGATTTCTCTAGCAGATTTATTATCAAAAGACCCAGATGTGCTTTATAACGATCCTGGCACTGCCCACATTCTCCTGCAGATTACAGGAGGGAGAAACATCATTTCCATTAGGCTTCCATATGGGGAAGGACTGAGGAGAATCCTAGACCTTTTCTGGAAGAGCTTCTCTCAGTGAGAAAACAAATTTGCCTAACTTCACAGATTGGAATACATTCGAGAAGTAGTCACACTATATCATACTGAGTAATGAGCAGAGACAAAGCAAAAGTCTTCCCTGTAAGAAAACTTAAAAGAAGACTAGAGTTTGAAGAAAGGCAGATCTGAGCTTTGTATGCTTAAAAATGTAGATGGTGGGAGTGCTTGGGAGGCCCGGTAGGTTCTGCCTTCAGCTGTGGTCCTGGGATGGAGCCCCACGGCGGGCTCCCTGCTCAGTGGGGAGTCTGCTTCTCCCTCTTCCTCTGTGCTCTCTTGTGCATGCTCTCTCTTAAGTAAATAAAAAAATCTTTGAGAAAAAAATGTAGATGGTAAAGAGGAGGTGGCATTCAGGACAGAAACTGCAGGGGTGAGGTACCCTCTGTGGTGTGGCCTGTTTGGGGCAGAGAGGCTGTGATGGATACTCAGATCTCAGATAATCCTAAAATCAGAAATTAATGATATGCAGATAGATAATTACTTGGAACTTGCCATCGCCCATAGCAATTCAGATAACAATTTTCCTTTTCCTTGTGCATCAAGAAAATCCAGTAGCTGATCTGTAGAGGTTTGGCACACTGGCTGCGTGTGAAATAGCTAAACATTTCATCACATTAAAAAGTGTGATTTCTTTGTTTTCTCAGGTTGCTGTCAAGTCAGGAGCAGCTAAAAAAAAAAAAAGAGAGAGAGAGAGAGAAAGAAAGAAAGAAAAAAGAGAGAGAGAGAGAGAAGAGGAAAAATGTGATTAGAATTATTTTGTCATATTAAATAAAACATTGTGGCTGTTTGGACTTGAGCGACACAGTTACTGAAACCAAGGGAAGTTGCTACCCCATTTATAATCCCAACAGTGAGGCTGTAAGTGATAATGAAAAGTTTCAGATGAGCTTTGTTTTTGCAGAATTTAGGCATTGTGAAGATCTTTCTGGAATACATCCAGATTAATACCTGTACACCTGCTGAGAGAACCTTTACAGTAAGGAAATGGTATTGATAAGCTACCATTTTTCCTCTTGCAGGAGCTACTATTTGCCATTACATTCTCCTAAATGGAGAACACAACCTCATCTATCCCTGCATGCCCCCAGAAGCTATTCCGCATAAGTTAATTTTTTCAACAGAAGCAGCCAACTTTTCTAGCAAAGGAATTTGCAGTCTTTGTGGTTTGGGTAAAAAGGTGGTTCATTTTACTGGTTTCTCTGAAAAATGTTTCATGATAAATTCAATCTTTCCTCAAAAAAAAAAAAAATCCCCAAATCTACTTTTCTGTGCAAAATTTGACATGAAACCCTTTCTCTATCGAAGCAGCCAAATATGGAGTTGTGTGGACCTGGGCAAACAGTTTTGGGCCCAAGGTTAAGGATATTTATTGCTGGAGGTATTACATGTACGCCTATCCAGGAAGAATAAAATCCAAGCCATCAACACAGTGGTTTTCAAATATATTCATTTACTTTCTTTTGTTTTAGGGGGAGTGTTTTCCTCCTTCCCTTTTTAATCCGTTTCCACACTTGGTAGAATTTGGGAGGATTTTTGCCAGGGATAACTAGCAAAGGTATACAATGTGTGAATACACAGGAGATCTGCTGGTTTCATTGCATGGACTTCAGAGTAAGTTCCTTGCACTCGGACTTTGGCATAGTGTGCAGGAAATTCCTCGTTGGTCTGCCCAATGCAATAAACAGACCTCCTCCCTCTAACCACATCCACACTGAAGTTTCTTAGGTGGGGTTACTTCTGCTTTTTGTGTAAAAGTTAAGGGTCCCAGGATTCCAATTCTACACTTTCTTTTAGCTCCTAGGTTTGGAATTTGTGTAGGGCTGCATTTAGGAGTTAATGGGACTTGTGGTTTGACTTTACTCTGTTTTCTTTGCGCACACACGGGAAGGGGAGACAAGGTAAACAGATCCCCTACGGGGATGCTTTTGGTAAGCCTTCCATGACATCAGCCCGGTTGGAAAGATCAGAATTTAGCATTTGCCTTACAATTACTCATTAAGGACCTGGCTTGTTCTGTTCAGCACAGGTGAGTCCTTGGGCAAAGCAGCTGCTCCCAGTGTGCGCCCCAGACTGGCCGCGCTCAGCATCCCCAGAGAGAGGGCTTGTTTGCATGCGGAGTCTCAGGCCCCGACATGGAGCTGCTGGGTCCGAATCTGCATTTTTAACCAGAGCCCCACGTGGCTCAGAGGACACTGAAGGTGGAGTCTGTCCGGAGTTCTGTCCACGCTAGCGGAGTGCCTGGGTCCTTTCCAGGAAGATCTCCATGGGAGGGTGTGAGGGAGAAAGCAGGCGGGCTGTGGGGCAAAGAGGAAAGAGAGCCGGGGGGGGGGGGGGGAGGACATCGCCTGAGTTAAATTATGCTCATTAATTCAATTTGAGGCAGGAATGTGTGTAAATAAAGGCTGGCAGCTGCAGCGGCTCTGTTTCCTGCGGGGCTCAGGCAGGAATGCAGGAGCCAGTGGCCACGAAAACCCGTCTGGGGATCGGGCGGACGGCCCTGCAGCCGCGAGATAATGCCGGACAAGACGGCGTTGTTGTTATCGTGTTAGCGAGGTCTTAAATGCAGAGTTAACTGCCAAACTGAGTGGAACAGTAGAGGCTGTGCAAGACAGCGATAAAATCTTAATTACTTGAAGAGATTAAGCATGCCCGACGGTTCCCTCCCCCTTTCTTTAAATCCGTCCGGATCAGATTTCCAAGGGGGTTAAATGAGAAGGACCATGCCACAGTCCTACGCAACCTGGCTGCATTTCCAAATAAATAACCTGTTCACGTCCGCCTTTTCCCGTCTAACCCGAGTCCCCAGAAACAGGGAAGGGAAAATCGAGTTCTCTAGGAGAAGAGCAATCCTGTGTACCCCAAATCTGTAAAAGGTTCATAGATTTGGTTTTTGGCAGTTCGTATTCGTTAACTGGTTTTTTTTTGGGGGGGGGGGGCGGGCTGAGCAGTCATTTCTGGTTAATATTTACTAAACCCCATGTGGTGTGCTGGACAAAGAGACTTGCCTAACCATTAAAAGATGGTTTGCATACAGTCATTTTTAGGAGCTCATTGAATGTTATTTATGCCAAAGAAACATCTGCTTTACAGCTTAAAAATCAGCTGTCCCCCTATTCACTGCAGGAATGACTATACTGAGAAGAGTCATATTCTTTCATTTTATCTAGAAATGTTTTCCTTAATGCCTCTGTGCTTAGGCTGATGCTGATGGTAAGAATCGTTAACCAACGGCAGGGCTCTTTCTTGAATGCTTTATATATTCACCACAGTTCCAATGGGAAACCAAGTCCTGGCGAAGTTCAGAAACCTACCCATGGTCACGGGTCCAGGAGGCCACCTGAGATTGACCTCAGGCTGCCTTGGGGGCTCCTCACAGCAGCCATTCACCCCTCAGGCCACAGCAGTACCCTCTCGTTGAATCGCCCCCTGCACACCGTCCCCTGAGTGCTACGTGTCTTCTCTGTGCTCTTAGAGCAAATAATTGTCTGCCTAATTTTGTTATGAAAAGCATTTTTTATTATTATTACAAATTAATGTGCACACAAGTCTCTCACCTGCTGGATTGTTGGGAATTTTAGAGAAGGGACTGGCATAGATGAGGCCCTCAGTGAACAGAAATGAATTCCTCCTGAATGCTGATGGGCAAGTGACTTCAATCCCACTCTTTGCTCTGGTCCCATAAGGGGACTTACAGGTCACTGGGCTTTACCAACACTGAACGACATTCTAGGGAAGAGTGGAGAGCCCTTGTCTCTTGGCTTTATCCCTCCTTTAAAAGGCTATAAGAAAAGTCCTCCCTTATAGGCCACTATGACTAAAACTGGAGACCACCTCGTGATCTGCCATACCCACATGGAAGTCCCATTAATGTGGACACAGCCTGTATGTGTAAGGCAAGGGAACACACAGAAAAATCTCGCAAGTCCTTGAGGCCTTGATTACCAGTCGTGGTAGGCCTACTGCTTTTAGCTTGGGATGAATTTAAACTTTGGCTGAGAGTGAAGGAGAGCAAAGGAGTTTTCATTTCTGGTTATTTCCTCACTTTTGTACACATGGGCCTTTCCCTTGGGAGGGGGAGGGGGTGGAGCAAAAATATGAGAAATCAAGTTCTTCGGGCCTGTCCATCTATCCCACCCTCAGCATTCTAACTTGCACAACATCGTGGGAGACTGATTAAGAAAAGGACAGTGGGCATTTTGCCCCTGCCTGCTGTGAGTTGCCACTTCTGGGAGGGTGGGCAGCCTTCAGCAGACAGCACAAGTTGAAGCCAGGCCTCTGCTCCCTTGGCCATCACAGCAGTGTTGCAAAGGGACTCCGCAGATCACATCCATCCTTGGGGGTTGAGGAAGGCAACTGAACAGCGTTGGGGAAAAAAATATCATCTCGGGATTTCACTCTCTGTCACTCATCACCCACACACCCAGCTTTCCAATATTTGGGGACTGATTTATTTGTGGAGAAGTGCCATTCCGCTGTTCCTGCTCCCACTCTCATTGCCTGCCTATCTCTTCCAGCCTTTTCTGCTCATTAGCATGCTTTCAGAAAGCAAGCTATGGAAAGAAGCAAGAAGATGATTCTAAAATCAGTGTCTGCTTTGGCTCAAGCCTCAGGTCGGCTTCCTTGGGAAGGTAGCGGGACCTTGTGCCCTACTCACCTGAGCTGGTGCGGTGGTGAGCCCCTTCTCTCTGTTGCTGTTTCCTTAGGTGAGATGGCTACTTTAACTTCCAAGTTCTTGCTCCTCACCTGGGCTTGAGGAAGTCCTAAGTATGCTTTAAGAAGTCTGATGTTTGAGGAATGGGGCCCAAGTCAGAGCAGCTGGGTGAACAGAACTCAATTGCCCTAATGCCCTTGCTTCTCTCTTCCCTGTTGACCTCTGCCCTTGAGCCTTCTCAAATCCCCAGGCCCCTTCTTCATCTCCTCTTATGTCTGCTCCTGCCCCTCTCCCCACCCTGCTGACTGTTTACTCCTTGAGACAAAGAGAACTTTCTGAGGGGAGGAAAGGGACTTGGTACTGTGGCCTTTGCCTTTCTGTCTTTTGTGGGCCCTGGACTTTGCAACAAGGACATCGAAGCAGGCCATGATCTCTCGCTCTTGCTTCCACTTCCTGCTTTGCCCAGGACTCACGCTAACCTACGGCCCAGCCTCCTTTTATTTGCATCTCTTCTCCTGTGTTTCTTTCCCAGACCCTGCCCTTTTCTCCTTCCATCTTTTCATCCTTCCACCCCGCGTGAGAGCCATGCTCCTTTGGGATGGGGATGTAAAGGCTAATACTGGGTCTGAGGTAATTGCCTGAGGAACTTCACTTGCCCTTTCCAGCTCATTAGCAGAACAGGCGGTGGTGGCTGGTCGTAGAGTCACCCACAGCCTGAACAGATCAGTCCTCACCCAGAACAGTCCCGGTGGCCCGCTGTTTCTCATGATGCCGTTCTCTTCCTGTCTGTTCTGTTAGTCTGGCTCCTCTCACAGTGAAGGGGAATTCAGTCAGAGCAAGGTATTTGTCAAGTCAAGGAATTTTTCCTTTCTCTTTTAAAATTGGCCTTTTACTGAGTCACAGGGTTTGTTTCCATGCATTACTCCTTAATGTTCTGTTTATTTACTGGACCCACACAATTTTGTCTTGTCCTATAATAACCCAATATGAACTTGTAATAACCAGGATGCCTGTCGAAGGAAGGGATGTTTCAAAGAAAAGCAAAGGGAATTGCAAGTTCAAAATTCCTGACAGAAACTCTGAATTAAAACCCTGTCTTCCAAGGCAGCACATTGCTAGCTATCTCTCCTCAGTCACCATTGTTTGAAAGCTACACTTGGTCTAAAGGAAGTTTTTTCCTCTGAGAATATCACAGTAGCTAGTTCTGAAATTAGCTGGTGTTGTTATAGCATCTCTTAGGTAAAGGGTATGTTTTTATGTACCTGTAACTAATCAATAATAACGTTGAGATTTCCAAACTACCTAATGTGGGACCCGCTCCCCCATGACAGAAGTTGGTATGTGGGTGATGGTAGTGGTGGAATAAAAACATTTGTCGCTGGGATTAGGTCATAAATCTAAATCAGCTCTTTTTCTGGAAGATTCTTAGTGTGGAAATGGTGGCATTTGGCTCGAGCTGGATTTGGCTGCACATGTTTTGTGTGTTTTTATAATTAGAAGGGGATTCTGTGCCTCTGCTTTATATACAGTGCCTGTCATATGTTGCCCACCCTTTTGGCCTCCCTATTTTTTGTCACATCTGCAAGTGCAGTCTGCCTTTTGTAAACAGGTCACTAATTCCAGACTAGTGGCGTGAAATACAGCTGATGCTGCTCTGGCCTTATGCACTCCACACGCACCGAACGCCAGCAGCAGAGAGGCAGGGCCCTGAGGGCTCACCCTCAGGGGGCAGAGTGCCTCCTTGGACCACTCCAGGGAACGCCATGCCAAGCAGCAGCCCACAGCCTGTGTGCCATCTGGTCACTCTTGAGTGGCTTGTAGGACAAATGTTCTGAGACTCAGGATTTCTCCAGAGGGATCGTCTGACTTACTGCCATGGGAGCAGAAAATTATGAGAAAAATATGATGAGCCTTCCAGTTTCTGACCCCTTAATGTTCCCTAGATTTTGTGTGTAAGGTGTTGCTGGTGGTTCATTCTAGAATCAAATTTATAAAGAAAAGGGGAATCAACTTACACACGCATTGAGAACATCTAGTCAACTAGCAGACACAGAACATTTTTCCATATACTTGCCAACTCTCCATAATGTCTAAGAGATGGCTAGAAACATCCACACTATGCGATTGCATCTGTAGGAAGTTCAAAAACTTGCAAAATAACTTACAGCATTTAGAGGTCAGGATAGTAGTTCCACTTGACTGTAGAGAGGATGAGTCCGAAGTGGAAAGGGCCTGAGGAGGTTTCTGCTAAGCTTCTGGGTGGTTGGGTTTGGGTTTGGGTTTGGGTTTGGGTTTTCATCTGAATACTCTGTCCAGGTATTTGTTTTGTAAAAATTAAAAGTCATTTGAGATGTACGCCTATGATGTATGCACCTTACTATTGTATATAGACTTTACTTTGATAAAAATTTACATTTAAAAATACGACAAGCATGTAAGGAAATACTTTTCCTCAATCCAGCTTTCATTAATAATAAATTCAGTCAAAAGGAACGAGAAGTCAGCCACAAATCAAAATGGGTGTTTCCAGGGGCAACCCCCTTGGATAGGAACTTGCTTCCCATCTGGTCTATGAAGACTTCACTTTTTTAAAAAATATGTATGTATTTTATTTTCAAGTAATCTCCGCACCCAACATGGGGTTCAAATTCACAACCCCAAGATCAAGAGTCACACACTCAACCAACTGAGCCAGCCAAGCAGGGCTTGGCTTTTGATAACTCTTCTTAAGTTTTGCTTTGTCTATTGAGGGTTCCCAGTTTGCCCTTTTAGTTTGATTTTTTTTTAACAGAATAATGATAACTATATCAATATGTTTTTGGATCTCCGTAGAATGCTTTTGAATAAATATTTCCATTGCTTCTCATGCATTGAGTAATGTATAATGTAATACAGGCAAAATGTAAAATATGTAAAACATTTATTTTACCATACTGACTTGGAAATTACCACTATTTGGATGGTAGTTAGAGTCATGGGAGTAGATGGTACTGCCCAGGGTAGGTGGGCAAAGGGATTAAAAAAAAAGAAGCGAGCCCAGGCCCCTGGGGAATGTTGGCATCTACAAGGCAGGTAAACAGCCTTCTGCTCACCAGAGGTAACACAAGTGAACTACACAGAGTACAGTGATCCCTCTATACAGAATCCAATCTTGTTTTCTCTTTAAAAAGTGAAATAGCTTTGGGACGTCTGGGAGGCTCAGTCAGTGAAGCATCTGACTTTGACCCAGGTCATGATCTCAGGGTCATGGGATCTGGGATCTCAGGCTCCCTGCTCAGCCCAGGAGTCTGCTTCTCCTTTTCCCCCTGCTCCCCATCCTCCCACCACACCCCCACCAGCTCATGCACTCTCTCTCTCTCTCAAATAAATAAATAAAATCTTCAAAAAAAAAAAAAAAGTGAAATAGCTTTGGGCTGCTGTAAAATTCCTTGTCCTGAAATTTTGGGTCAGGACCAAAACAGTACCTAAACTAACAAGTTAGCACCACTGAAGTTTTCCTCACTAAAGAATTTTTACAGTGTGCCCGTAGATATTTTGTGTAAACTTTCTGAAACTGACAAGGAAAATGTCTTTTTTTTTTTTTTTTCTTTACCAAGCTCCTAAAAAGCTAAAAACTAAAGGGAAAGCAACCATATACGGGGACGGTGTACAGAATGGCGTCGAAAGGGTCACTTCTTGGGGCACACAGTGCATTCAGGTGTTGGTGCTGGGCTGGTAAACCAGGGGTTGTATAAGGCGTGCAGGCTCATGGGGTCTTTCTTATAGATGGAAATTTTATTGTCATAGGTGCATTTCTTTCCACATGTTGAAATTTATGTGAAAATACTACTTCTGAAGCTTTCTTTTCTTCCACTTTAACATGACATTTTTTCTATGATCTCAAGGACTATTGCCAGGAAGCAAACAGTTCGAGTTCCACCACCTAAGAGAGACTTCCTTTTTATAAATAATTAAATGCTGTTTGTATACCATCTTCAGACAATAATTGGTTTTATTGTTTTGTTGTTATTGCTTTATTGTTGCTTCCATTCTCACCTTCTTCCCCATTTCCCAGCCAAGACCCGTGTCTGTTCATCGCTATTATAATTGTTCTATCATCATATTTGTCATATGTATAATTTAAGTGATTTTTTAAAAAGTAATAAAAGGTCTCAAGATTTCAGAAATTTGAAAATTCCCTGGGGAGAGCACTGTGTGAATAAGTTTTGTTTAAATCACATTTCCCCGCCCCCCTCTGTCTTGGCTACAGGACTCTTTCAGAAATGACTTCACTTCTCTTATAAAATGTCTTTGAGATGTGGTCTGAGCATAACTCTCTTCACACTTGCTCAAAGCTCAGCGGCAGATTAATAAAATATTCTTTAAGAAGAACTATTGTTTTAGGCTCAGCCTAGGTTCTTATGCAAACCTTAGCTCTTTTCCTGTTGGATATTATCAATACCACTTTCACATCCTTCCTCCCTAATGCAGTAACCTCTTCTTCACCTTCATAGTGGCTGATCTGGCAACACTCAACACTCATTGCCTCTAGAAATTCTGCCTTTTGGCCTCTGAAACACAATCCTTTCCTAGTTCTCCTGACTGTGACTTTACTCTATTTCATTGGTCTATCTTACTCCATGTCCTCTCCCTTAAATGTAATCGGTCTGAAGGATTCTTTGCTCCCCCTTTTTTCTTTTTTTTGAACTTTCTCCCTGTATTATATCATATACACCAAAAGCTTCATTTCCAGCTAAAAATAAGCAACGCCCAAGTATATCTCTTTAGGCCAACAATTTATAGTTGCCTGCAACTCCATTTACTTGGAAAATGGAGACAGAACTTTTCATCTTCTTTATCTATTTAAATACCTAATAGTCTACCTGGTACACAGTACATGTTAGATGGATGAGAGCGTGCTCACAACCCTAAGGTTTCTAGACTTCTGTGTTTGGTTTTGTGATTTCGTTCTAATGAAATAACCCTCAAAAAGGATGTACCAGAAGAATGAACATCATTATTTCCTCTCCTGATGCTTCTGTCCTGATGGTCAGTAGGCCCCCCTCACAACTGGTGCATTTTTAGCTAAAGATGCATATCAGACCTCAGACTTCTTGTGAAAGTGCATTTTGGGGATTGAGATGACCCTTTGCAGAATTTCTTTTTCCCTGATACTTGTAGGACAGAGTGATTTTGAATGTAAGTCCATGGAGCAGAAATGCTAAAACATTTGAGAACCTTTTTTTTTTTTTTCCTCCTGGTGGGAGCCTTTTATTGCTAGAAGTGAATATCCCATAGAGCTGAAGAAAGTCCTATGAAATTTAGCTTTTAAAAACAAAGCTGTGTTTAAGTTCCGTAGAAACAGAAGGTATTGCTTAAAAATGACATGGCAGATGTTATGAAAATTTGTTTTAAAGCATTGCTCTCAGGTTAAGTCATGTTTGCCAAGTTACAACCTGGAACACATTTCGACAACTCAGCAGAGCTCCTTGGTTGAGGGTCTGCGGCGATCAAGAGTGCTCACATTGTGGGACCAGCTGGGGAAGGGGAAATGGACCCCCGTTGCTTGAGAAGTAGCCTGCTTCTCCTCCTGAGTCAATTTAGGAAAGCCAAGAGTGAAGCTGAAAATGCAAGCTGTGTTGTCTTCGACATTTACTTTTATTTCATGAAAAGTGTGCCCGTATGTTGCTCTCACTCGAGAAAATCTGTGGTCTTTCCTCAGAGTGTATTTGAAGTTTCATTAGGGCCAAGTCACATCACTCAAAAACGGTCACGTTAAAGCCTACAGAATTCAGAGCAGAGTGAAATCGGGTTGCTTCTTAGGTCTGAACCATTTGATCCCCACCACCACCCATCATTATCTCTAGGAGTTAAAAACCATATATTTATAATTTGCATCCAGGGCTCTCTGTGGTGGGTTCTAACTGTAAAGGGGACACACTGCAGTCCCTGTCTCTGTCCATAAGTGTTTGAGCATTTCTCCAGGTAGAGCCAACGTGTACTCTGCCGGGAAAAGGACTAAAAAGCAGAAACACACACACACACACACACACACACACACACACACATCCCAAGGTAACTTGTGTACCATTGATTTTGATCTGACATTTTGTTGTTTGCTTGGTTTTGAAAAATGGAGGTGTGTGGCCTTTTCAAAGTCTTTCTGTTATTTTTACTAGTAGGGTGTGTTGCTTTGGGTGGCTTGCCACGCAGAGCCTATCTTGGCATCATGTGGCATCATGTGGCATCTCCTTGGCTATGTGATATTCGTTTGGGGCTTAAGAGTGGGATTTTCTTAATGCCTGTGGAAAATAAGTTAAAGGCAATGGAAACAATAACTGAACACTTTGTTTTCACACGTGCACCCCTCAGTGACTTTTTTTCTTTCTTCTACCTGCATTACTGAGATGCTCAGGCAAGTTCCGTGCATGCCTGGTGCAGAGATCCCTCTCTTTGAGGGCTGGAAGCCTCCCTCTCCTTTGCACTGGTGTGTTCAATGCCACGGGTGATGTGTATAGGGTCACAGGCTAGTTGTTTTGTGTGCTGGTTGTGTTGGGCATAAAAATGAGGGCTAGATCATTAAGTGACCCCTAATGGAAAGTATGCTTCAAACGTTGTCCAGGGCTTAGAGCATTAAGTATTAAGCACGAAGTATTAAGTGGTAGTTAATATTAGGTTTGTCCAGGTTTGGGACTATTTCCACCAAATGTGTGGGACATCTTAATCAGATACTGCCCTTGTATAGGTCTGGGGAAGCTTATTCCTGGTAAGCAGGGGGTGATGCTCACTTTCCTCAGTTCCTTGTCTGAATATTGGAGCTCCACAGAGCCAAGGTACCACTGGGATGGCCCTCCAATGTGCTACTGGGAGCTTATGTAAGGAAGGGCCACCATTTCAGCCCCACTCGGGAAGCTGCCCCTTGCTGGGGCACATGCCTCAAATCATGCCCCCTCCTGAGCATGTCTGACAAAGGGAGGATTCAGGACCCAATTTATTAAGGATTTTGTGAGATAACACATGAAGGTATCTGGTAAAGTCCCTGTGATAGTTGCTCAGTAAACAGCACTTACCATGGAATTCTTCTCACTTCATAGTATTAACCTGTGAGAAATGGTTTTGGAACATTTTTTTTTTTTCTGTTGTAAAAACTCTCTATATAGCCATTCAGCACAAATTCATTTATGTCTATGATATACCAGATACTGTTGTAGTTCCTGGAGATACAACCAGGAAGAAGACTAAGGGCCCACTCTTCTCATGGAGCTTCCATTCTGGTGATGTCAGGCAGAAACTAATGGATAATACATAAACGGAATAAAAAATTGTATCATAGTTATACAGAGAATTACAACAAGTGACAATGTACCTCCGTCAGATAGGGTGGTAATGGAGGCATCGCAGAAGAGCCGCCATCTTGGCTGGGGTCGGACTAGGAAGTAGGGGCCCATGGTGCCCAAGGCAGGAGACAGGCACCATTTAGAAGGTGCAGAGAGTGGTATGCTCTAAGTACAGAGCACTGGTGGGTTTGTTTGGACTAGGAATAGGGGAGGGTGACAGGAAAGGAGAGCATGGGGTGAGCAGTGGCCAGACCATGAGGGCCTTTGTACAAGGACAAAATAAAAAACTTGGATCTTACTCTAAATGGATGGAAAGTCTTCTTAAGCAGGAAAATTGCCTGCTCTGACACACATTTTAAAAGGTCAGCCTGCTGCTACGTGGGAAGTAGGGGGTTCAGTGGAAGGAGCAGAGGCAGGGAGGCCTCCGAGACAGTTCCGTTTCGATAGTGAGTGGGGTGGGGGTGGAGGTGAGAGAAATGTATTCAGGACAGGTAGAGCTTACCTGGGAACTGGATGAAAGGCTTAGAGAAAGGGGAGAATCCAAGATACCCTCTGGAGATTTCATCTGAGCAAGGGGAAGACAGTGTGGTACCAAACAGGAAACACTGTGAGAAGAGGGGTTTTAGAGGGGAAAATCAACTCCTCTATTCTGGCCATGTTAGCTGCTAATGTAGGAGGTATACAGAAGAAGCAAGGGAATCCATGAGTCTTCATGGAGTTTGAATCTGGGTGGAAGAAAGTGCTAACTACCCGTTTGATATAGGACGGTGCCTAAGGCATGACCCATCATAGAATCACATGGGTAGTACAGTTAGTGTTGTGTTCAGAGGTGGTCCCAGGTATAGCGAAGAAGGAGAAGCAGAGGGGCAAAAGGGAATAGGGTAGAAGAGACAGTGCTGGGATTGCACAGAACTGTCTGAAGTTGGCAACTCACTGAGACCAAGTTTTACCGAAAACACCACACCTGGGAGAAGAAACTTGTAGGCATGATTCTGCCAGCTTGGGTGGTGCTGATGGATGGCACTGGGCCAAGGAATTTCGTAAGTAGAACTGGGGTAAGGGAAACTGAGAGTTACTTTGAAGAGGAAGAAAAAGGAAAATGGCCCACACTAAAAGGGCCTTGGGAGTTTTGTGGGATTGGAGAACTTTTCTTAAGTAAGGAGCTCCAACAGCATCTATGTAAAAAAAAAAAAATCCCGTAGTACTTGGGGTTAAGAAGTGTTATGTACATGTATATATACCTTTAAAGGAGTTAAATTTTATACTCAGTAGACGCATTTTTTTTTTAAAGATTTTATTTATCTATCTGACAGAGAGACAGAGATCACAAGGAGGCAGAGAGGCAGGCAGAGAGAGAGAGGGAGAAGCAGGCTCCCTGCTGAACAGAGAGCCCGATGCGGGGCTCGATCCCAGGACCCTGAGATCATAACCTGAGCCGAAGGCAGAGGCTTAACCCGCTGAGCCACCCAGGTGCCCCAGTAGATGCATATTTTAATGTAAAAATTTATCATAGCTGTAAATACAAACTGATAGGTGTATTATATACACCTAATTTAAAATGTGATTTTTAGAAGAAACTGAATCAGCTAGAGAGGACAAATTTAAAATTTTAATTATTTTCCCATTACTTGCATATACAAATCTTAGAAGCAGAAACAGAGTAGTTTCAGAAGTCAGTTTCTTGGAGGTGTAACTAGGCAAGCTTTAAATTGCCACTTATGGCAAAGAAATTGCCACAGAGGGCTGAGGTTTCAAAATTAGATTCTACTTCACTCCTGAGCTTATTAGCTAAGCTACAATCACTGCCTAGCCTGTTAGCTGGGAAACTATCTCCAAACAGGATATGATGATTATTTGTAATGATCTTTGCTCTGCTGACAATAGCTCATCCCTGGGTGCTCAGGAGAACAGCTCCTTTTAAAACATGCATATAAAGACAATTTGGATGAAAATATCATATATACAAGCTTGTAAATACTAGCTGATTTACCAAATTGGAAGATTCCTAAGTAAAGATAATTCACAATAATTTAGTTCTAATAATGCAGATTAGGGATCTATTCAGTAACTTGACTAGTATTTATGGAAAAGGATAACAAAATAAAAACTTCTTGGCAATCAAATGAAACAGGAGCATGGGGTTTAAAAAAACATGAAAATTTCACTGAGCAGGAAGGAGAGATTGCTCAACAGATCCGCAGGAAACCATTCTCCCCACCATCATCTCTGCATTTCAAAAGGCAAGCACAATTCCAGCCAGAAGACATCATCTGACTGTGGAGTGAGATCCTAATGGTCTATCTAGGCTTTTTTTACTTGCAGTGAAGCTTCAGTAATATCACTACTCCCTTTCCCAAGGCTTTGGGGGACATCGGACATAACTCTGTACAAGCAGATTGGGTTATTTGTTCGAATGACCAGCATTTTTGAAATAGGAAATCCACCTATGACATAGGAATCCCTGTATCTGGTGGGCAAAGAATAAACACTATCCGTCTAGATACTTCTATTTTGGATCATGAGTATTTGAAATAATCATTCATTACCATTTGTTTGGACGGCTTTGTCACACTATAGCTATAGAGTATCCATTAAAAAAAAAAAAAAAAAGATTTTCCAAAGTGTGTGTGTGTGTGTGTCTGTAAGCATTTTGCATCATGCTAATAAAAGGTCCTCTTCCTCCATTTTCCCTTGATTGTTGATGTCCCAGGTGCTGGTCTTCAATTTCTTCTATCTGCTTATTCCCATGCATCAAACAGTGCTCTTAGATAGTGACCCCAGTCCCTGTCCAGGTCAGACCCCTCGAGCCTCAAGTCCACACTTAGAGAGTGAATTTCCAGCTTTTTCAACTGACCATTTCCTCCTATCTCTAGGTCTCTCAAAAATCAACATATCAAATTATTAACTAACTTTATGAACGTCCCACATACGCACACACATGTTCACACATGCAGGTGTGCCCCAGGGTTGGAGTGGGGGTCACAACAGAACTATAACTTGTTCTTTAAATCCTGTCTTGGTTTCAAATAATGCAAACCAGGAACCCGACGCTCATTCTCGACCTGTCACCCTCTGTGCAAGTGGTCCTCAAGAATGGCAGTGTTGACCCAGACATTGCTTTCTGACGAGTCTTCCCCTCCTACCACCCTTGTCTATGTCCTCCTCAACCATAGCATGACCTCTTGACTGGTCTGGCTACTTCTCTCTTCCTTCCTTCCATCTCAGCCCTCCCTGTAATATGTATCCAGTTTCCATCACTTCCCACCAACTCCACTGCTATCCATTTGGGCTCCCTACTTCCATCCTGGCCCCTCTAAATCTATTCTCAACACAGCAACCCCATTGGTCCTTTAAGAACCTGAATCACTCATGCCATTCCTCTCTTCAGAAGCCTCTAGTGGCTTCTCAACTGATTCAGAGTAAGTCCTCGTCATGGTCTATAAGGCATTCATGACCATCCTTTGCTACTGGCCCCCTCACACATTCTTCTCTACCTCACTGGTCTCATTATTCAACTCTCTGAGGAATCTTCCAGCCTCACACTTGAGAAGTTGTTGGTCCCTTTGCCAGCAGCCCTCTTTCTCAGGAATGAGTGTCCTGGCACTGTCACCTCTTCTAGGTCATTACTCAAATTCTCACCAATGCCCTTCTCAACAACACAGTATACATGTTGCGCAACACACCCACTTGTCCTTTTCCCTGTGATTCTTATTCATAGCACTGCTCACCTTCTGGTATACCTTGCAACATACATATGTCTTTGATTTGACTTCGCACACGTATAAGCTCTATGACTCTGCAGTTTTCATCTCTTTTATTCCCTGTTGCATTCTCAGCTTAAAATAATAGAAATTAAATAGACAGTTTCAAAAAATAAATGAATGAGAATCATCTGGGAAACATTTAAAAACACTGTTATGCAAATTCTACCTCAGACCTATTGAATCAGAACCTCAGGGTTTGCAGTCCAGAAGTTAACATTTGTGCATTGTCCTCCGGTGATCCAGTGCCCAACCCAGGCTGGGAGCCATTGCTGCCAGAGAGATTTCTTAAACGACAGATGGCCCCAGCTCCAATTCCTCCACAGCTTTCCATTTTCCTATGGAGGCATGCCCAAACTCCTTGATGTGCCAATCAAGACCTGTGACCATCAGACGCTTGGGGGACTTTTCAAATGGAGTGCTTTGTGTCTTCCCTAGCATGTCACCTTGCTTCACATGCTTCATGTATCCTTTCTCTGCTGAAGTGATTTTTTTCACACTCTCTGATGGGTGAATTGCTCATGGTTATATTTTGATTCAAATGTCAGTGGTTAAGTATAATTTTCCCTTATACTGTCACTTCTCCACAACTGTCCCAATAATTACAGGTCATTTTTATAGCACATTGTCTGTCCTTTCTGTATCATACTCTGTTAGAACTGGACTGCTCCTTAGGGTACTTGGCTGGGCTCAGCCAGAGGAACACACGCCTCTTAATCTCAGGGTCATGAGTTCGATCCCCATGTTAGGCGTAGAGATTACTTAAATTAATAAAACTTCAAAAAAAAATGCTAGATTGCCCTCGGTAGACTCTAAACTCATAAAAGATTACAGGGACATCCTTTGCTTTATTCTCAACATCTATCAAATTATTAGATATGGTTCCTTTATATACCCGAACAAAAATTATCTTAATAATGTGGGATATCTTTTTTGGGTTTTCTTGAGTATTCAGTAGGTAGATACCTGCATGGATACATACAGATACATCTGGGCAGATGTGTGTGCATCCAGTCCTACTCCCTTTGTCCTAATATGTTACTCTTAATTTACCACCTTCTCTTGCCCCCAATTTAATATCTAACTGTTCTCTTTCAGCAGATGACCTCCTTGTCACTTAAGATAAATTCATTCATTCATTCATTTTTCATTCATTCATTCATTCATTCATTCTATTTTTTAAGGTAGGCTCCACACCCAGAATGGAGCCCAATGTGGGGCTAGAACTCATGACACTGAGATTGAAGCCTGAGCTGAAATCAAGAGTCAGACACTTAACCGACTGGGCTGCAAAAAAAAAAAAAAGTTTTTTAAAGGAAGAATTTCTAAATGTTATCTCTTCTGTACTCATTTCTAAACAGATATGATCTTCTCTTCCTCTCCAGACTTAACTTTTCTTCCTGTTCTCTGATTTTGTCCTCCATCACTTCTTGGTGGACCTTGATTCTGTTTTAATCCACATTCACGTGCTCTTTCGTATGTCTCTGTCTCTCTCATATCTGCCTCTGTCTCTCCTTTTGTATTTTAATATACAAAATGTAATGTAAAATATAGCCTGCGGCCACCTCAGCATTCAGCACACTCCTGTGTCTTGTTCCTGTCTCGGTCCTTTCCTCTTTCTTCTCTGTTGCCACACCTCAGGAAAACCTCTCTCTCAAAAGGTGACCATTATCCCTGCTCACTGTCTGTACTTTCTATCCATGTGCCTGATGTGTTCTGACCTTCAACTCTGCATGTCCAAATCTTATCTTCTTTCTCCCTCACTCTCTTTCAAATAGATCTTTCCTAATATCTCTGCTCTGGTCCTTCCTCTTCTGACTGGTGTCCCAAGCCTCTGATCATCTTGACGGTCTCGCCCCTATTTGCCGTTCACAGTTGATCAGTCTCCACACCTGGCTGACTTGCCTGCCCTCCCCCGACTGTAACCTTCATATCCTTTATTGCTTCTGTCTTCCTGTCTTTAGCCTCTCATTTGGTGGTGCTCACAAGGACCATCATGCCTTTTCTAAGATCCCATTGTCACTAGGTCGCAGTGATTCCCTTATTTTTCTTCTAGTAACTCTACCCAGTTCTAGGCTCTCCACAGCCTGTCCCACCTTAGAGATTCCCTAATACCCTGCTGCCCCAGCCATGGGGTCTCCTTCCTCTCCATTATTCTCTGCCTTCTTATGAATGCTTTTGTTCTTTCTGTATAAAATGCTTTCCCTCCTTCTCCGTACCTCCCCTTAGCTGCCCTTTCTTCTCCTCATTCTTGTTGCTTTGTGAGTACTTCCTCCACAGGTCTTTGATTTCCTGGTGCTTTTTCTACTTCATTATCGGGATGTCAAAATGAGAGCCTTAGGATAGGCTCTCTTCTGTGACCTAACGGTCCCCTATACATCCCTGGCCCGGCTTCGGATCTCTCTCTGTTTCTCCCACAGGTCCTAAATAAATATGTCTTGTTGATGAGCAGTCTAAACACGTAGAAAACGTTCAAGGAACTTGTGTATTGTTGCATTCCAACAAATGATAGCTTTAAAAAAAGGTAAATTACAATCGGATTGCCAGTTTGATGACCATTTACTAACAATCATTTGGAATCTTGGCCACCTCAGTGGGTTTCTCCATGACAGAGGTCTTAGATTTCTATTTCTTGGTTTTGTTTTGTTTTTTAATTTGTATAGTACAAGAGCTTATTGACTCAGCCAATCAGCAGTCATTTCATGAATCCCTACGGTGGGGATGTGCTGCTTTCTAACCCTTTCAGATGTACAATAGCAATGACATTTTCTGAACACAAAGACTCACTTGATTAGCAGGCCTCTCAGAGATTTTTTTTCCAATTCTCTTTTCACCATTACAGTCTTTCTTTATGCCCTCTTTATGCCCTTCTTTAAATCCTAACTTTATGTCGAACCCAAGGCTAGGCCCCTGGGCTTTCAGCCATCATACATCATATTACACTCTTAAACAAGCACAGGAGAATATAGAGCCAGCAGAAATTTTGTCTGAGCTCTGTGATAGACCAGAGCATGAAATGATAGAGCCAGCTCTTAATGTAGAAGTAGGCTCTTACCAGTTTTCCAGGAGTTAAACTGTCCTATTGCATTGCTTTTATTCTAAGACTTTGGCTTATTTCTACATCCTTGGCAGATTTTTTTTTCAGATGAAGGTTCTGCGATAACAAATCAGCTCTACAGTCTAGTATGTCCCCTGTCAGACCCTCATAGTCAAAATAATTTACATAAATACCATGATTTGAGATCAACCTTAGAAATCTCGTGTGGAGAGAACCCTTCCGTGCCTGATGGCTTCCTATTGAGATGATCTGATGTCTGTTTGCTCCTCTGTTTATTACCGCAGATCTTTTCATGTCCTACTGTCGATGATATCTGAAACCCAGTAACTGCTGTGTGCTGGCAGTGTGCGAGCACCTTGGGTTGTGGAACCAGTGACTTAGTTTCACTCATCAGGTTGTCTTGTCCAGGCCTGCACTTGGGCACTTTCATCTCTGCAACTTCTCGTCTCACGAGGAAGTAATGAAGCAGTGGTTGGCCTCCCTATTCAGAACAGACAAGGGTGTCCCCAAGGCCTCGAGTCTCCCGTAGGTGTCTCGTAACAGCATTCCACAACAGCTGTTCTGTTTTAAGGCTCAGTGCACTCAACAAATTCCAGACGCCCCATGGCTGCTGCAGTTGCTTAATGGTGACTTCAGGCTTCACTTGGTCCAGGCCTCAAGGGGACTGAGTCAAAGCTGACATGACTTACTGTTCAGACAACAATTTCCAAAGAGAGAAAACATTTCAAATGCCAACTGACTGTTGCTTTCTTCCAAAGAAATTGACTTTGGAGGAACAGCTCTTCCAGGCAATCGTGATCCCGGTTCCATTTACTTGGATAGCATTTTTGGTTCCTGGCCCTTTCTTAGTGGGGACATTTGACTCATTGATTTTGATTTCGTGTCCGTGATGGTTAACTTTAAAATAACAAGCCAGTAAAGTAGAAAATACTATTTGGATGATAAGAGGATCAAACAGTGTTGAGGAGTGTTTTAAAAATATCTTATTCATGGCTTGCTTTGAGCATTGAGGATATTTCTTTATCAGTAATATCTGTATATTAAAACTTCATTCATATCAGATACCTTTTAGCTGAGTATGAAAGCTTTGCAAATAGGGGCGCCTGGGTGGCTCAGTTTTTAGGTGTCTGCCTTTGGCTCAGATGTGATCCCAGGGTCCTGGAATCCAGCCCCACATCGGGCTCCCTCCTCAGTGGGAAGCCTGCTTCTTCCACTCCCCCTGCTCGTATTCCCTCTCCTGCTTTCTTTCTCTGTCAAATAAATAAAATCTTAAAAAAAAAAAAAGCCTTACAAATATACATTGGAGTTGTTGACTTATTTTATAGTTTACTTAGTTTATTTAAAAGAAAACCCTGAATACATGTTGATGTTATGAAAGTAATAATTATTCCAGGTAGTACCTTCACAAACTGAATGATGTGAGTTCCCAGAATAATGTAGCTAATAAAAAAATACAATTGCACCTGACTATGCATATGATATTTTATTTATATTCTAATCATTTTAACCATTTCCAATTGTACAATTCATTAAGTATATTTTAACGTACAACTGTCACCACTGTCCATCTCCAGAATTTTTTCATCATCCCAATCAGGAAATCTGTACTATGAAACAATAATTCCTTATTCCGCTTGTCCCCAGATCCTATTATACTTTGTGCCACTCAGAATTTGCTGAGATGCAGTACTTCTTATATAAAGTGGAATTCTCCAGTAGCGGTCCTTTGTGTCTCACTGATTTCACTTGGCATGGTATTTCCAAGGCTCCTCTGTGCTGTAGCATGTGTCAGAATCCTTTTCCTTTTTAAGACTGAATAACATTACTCCTCCGAATGTTTTGTAGAAGAGGAAACAAGTTTTCCTTGATCCTCATAGGGTCCCTGGCTAGGTCTGAAAATTAAATGGACAGATTAACAGGAGAGAGGCATACAGATTTATTTATGTAAGTTTGATGTCACATGGGAGCCATCATAAGGACATAAAGACCCAAAGAAATGGTTAAACCTGCATATTTCTATGCTCGGTTTGGTGAAGAGTGGAAGGTTGGAAAGATATGAAGGGGCACAGAGTATGAACGAAGTACAGTAAACTGGGGGACCTTTAGCAAGGCCTGAATGTTTGGATTCTTCCCAATGTGTCCATGATTCTTTACTCTGGGTATAGGGAGCACCCCTCTTACCTGAGAGCCTTATGACCTGCTTCAGGGTAGAAGGGCAGGAGGAGGTCAGAAAGAACCTGCCTTCTGCCATTTTCTCAAACTCCTTCAGCTTCAAATATTTAATATGCATGGGTGCCATATTTTCTGGACAGCATGTCTTGAACCCCATGATTGTATACCACATTTTATTAATTCATCCATTGATGAACATTTGTGTTGTTTCTACTTTTTGGCCATTGTGAGTAACACTGCTGTGAACACTGATACGCAAGTTTCTGTTTTAGAGTCAGTTTATTTTGAAATGTACCTTACTCTTTTCCTTATGAGAGGACATACTAAATATTTCTTCCAAAAGTGGTCCAGAATTGGCCTTTTGATTCTTTTCGAATGAAATTAACGATTCAGTTGGTCTAAGCTTCCTGTGTGAAGGTTTAGTTTGACAAGTGAGAGAACTGTGTGAGTCATGCCTCATTGTAAACACCATCTTAACATGATCACAAAGCAATTCACGGCACCCAGGCATGATTAAGTAAATATGAGGAGAAGACTAATTATCCCCCTCAGATAACGCTGTGAGGTTTGTGAGAGAGGTGTTTATGTCAGTGTGGTGTCTTGCTTGTGGACAAAAGATTCCCATGTTCTCCAAGAAGTTTGCCTCCCAGGCACTGTCAGTCATGAATCTTCCTGGGGCCTCGGCCCCCTGAATCGCTGTGTCCAGGCTGGGGTACTCTAGACCAGGTGGTCCCCGAAACACGTGCCCTGGGCTTCTGAGGTTCTGTGTCTCGTTGAAGCCCCGACTGTCACCTTCCTAGCACATGTGTGTGAGCCTAGCCCAAGTGAGGAGGAAAGCTAGTGGAAGGAGTCAACAGACTCCGATTTCTTTTCCTCTTAATTCCTGTGTTTGAAAAACAAGGAACAAAACGTGTTCTCTGTACTTAGCTTGTGCTTACATCTGTACTGGGGCCTGATGAATGTGTTTTTTTTGTTGTTGTCTTCCCTGTCAGGAAAACATAACTATTTTGTTCCCAAGGTTGAATGAAGGTGGCAGTCTCCGCTCAGTATCATCGAATATTAATACATTAACAACAACTGAGCTTATAATAAAGAATTGTGACCTTTCAAATTATCTGAACTGTCTGCTGTATGTCACATTTTACCTTTTTAGAGAAGTGCTAATTCATGTTAAGTCCGCCTGAGAGATTTGTTTAATGAGCAGATTAAATGGATGATTATCCCTCTCTTCATTTTTTTTTTTTAAAGGAAGGGCTTCTTGTGATGCCCCTCCGCTATTTGGCACAGGAACACAGAGGGGTCTTTTTAAAATTACCCCTGCAGGGTCACTGGGACCGAAGCTGTTTGCTTCATTAAACCCTGGTGGCTTCTTTAGAGCCAGTCCCCTCCAAACAGCCCTGACACAATTGTATCTAAATTAGCATCTGACTGACCCCCCTCCTCTCCTTTTTTAAGCTCCAGCTGACAGGGATTGGCAAAAGATGTTAATTGGTTGGGCCTGGCTCAGAACAATAGACTTGCCAAGATGACAAAAGGACTAATGTTTCTTTCAATATGCACCCAGATTCACATTAAGTACCTCTTTTAATTACCAGGAATTATTGTAATGCCTGGTCAATGGAATAATTGACCCTCAACAGCCAACGCTTATTCTGTAATAAATAATGGCACAGGCTAGTCAGAGTAGCAGGTACTAGAGTGATTTGTAGGGACTGAAAAGAGATTTTCTCAGCCAGCCATCCTGTGAAGGACCAAGAGAGCCCAGTGGGAGTCTGAGAGAGGGGACTAATTTGGCCTTACCCTGGAGGAAATGTGCTGAGCGCCATTAGAATTTATCCTCGGAATCATAAAGGAGTGCATAAAGGAATGAGTTAGGAGTTTGAAAGAAATTAGTTAGTAGCTTGGCAGTTTAGGACTCATGTGGTCAGGGAGAAGAAGATGCGGGGCAAAGGACCCCAGCAAGGGTGAAAACACTCCAAAGCTTCTACCCATGAAGGTTCATTTCCAGTATATACTTCAGTTCCCTCCCCAACTTTATAAAAAAGGACATTTTTATTTCAAATGTTGGGTCAGATGAGTCCCAACATTTGTTGTCCCCTCATTCTCTATTATCATAACTCCTTTGCTAACTTACAAGTAATTTTGTACTGAGGTTGCTGGAGAATTTGTTTTTATTTTCTTTTTCTAAAGATTTTATTTGTTTATTTGTCAGAGAAAGAGTTGGGAGTACAAGCAGGGGGAAGTGCTGAGCAAGGAGCCCTATGCAGGACTTGATTCCAGGATCCCGGGATCATGACCTGAGCCAAAGGCAGACGCTTAACTGAGCCACCCAGGTGCCCTGAGAATTTGTTTTTAAGGAAATTGTCAGGATGGGATAGAAGGACACAGTATACACTACCTAAGAAAATCTTACTTTGCAGACTGTATCTTAATTCTAATCAAGGTTAGATTCTAAACTAGCACCCCTTTCTCTCCATGATAACACCCTCTGACACTACCTCGTGCTTGGCACTCCACATGGCGCTTTTATAGTGATTGCAACGGCTCAGTCGAAGCAGGAGTGTTTGTGAGACCACGGAAGGGCCAGAGCTTGGTCCTGTCACCTTTGAGGTCAGTCAGAACTGGGACCTAATCGTAACTGAGCTACAGTCAACCAGTGCGACCTTTAAACAAGTTCCTAAAATACCCAAACTTAAGTTTCAGCTTTAAAAAGGGAAGGAAACACATACCTTGTAAAGTAATTGCAGAGGTAGATTAAATGAGCGCATCTATTACTTTATTCAACATGGCGCCAGGGAAGGAGCGGCCCCAGGCGCCATCTGTTATAATTATTGCCCCAAGACTGTGAAGCCAGGGAATGATGGAAGTACAAACCGTACTGACTGCTATTTGACTCTCAAGGCCTGTGCTTTTCCAGGATGCCCCATTGCTAATCCATCCCTAGAGTTTAAGAGAAAATGTGACTATACTTCAAAAATGGTGAAAAATAAGATAGCAATGCTTGCTGTCATCGTTAAAAACAGGAGGGGGAAAAAAAGTCAAATATAACTAAAAATTTGTAAGTACCTTCTCATCTTGGTCAGGAAATTATTTTCCTTTCATAGAACTAGAAATTCATTATTACTAGCAAGTTTCCATTGGGGAATGGTAAGCATTTAAACAGTATTACTTTGCTGGTTCTCAAGATTATGTTTCCCATGAAGGAAAGGTACAATTTCTAAACAGACTGCATGGGCACATGCTAACGCCTGAACGTGATAGAAAGGATCTTTTCATTTCAAATGCCTCAATTTGAGGTAGATTTTTTTCTTTTGGATGTTTGATCTCGTGAATAGGTTCAGTCTTCAAGAATTAAGTTCTCTTAGGTTCTGTGGATAAATATGAAAATTGACCAACAAATAAAACAACAACAAAAGTGCCTTAATTTCTTGAAGTGACTTGAGTCAGGGAGATGATGTAGACTACTAAGTTTCTGAGATTCTTCATGAGAAACCTTGGTTTTTCTCATGGAGAGTGGACTCTGGGGTGGGAAACATTCTGACTGGTCAGCAAAAGCCAAAGTTCTGGTCCAGCTTTAATGTTCTGCTGTTCTGAGTCCTGAGTCCTGAGTTTAACCAGTCACCCCAGGGTCTGTTCCCTCAACTGTAAAATGAAAGGATAGAACAAGATAAGATAATCTCCTAAAATTCAAGTTGACCCATAAAATAACTATCACAGCACCAGACCAAAAGACATCCAGTCATCATCTCACTTGATATTCATGCTATTATATATTCATGGTCATCTCCTACTTTTTTTTTTTTTTTTTTTTAAAGATTTTATTTATTTATTTGACAGAGAGAGATCACAAGTAGACAGAGAGGCAGGCAGAGAGAGAGAGAGAGGGAAGCAGGCTCCCTGCTGAGCAGAGAGCCCGATGCGGGACTCGATCCCAGGACCCCGAGATCACGACCTGAGCCGAAGGCAGCGGCTTAACCCACTGAGCCACCCAGGCGCCCCATCTCCTACTTCTTAAATCTCTTCTCTCTTGACACCCAAATTATCTCTCTTGCCTAATTTCCTCCATGTCTTTCCATCTCATTTGCTGGTTTTTCTCTTCCTGTCTGGCCATTTTGTGGGGTGTTCCTTAGAGTTCAGCTGTATCCTTCATGGACTTCTTATCACTTCCTGTAGCCATCTCTTCCATTGCTGTGCTCCAACCAAATATAAATATTTACGTTGCAAATCTAAATCGCTAACCCTCCCCTCTTCATGAGTACCAGACTTGCATTTCTAAGGACCTCTTGCACTTGCCCTCTCTATGTTCATATGGTCACCTCAGATTCAGCATACTCAAAAATCAAACTCATTCCCTACAACCTACATGGCTAGCACATCATTATTCATCTCTCTGCTTAAATAGAGAACGTGGAATTTTTCTTATGCTCTTGCTCCTCCCTGACCTACATGTCCATCTTTTCCCAGTCCCATCCTTCTCTTTCTTCACCAATATGTCTTGCAAATCCACTTCTCTTCACATTCTCTACTGCTTTTATGAGGATGGTGGCCCTTCTCACCTTCTGTTCAGCTCTAGCCAGTACTCCAGATAATCCCCATGTCGAAGCCTCCTTTTTTCCACGCTTTACCCTGGAATGCCAACTTGTCACTACTCAGAAACTTGTTAAGGGTCACAGTTACCTACGGGTTGACCTTAAACTCCTTGAAAGGGCTTTCAGGAGCCTCACACTGTTCACAGCCTCTTTTTTCACTCTACCGTGTTTAGAAACATGCTCTGCATATCCAAGTTTCAGGTTATGTTCTTCTCCCTATGGAATGCCCTTCTTCCTCCTCCCTCAACTGTTAAGATTTGGCTTACCTTTGAAGGATCAAACCCTTACCATTTGTCAGTGTTTTACAATGACAGGACTTTATACCTGGGTGGAGCTTTCCAGACTTCCCAGCAAAATTCGTCTTTTTCTCCATACCTACCCATAGCTCTTAAGTGTTTCTGCTGGAAGGACATTTATTATTCTTTATTGTCCTTAAAGTGTTGTATATCAGCATCTAACCAGGAATATAGAAGCCAGACTAATTATTTAAAGTATCATATTTTGGGGCGCCTGAGTGGCTCAGTCGGTTAAGCATCTGCCTTCAGCTCAGGTCAGGATCCCAGGGTTCTGGGATTGAGCTCTGTGCTCAGCAGGGAGCCTGCTTCTCCCTCTGGCTGCCACTCCCCCTGCTTGTGTGTTCTCTCTCTCTCCCTCTCTCTCTCTCTCTCAAATAAATAAAAATCTTTAAAAATTAAAAAAAAAATAGTATATTTTAATTCAAAGAATTGGTTGTAGAGGTAATGTAGGATCTGAGAGAGAATGCAGAGGTGACCCACTGTAGGAAGTCCCCACCACCCTGGGCTGGAAGGACAAAGGGAAGAGGCAATAGTATCAGCTTCGGAGCCAGGGGACTCTGCAGAGTGGGAATCCTGATGGGCCTGTCCAGCTGGAGCAAAATTCCCAAGGGAAACATGGCCACTTCTGGAGAACTCTAGGCAGAGAGGAGAAGTCCTGGCTTAGCCCTTCTTCCCACCCTCTGATCTCTTGCCAGAAGCTCCCATGGCAGAACCTGGTTGGAGCTCCCAGAACTTGCAGCCTGCAGGGGTCAGGCCTGTGACACAGAGCACAGCAGGGCCACACAGAAGGGATTTGAGTGCAGGAGAGACCAAGCGTGGACACAGGTTGTATCTTGTCTCCTTAACATATATAGAGCTGCTTTAAAACAGACACTTCATCCGACTTGCTTTTGTAACCATAGTGGCTAGCACCAAGGTTTGATAAATATTTAGTGATGGAAATGAACTCTAAAGTTTCCTTCCAAGACTAAAATTATGCTTTCATTACCAGTGCATTACCTCCATTTATCATAACATTGAAACAAAAACATGAAACATTTCCATGAAATTCTTCTGTATAAAATCATAGATTTTGTGTAATTATTTACTTAAACCCATGCTTTAGTTCAGTCTCAACCCTGTTCCTTTCTTAACACGAAGCCAGTGCTATTTATCAGCTCTAGGTTGGTTTTGAAACTTTTTCCACCAACTGTGAGTCCGAGTAAAATACAGGAAAGGGAATGGAGACATTGATTTAATAAATGCTAACAATGTGAGAGAAAAAGAAAAAAATTGTTGTTTTGGGCAATTTTCACATAACTCATCCTAAATATGCCTTTGAACAGGCTCCTACTCTGGTCTGGGGCCAGGCTCCCCTGCTCCCCTCAGAACAGAGCTTCAGGAGTGGAGAGCACTGCGGGATGGGGTGGGGGGAGGGCAGAGGCAGAGCACAGCAGGTCTAGGGTAGATGGCTGAGGAGCCAGTCCTAGCCTCCCTTCCTAAGTTGTCTCGCTTTCCCTCAGAGAAGGGAAGAAAGGGAGGGAAGAAGAAAGGCCGCCCCCACAGCAGCACCCCTGGTTGTGGCGTCAGAGGCATGCCCTTTCAGAGGTCACACTCTCACTCATGAAGCAGCTTCTAGCCTTACTCTTCTGGTGACATCTGCCTCCTTCAAAATCCTAGAGATCAGATGGGCAAGACACAGGGTTGCGACTTCGAACGTGTTGTGCGATCTAGTATTCAAGGCATGTGGCTACACAGGGTCAGAGGAAATCTTAGAGAACATCCCAAGCCCTTTCAGCTCAGAAAAAGGTTGACAGTTGGGGTGCCTGGGTGGCTCAGTGGGTTAAAGCCTCTGCCTTCGGCTCAGGACTCTGGGATGGAGCCCCACATCGGGCTCTCTGCTCAGCAGGAAGCCGCTTCCTCCTCTCTCTCTGCCTGCCTCTCTGCCTACTTGTGATCTCTGTCTGTCAAATAAATAAATAAAATCTTTAAAAATAAAAAAAGAAAGAAGAAAAAGGTTCATAGTTGCTCGCAACCTATAACTTGATGGCAGCATATGGGGTCTAGAAGGGACCTCGTGCTGCCCCTTGCCCATAGTTGTTTTTCTTTTGCCATGTAAGCTCCAGAAGTTGTTTAAAACCCTACCTTGAACAGAATGCTGCAGTGTTGTCATTGTCCATGTTAGTGAATTAATTTGCTTTTCCTGTTTCTCTGTCTCCCCTTATTTCTAATTTAATTGTATACATTTTTTTCTGTATACACTTTTTATTAACGTATTTTAGTTTTGGACTCTGAGACCATATATGGAACACCTGCTGGGCTCCAGACAATATCCCTGGACGGCATTTCCTGTTTTTTCTAGCACCCATGTCCTTCTCTCAGTCCTGTTGCTCTCACCCCAGCTCCTTAAATCCCACACTCACTCGGACTCCTTACGTCAGGAACAGACTGTACTCAGCTTGGAAGGGTTGTCTCTAGCCACCCACAGCTGGTAGCAACCTCTTCATGTAGGTAGGATCTCCGTGTCTTTGAGAGCGTCGCCAATTCAACTCTTGGCCAGAGCAGTGGTCTCCTCTGTCTGGGACAGCGGGATGAATGTGGTTCATCAAAGCTGACCCCAGATGTTTAGGATGACAGTATCCTAGCCCCATTTACTTCCTCCCTGTTTCTTCCCTTTCTTTCCTTTCTCCCCCTTGAAAGACTTTCTCTACCTGCTGAGAACTGATTTTAACTCTAATGCTGCAGGTTAGATTAGCAGATGTCAAATTCAAGCCAAATTATTTACGAGGTGTTTTACATGGATTATATCTGTTCCTCACAGTAACCCTGCAACACCAGTTTTAGTTTCTGTACTCCGTGAAGAAATTGAGAGAGAGATTAAGTAATTTACCCAGTATTACAGAGATATTAGATGCGCAGCTGTGGTTCAGTCCCAGGTCTGACTGATTTCAGACCTGCCCCTGACTACGCTATGCTATCACTGTACAGTGCTATGATACATACGATTAACTGGGGCTAAACCAATCAGAATTCATATAAATCACTGTAATTTCAGAAACGATCACTAATTAATGTTGACATAAATCATTTGCTGGAAAATTCTGTCTTGGCAAAGCTTAAAAATAGCATGGCTTCTACTGTGCTGGTAAATATCTAAAGAAACAGGTATCCTTTTGCCCCCAGTAAGTAAAAAAAAAAAAATTTCTTCACAATGGGCTATATTATTATAAAATATTAGTTGATATTTCATAGCAACAGGCTATAATAGAAGATAACTTATTTTATTCTAAAATTTCTTAAATATCACAGAATATATTTTTAATTTTTGCATATTAAGGGCCCCTCAAAAAATTATTTACCATGAAGAAAGAAGATGAGAGAAAAAAAGAGAAGGCGGATGTTTAAAGAGAATAATTATCTGTAGAAGGACATATGTTTTTAGATTCAGTGAATTCATCTTTCATGAAGTGGAAATCCTGGCCAAACCACATAAATGGACTTGAACTGACTGCCAGATAAGGAGCATTCTAGAAATGAAAAGGCACTGGTAGAGCCTAAAGGATAGGTTTCCCAATACATTCTGATAAAAACAAAATACTTCAAGATGCTAGAGGTACATGAGTGATAGATAGGAGGTTTTCTTGGGAAGAACATCAATCACTAAAATAAGAAGGAGGGAAATTTGTAGCAGGAAATGAGGAAGCCAAAATGTTATACTTGTTGATTGGACTCTGTATCCTTCCAACTATGTGATGTTCCAATTATACAGTTACTTTTTGCTGGTGACTGTTGTTGCACAAGGAGCCAGATCCCCAGGAGGAAAAGACCGAGGTGGCAGAGAGCATTCAACAGTGTGAAAACTATGTCTGTTGCCCGTGGCATCAAAGGGAAACCTAGAAAAGAGAGCTCACTCTCAAATCAGAATGGGATGAGCACAACTTTACATGATAAAATATTACAATGGCTTATTTTATTTTATTTTATTTAAGATTTTATTTATTTATTTGACAGACAGAGATCACAGGCAGGCAGAGAGGCAGGCAGAGAGAGCAAGGGAAGCAGGCTCCCTGCTGAGCAGAGAGCCTGATGTGGGGCTCAATCCCAGGACCCTGGGATCATGACCTGAGCCGAAGGCAGAGGCTTTAACCCACTGAGTCACCCAACCGTCCCTATTTTATTTTTTTTTAAGATTTTATTTATTTATTTGACAGAGAGAGTCTAGAGAGTGTGCACAAGCAGTGGGAGCCACAGATAGAGAGAGAAAAGCAGGCTTGATCCCAAGACCCTGGGATCATGTCCCCAGCCAAAGGCAGACACGTAATTGATTAAGCCACCCAGGCGCCCTACAATGGCTTATTTTAAAGATTTGTTCTAATTTGTGAAAGTTTGAGTCCCCCACCTAAAATTAATGAATCAGTACACAGAAGATTTGGGCACAGTGAAAGCAAGGATAGCACGAATTCCAGTATCGTGATCGGCCCTTGTGTCCCATCCATCCCAGCAACCTGTGGCTGGACGTTTCATTTCACTTTGGACCCCACTTGTAACCTGATGTTAGGGGATACTATATTTGTTACTATGATGATTTTAAGTTAACTTCCCTTGTTTTCTTCTTAAAAGAATTATTTAAGAAAGAAAATTGCCGTCTACAGTTTGGCACTGGAATGGAGGTTAAGCAGCAGGAAGAAGAGGTTTAAAATACTGTTCCTCTTAGGCAGGGATATTAATACATGTGAGTCCTGAAAGTCAGAATGGGCACTTGTGTTGCCTGAGACCTTGTACAGTGACTGAATTAGAGGACAGAGCTGGCTACGATCAGAAATAATGACTTTGCTTTTTGAAACTGGACTAAATGCTACATGGAGTGTAAATGAAATTCACATTTAAAGAAATGGATATTTTTCCATATATGAAGCCATTCGTGTTTTAAAGTATTCTCTTCCAGAATTATACACTGTCCTTTTTACTGGACATGTTCAGGTGAGCTCATAGTTAGGACTTTGATGGAGTCAAAAAACAAAAAAAGTCTTGGTATTTGGCATTATAGCCAAGGCCTCACCCTTCTTTTTTGATTCCTTATATTTGATCCTTGATCTAAGAGGTGGAAAAAAAGTTTGCGAATACTTTTCAAGAGTGAACTATAGGATCTGAGACTATAGGCACATCATGACATTGAACTCTTGCTAGATATTTTAAAATACAAATCTGATGAATGCTCTACACACATATAGATACACATATATATTATTAGATACGCACACATACCCTTTGATAAGGTACAGGAAAGCTAGAGCTAGTCTGTTGCCTAGAAGTATTAATGCTTTTCTAGGTATTCATAAAAGGTGGTCATTTCCATGTGCCCCAAGAATTCTTGCTCCCTAGGCTGTTGGTATGATATAAGAAATAGCTTGAGGACTCAGAGCTTTGCTCGTAGTTATAATAGGGTCCTAGAATTCACTTCAATAAACATTTATTGCATATCTACTATTTGCAAAGCTCTGTGCTTACAGTTTAATTGACCAGGGGTTAATTTTAAAATATGAAACTTTATCTGGTTATTATTATGACTATTATCTTGATTGCAAACTTTTTACTGTATTTTGAATTTCAGTTTTAAAATATTTTTCCTTCAAATACTGAACTATACTTGTTATAATATGTATAGTACATATTATACAAATTATGCTAAAGCCATTGGCCAGAAATAACAACTTGTAACATTTAGGGTTGGCGTGATTCTTAGCTGATGTGTACCACCTCCTTTTTAACTATATTCCAATCACTATACCCAGGAGATTTGAGGTATTTGGGTTTTATGTTTGTTTTAGGATATTTAAAAAAATTAATATATTTTTGTGCTGAGGAAATGGTCCAGTAGGGATGTGCGTTCTCTAAGCTCTAAGTTAGGAAGTGCGGTGAGGTGGGGTAGCCCTCTGGATTCTCTACACCACCTAACCCCCCTGCCCCATAGTCCTAAGAGACTCCATGCTGTTAGAGGAAATTCATCCTTATTGAACCCTCTTTCTCACTTTCAATTCAGCCCTTAACCGGTCAGAACGGGCTGCTCCCCTCATCATTCCTGCAAAACTATTCTCACCAGTTTGTAACCAGTTTTTAACTACAATTCCAAAGAAAATTTTCTGTCTCTTTCTTATATACCTCTCTGCAGTTTGTTGGGTTTTCTTGTTATTTTTTTTAAGGCTTTTATTTATTTATTTGACAGAGTGAAAGAAAGAGTACAAGCAGGTGGAGCAACAGTGGGAGGGGGAGAAGCAGACTCCCCGCTGAGCAAGGAGACCAGTGCAGGGGCTCGATTCCAGGACCCTGGGATCATGAACTAAGTCGAAAGCAGACACTTAACCGACTGAGCCACCTGGGTGTGCCTGGGTTTTCTTTTTAAAACTCACTTCTTTTGGCGTGCTTGGGTCGCTCAGTTGGTTAAGTGTCTGACTCTTGATGTCATCTGAGGGCATGATCCCAGGGTTGTGAGATCGAGCACCCCAATGTCGGGCTTGCAATGAACACTTAAGATCCTTTCTCCCCCTCCCCGCTCCTCCTGACCCCATGCTTACATATGTGTGCACACACTCTCTCTCTCAAAAAAATAAAAATAAAATATAAAAATAAAACTCACTTCTATTTTTTTTTTCTTTAAAGCCATCTTCTCTAGGACTCTGTCTATACTCCAGCCACCCTTTGCTTCTCCATTCTAGACTCCCTTTCCTCCTTGGTAACTTACATGCTGAAGTTCCCTAAAATTCCGTCCTTAGCCACTGGCTCATTCTTCTTCCATAGTCTCATCTATTCATCTGACTTCCACTAATATCTACGTACTTAGGAGCTCCAAAACTAAGTCACTGGTCTAAGCGCCAGACTCAGGTACCCAGAGCCTTCCAGACTTCCCAACTTGGATGGCACACATACACACACATCCTGAGCTGAGCATGTATGAGACAGCTTCACGTTCTTTGTACACTCAGTTAGCTATGTTTCTGTCTCTATAAATGTCACTACCATCCACCAGCTCACCTGGCCAGGAGCCAGAATCCTTCCTTTTGCCAGGCCCGTCAATCACCAAGTCTGGTAATTCCAGCTCTGAAACTTTGCCACGTTTCCCTGAATTCTACTCTCTAGGGCCTCATTGACATCTCACCATCTCTAGCAAATATGGTGGCCCCAGGAGTCCCCATCCCACAGCTTAGCCATTGGCCCCAGCCTTCTCAAGCTCCCATGCCCTTCCTCTGCCTTTTAACAGATACCTTTTCCTGAACATGCCCTACATTTTCTTATTTTACTTTTACTTATTTGTGCTCAAAACAAAACTGTTAGGGTCCAGAGGACGGAAACTCTGTCCCCCTCCCTTGTATCCCAAGAAGTAACTCTATCCTGTTTTCCCTCTCCACATACCTATAGAAGCAATGTCTAATGAACAAGATTTAAAAAACATCAACAGCAAGGCTAAAAGACTTCACCTCCCACAGAATAAGCTAGTGTGAGTATCAAGGAAAACATGCTTTGAGAATTTTCCCCTTTAAAATGTATAAAAGATTATCAGATATTTGAAAAACTGAAGGCTAATTCATATTTATATGTCCCATATAATTTACCTATAAAATATTGTGCTGGCATGAAAGATTTGAACCTAAAAGCCAAGGTATGCTATTTTGATTGATTACATATTATAAAACAATACAGTATTTATAGTTTGAAGTATAGTTTTTGGTGTTTATTTGATCAAATGTGTGTAAAAGCAAAAAATATATTGCAATATTTCTAAGCTAGAAATAAGTTAATAAGTTAAATAATTTTTTAAGGATTTATTTATTAAAGAGTGCTGCAAGTGAGTAGAGGGAGGGGTAGAGGGAGAGAATCCCCAAGCAGACTTCTCGCTGAGCACATAGCCCAATGCAGGGCTTGGTCCCATGACCCTGAGATCAATGACTTGAGTTGAAAGCAAAGGTCAGACACCCAACCGAATGGCTACCTAGGCACCCCAATAAGTTAAAAAATTTATTGAAGTAGAGAATATCTTTCCTTTTACAATTTACTTTCTTAAGACTTCTGGAATCTAAGGAGAGTGACACTCCTGTCAAGTTTGGAGAGTAAGAATTAACGTGCTCTCCAAAGTGTGAAGAGTAAGAATTAGCTGCATTTTCAGAGTTTTAGACTAGATAGGAGAATCCTGGCTCAGTGACTGCCTATATCAGATATATAAAATAAGAAAGTAGAAGTGTGTCACATGATCAATGAGAGTTCTTCAGCTTTGAGGTTCTAAATGGGTCCATCATCCTAGTCAGTAACATGCAATTTAAAAAAAAAAAAAAGAACCAAAACCCTGTGGTCAGTTCGTTGTGCTCACTAAGAGCTTTTATTCTAAGTGTTCAGAATTTTATTCTAGCACTCAGAGTCTGAGTATCTTGAGTGAGCCCAAGCAGGGGCCCCATGCTGAATTTGTAGGAGCTTCCAATAAAGGGATGATTTTTACAAGAGTAAGTCTGATTGGTTTTATTATTGCAACATTGTTTCAGGCATTCCTAGCAGCTGGTGACAGGATGATGAAACCCTTAGATCCTGAAGTTTCAGTGAACCACCAATAGAAGGAAATAGCTTGACAACCATCATGTTATAGAATTGTAACTATTGCCCAAGATGACAGAAGGGAGCATGTGTTTCCAGTCAGTGAGCAGGGCAGTCGGCTTCCTTTAGGCAGCAGCTTGCTACATCCAGGGAAGGCCACCAAGTGCTCCGAGGTTATAAATAAGCACTATTGGAGCCACTTCAGAAAGCACGAAGCAAAAGGGTCAGCAACTCCTCATAGTCTTTCTTGGGTCTGCTATTAGAATTAGTACGCCACATCTAATATGCCCGCGTGGGTCCAGCTAACCCTCGCTGGGGTGTGGTTTCCCAAAAAGGGGGAGGTTCGGTCTGCTACACACATTTGCTGCTCATCTGTCCACATCCCAGGCAACTGCCAGCCAGCCACACTTTCCGACTGGGACATGCGCTAATTCTAATCCTTGTAACCTCATTCCCGTTATTGTATACAGAGCCTTGCCTGTTAGAAAGCCCAGGGAACGCCTCCTTTTATAGGGTACCAGTCTTGGGCTCTGCGCCGTGTTGGGCTGGATCTGAACTGAAATCTCTTCTTTCTGTTATCAACTTGAGGGAAAAGGACAGGTGTTGTTAAATGGATCCAGACTCTGCTACCCTGTTTACTTTAGAAAGCAAGGGAACAACCTAGAAACACATGTCGGGTAGGACCATGGGGTAAAAAGCAGTGCCCCTTCTCACATCAGAAAAGGTTGGGCAGTTTTCATATTTGGCTGAACAGGGTAGTAAAGTTTTATAACCAGATCCACCAGCACAGCCCTACCAAGAGCAGCAGCAGTGTTCCTGCCAGCTCCTGGAGTCTTCTAAAATAGTATTTTATTAAAGTCTTTGATTTCACTGGCTGTGAGCATTTATTCTGTTCGCCTCCTGTGAGCCAGTGCGTTACTGGGTGCTACAGACGGTGAGGGTGACCTGTGGTCTGCGGCCACTGGGATCCCATCCAAGTGCTAAAGAGCACGAAAGGCACAATGCGTGAAATCTTTTTCTGCTTTTTACCGTTACTGTTTTTGAGTTAAGAAAAATAACTCTTGAAGTTGATGTCCATCCAGATAACATTTATTTTAGGAAGATGATTCAGACTGAAGTTCCAGTGATCAGGATCCAGAGTCTGTCATACCATCTACCAACTTGGTAGCCTGGGATAACACAAACTCTGGCCTGGCATTCCTTAAGCCCGCTCATCCCTGGACATCGCCACACTAATGGAAACGGCGGTCCTGCCTGCATTCTCATTAATAGTGCCCCTACATCCACGGTAGACTCTTTCCTTCCTGTACACAGAGGGTTGAACAATATAAATCCCCTCTGGCTTCATTTTTCTAAAAATATCATCTAGATATGATTATATAACTTTAGCATTTACCTTGAAGTTGTTCTCAGGCTGCATAAAACATTACAGAAATTGTCAGTATAGTTTCAGTGTCTGGCTTTTTAACTGATGGATTTGTGTCATTGTCAAGGGGTAATTTCTTTTCCAAATAGCTGACGTGGACAGGGGAAGTAAATTCTAGCCAGTAAGGTGCCCTTCAACTTGCTTTCCCTTGTCTTTGCAAGACTTTGATAACATTGAAGATGGATTTGTAATGTCCCAGGGGTCCATCCCATAAAACAGTTTCTACCCTCCTCTCGCTGTTGTCTGCTGTGCCCTCCCATTCAGAGCACAGTGACTGAAGGCTTGGCAAGAGCCGTTCAACTATGAGCAGTTGACCACCTACTAATATCTGCGCCCATTTCCTAGGGCTGCTCTAAGAAAGTACCGTAAACTAGGTAGCTTAACAGAATTTGTCTCTCAAAGCTGGAGGCTGGGGGTGCCTGGGTGGCTCAGTGGGTTAAAGCCTCTGCCTTCGGCTCAGGTCATGATCCCAGAGTCCTGGGATCGAGCCCTGCATCGGGCTCTCTGCTCCGCGGGGAGCCTGCTTCCTCCTTTCTCTCTCTCTGACTGCCTCTCTGCCTACTTGTGATCTTTCTCAAAAAAAAAGCTGGAGGCTGGAAGTCTGAGGTCAAGGTGTCGGCTGGGTGGGTTCCTTCTGAGAGCTGCAAAGGAAAATCTTTCCACGTCTCTCTCTCCTAGCAGTATCTGGCAATCTTTGATGTTCCTTGGCTTGGCCAAGCATCACCCGGGTCCCTGCTTTCCTTCCTGTGTTCATGTCTGTGGCCAAATTTCTCCTTTTTATAATACCAGTCACTGGATTAAGGGACCACCCTAATAATCTTATCTTAACAAATTTTATATGCAATGACCCTATTTCCAAATAAAGTCACATTCCAAGGTACTAGGTTTTAGGACTTTAACTTAAAAATTTGGGAGGGAGATAACTCAACCTATATCCCTATAATAAATTGATTTTTCACTGAAGTATTTTGGGTTCCTCCTACATATATAATTCTCACTAAGAATTAAGCAGGTAAAGATGGGATTGTTCTTGTTTTATAAATGTGCAGCCCTTCTATTTCACAGAAGAATCATCTCTCATCTGGGTCTGGGGAATCACAAGGACTTTCGAATGCTTGCTGTTTTTGCTAAATTCAGGTGAAGAAATAGCAGATCTTCTTTCTGTCAGGCTTTGAGCTTGGTTCTGAGAATATAAAAAGGTGTGGTTATTGTCCTCAAAGAGTGAGTGAAGAAAACAAAGAGCACAATATGTTCTGTGTAATGAATGAGGTATGTACATGGAACTAATGAACTCAAGCTACAAAAGGACAAGGTCAGCATTGAGGTGGGGTCCAAAAACAGTGGGGACTCTTTAGGGATAAGCAGACTCCCCTCAGCAAGATCCTGAAGGAAAATAGAGATTCTCCTCCCTACCTTTCCCTCCACCCCATACCCCCGGCATTTAAGAGGTGGGAAAACATTTCCTGGGGAAAGAACTGTCCTGGGACCAAGGAATGGAAGATAAGGGAGGGGAGGGAGGGACTCATGGCAAGAGTAATGAATGGACTCGAGGAAAAAGTGGAACCAAGAGTTCGGGACAAAACAGTGGCTTTGGACAAGAAGAGAAATACCTTGTGTCTAAGATTAAAATGAAAATAGTTAATATGGGTATGATTGTAAGTACACTTAATAGTATAAAAAAGATTTAGAGTCAAAGATTTCAAGCTAAAGTGCTCAATTGTTACAGGAAATTTCCATGGTTAAATCATCTTTCTTAAATGTAAATTGGAGTGTGTCATTTTGCTGCTTAAAACCCCATAATAGCTTCATCTTGACATTTTGATGTAGTCCAGGATACTTAACAAGATTTAAAGATCTTCCACAATATAATTTCTCTGCATCAGCTCTCCCTCGCTCTTTCTGCTCCGCCATATTAGCTCCTGGAATGTTCCAGCTCTCTCCAGCATCTGGGGCTCTGCCCAGGACTGGAACAGGGCCCTCTGTTCCATCCAGTGGCATGCCTCCCCCTGTTACCTGATCCACCCCTCCTCCTCCTTCAAGCTTCTGCTGAAAAGTGGCTCATGGAGGGTGGGGAGAGTTCCTGATGGCTCCCTACTCCTGCTTCAGCTGCCGTCACATCCCAGAACATGCTGTTGTCCCCGCTGTTACTTCCATGGCACTTATTCCCTGAATATCTTTCTTTTCCAGTAGACAGGAGGCTCTGGAGGGCATAAACTGTGTCTCCCTTGCAGTCCACCATATCTCCGGTGGCATACGGCAGGTGTTCCGTGGATGTTTTGCCAAATGAATGAATGAGAAACACGTAATTGATGGATCATGTCTCAAAAATAAGTGTAAAGTTAGAAAATAAAAATCAAGTATTCATTACCAGTCACACACAAAAAGTTAAACTTTAAATTCTTGCAAAACTAATACAGTTTATATTTAGTTAACCCTCAGAGATGTTCAAAAGAATGAACCACTGAACGGGAAAACGAGGTGGTCAACACCTCCCTTGGAGCCAGAAAGCCACGAAGGACCACAGGAACAGCAGGAGACCTGTGCCCCCTAGATTCCCTTGGGCTTCCTTCTCCTGGTCTCTCCTCTGTGTGCTTGTTCGGTATTTCTTTTCCTCCTGCCCACTCCCTCTTCCCTTTCCTGGGTGTCAACTACACAGTTGGTTCACATGCAAGGACATAAACCCTAGGTCAGTGTTGTTTCTCCCACCCCAACCGCATGGCTGGTCTTTGTGTGGGGAATCCTACACCCTTCCCCCCCCCCCCCGCCACTACTCAACACACTGGGGAAAGCATTTAATTAAGGAAAAAAAAAGTTATATTCTGCATTTTATCTCCTTTATTGAGTAACTTTTAATGGCTCCTTCACTTCAGAAGTGATTTAGTGTTTGGTTTTTCTCTTAAAAAAAGCGGGGGGGGGACTTGATTTTTTTTGCAGAACCTGAATCATTCTCAGTCCCCAAATAGGCTGGTAGCTGTCTAAGTCAGCATTCCGAGCTGTTTCTGTCACAGTGCCAATGAGTGTTTCTCCCACCGTGGGACTGCTCTTGTGCGCCAACAGCATCGGGCAAGAAATAATACGGTGCCTGCTGTAGTACACGGGTTCATGTTGCGAAATGTGTATCTTGGCACTGGGAGATTCAAAAAGTTTGAATATTCATAAGGTCTCTTATCTAAGCCCCTCACTGGTTATTAGCTCTTCACATTAAATTAAAGCTATGTAAATCCTCAGAGGTTCATGGTCTATCTGGGCTGAATAAATCTGAATCTTCGAGAAAGAAACAGCACACGGAATTTCCAGGAGGGGTGTGCTCGGTCTTCTCTGTGGCACACTCACAGTAACTGCGCATTTCTTACTCAGGCTGCCTTCCATCATGGGGTATGGCAAGGGCCCAGATACAATTGTGATCCCTTCGTCTCCAGAACTATATTTAATTTAGCTGTACATGTATACCATTTATCTTCTTTTGCTTCAAACACTTTACATGGAGGAAGACTGCTTTGAAGGCAGAACACCCACATTCGGTATCACTGCATTCATTTTCCTGATGTTTTGGCTTCAATTATGGGGCTTTTAATATTCATGAAGTCTGAAAAAATAAACGTCCTAGACTATTTCCTCTGAATGGAAATGTTATGGTTTCAAACCCCAGAGAAAACAATTGGTAAGTTCTACAAGCCCACATTTTCTCTCTGTCAGTTAGAAAGCAACCCCAGCTGGGCAGAAGTAAATCCTGCCCAACATTTCTGGCTTCCCAGAGCAGGTGGCCGGGGGCCTGCTTTGAAGGAGAGGCAAAGAGTCAGCAGACGTGCATGTTTAAAGATTCTCTTTGGAAGAAGAGATAGTAGAATCCTTTCAGTTGATTCAAAATTACATCATTTCTGTCACTGAAGAGTGTGAAGAATTGTTTATTCCATTTACTTCTCCGTGTTCAAATGAAAACTGATGACCCATTTTCCTCCATTTTCTCTTCCTACTTTCCCTTAGGCCTGTAGTGATTGATACTTCCTTCTCTAGAAGTGGCTCAACCAGTCCCTTAAATATTTTCAGGAATAGAGCCAGGCTTTCAGAGCCAATCTTAAGAGCCAGCCTTTTGAAGAAAACAAAATGGTTGTTCTTAATAATGCACTGAAAACCGATATCCAGCAGTGGTGTTTCGGTGACAGAACGTTGTTCTAGACCTCACTTGCTATAGCTGGCCCCTGTGTGGTCCCCATTCTGCTGACTCGCTATCATGTTGCCCCAGATGAGATTCCCAATTCCTGAAATTCTCTCCGGAGTGTGTAACCCTACTCTTCCTCCCTCCCTCATGCTCGCTGAGAGGACGGTCCCACACAGATGTCTCACCCACCTCCAATTTCATGGTTTGCTTTCTCAAGACACCTCTGTATCCACTGTCTTCTCTTCCCTTCTTAGGAACTGTACTTTATGTGTGTAAGGCTAAATGCCTCTTCCCCGGATTAGAGTCTGCATCTCTATGGCTAACTCAGATGCTGTTAGCAGATCTTTCCTTCCTACCATTGCCCACAAAGGGTGCTGAAAAGACGAACACTTGGGTCCCCAGCCTGCCTTGTAGTGACAAGTGGCCATGTGAGCCGGAAATGGCTGGCAAGCACTAGGGAAACCTGGCCACGGACTTCCTTCATGATAGTGGAGCTGGGGTGGGAAGCTTCCTTCTCTTCCTACCTGGAAGGCAGATAGAATGTCTTGTCTCTGCAGCCATTTGGGGACTGTGAAGCCGGAAGCAAGGGGACAGAAAGCTCACACTGAGGGTGGTTCTGCGGCAGGGCAGGAAAAGCCTGGGGACTTGAGAGCACAGAGGACCAAGGACCTAAGTCCAGAATTATTTGGGGAGAACTGTCAGCAACTGTCTGTTGTTTGAGCACTGTTTGTTGAATTTTTAATTATGCTTGGACAAGTACACCCTAGCAGGTACTTCCCTCCGCCCCACCCCAGACAAAGCAAATATAAAAACCCTGCCTAATCCAGGGACTTCTTGTACATTTTTAATTTCTCTTCGTTCACTGGCTATTTCCCTAACATGAGCCCTGCAAACACCCTCCTCATCCTTGGTTTTCCCCTCCTTAAAGTACTCTATTTCACTCCCAAGCTTAGTGAAAGAATAACCAAACATGCCTTCCTGTGTCCTTCACATTCCTTTACTCCTGGCACTCACTTAACCTTTTCTCTCACAGGTCATAAATGTCTTTCTAGTCCCTGGAATATGGGTCTTAGTCTTGCTGTTCCTCAACCTTTCCGCAGCGTTTGACACTCTTGTCTTCTCCCACCATATTGAAGCTCTCCTCTGACCCTCTGGTCTTCCTGTTTCTTGTCTCTCTTTGTTCCCTGAAATGTAGAGGTCCCTCAACCTTCTGTCACATTTCTCTTCTCCCTCCCCTTTCTCCCCTGCCAGTCTCATCTACTCTGAACCCAGCTTCCAATATTATTTCTGTAACTGTGTCTCAAATCTGTCCCACTTTGGCCCAGTGTTTGAAGTAGTCTATGTTTCCAGCTGCTAGACTATAGATCTTTACTTCAAGTCATCCTAGAATCTTCCTCATCCTCTTCCTGCAAACTCTATTCAGACATCAAAAATCTTACCCATTTTCCCTCAGCCAAAATTTCTCACACCTTTCCTACAGTTTATATTTCTATTGTTGCCCTCCTGGTGGTGGCCTGTAAGTGTAGGAATATCCTAACTGGGTTTTCTGTGTGAGTCTGCCTACCTGTCTGACCACAACCTTGGGACCTACCTCACCCTAACTCACACTTAATCTATCACTGAGTCTTGTCCATTCTTCCTCCAAATATTTTCCCAGTCTGTCCTTTTCCCTCACTTCCATGACATTACCCTGGCACAGGTCACCACCTTCGGCTTGGCTCTTTGCTTCTAGTCTTGCTCATCCCTATTTTCGGCACCACATCTGGAATGTTCTCTTAATAATGTAAAATTATGCTCCTCCCCTTTTTCAAATCCTTTAATGATTTAAGACTTCATGTAGAACCAAAATCTTTTACGTGGCAGATAAAGCCCAGCCTGATTTAGTTCCACGTGTCTTGCCGGCTTCATCGTGAAATGTCATCAGTTGGGTGATATGTCTCATCTTTCCGTTCTTCATGTTGACTAAGGCTTTTCCCACTCAGGGCCCTTGCATGTGCTGTTCTTTCCATGTTTAGCACTCCAAACCCCTTGCCCAGACTCTCCTGGAAATTTCTAACCCTTCTTTTGGGTTCAGCTCAATGGTACTTCTTTAAAAAAGCCCTAGGACCCCTCATTATTCTTTATAATCACATCGACATATTTTTTTCACTGCTGTGAATGACAAGAACGTCAGTTTTGTCATTTGTTTAACGGTCTATCCCTTCTGCCCTTAGAATATCAGCACCGTGAGTTGAGGAAACTTCTTTTCTTTCTTCATTGTATGCCCAGCAACCAGCTTAGTGTCTTTCTCATAACATGGGCTCAAAGTGCTCTTTGTGTGAATAACAAATGAAAATTGTCTCACTGTCTGTCAAATAAAATCTCAGTTCCCCAGCCTCTTGCTCCAGGGCCTCTAGAGTCTGACTTCTGCGAACCTTTCCCGCCCCTTCCCTCACAATACCCACGCCTGTGTATGTGATGTGTGTTTGAGCAAATGGAACTCTTCACTGACTCCTGTGTCCCTTTGTTGCTCCTGGTCCTCTGCCTGAATGTCCTTCCCATTGCCACTTTTTATACAGTAACCATACCCATTCCCTACTAGTTCAGTACATGTCCGTTAATGATACATTTTGGATTTGTCCCCAGCCAGAAGTGGTCTCTGCCACCCTTGCTTTCCCTGAGTACATTGCTGTAGCATCATTTCTGAACATATCCTGTGCTAGGCAGAAATGGTCTGTGTTTTTTCTCTCTCTTGAACCAGCATGTACAATACTAGCCCAGCACACCACTGAGCACGAGGTCTGGTTGGTCGGCCTGCTGGATAAACGGGGGGGCTGGGGTGGTGGTGCTACGCGTACCATCGAGACAGGGAGAGCAAGCTGAGCAATCTGTTTGAAACAGGCGAACCTAACTCAGGTAGAACTGGGGAATCATCTTGAAAGTCTCAGCCAATCCCAGAGGAGAAGATACTTGAGAAGTCCTGAGTGGCCTTCAAGGTAGGGAGAGCCAGAGAGCTTAGGGTTTTGTCATAAACTCACCCAGAAGGGGTGAGCATGATATGACTTCATTCCCCTAAAGCAGGAATAAAAGCACTAAAGTCTATGGGCGCAGCTGGCTGAGCAGATGTTATGCTGAACACGGATCTCAGAGAGGCCCGACAAGGGAGAAGCCCCAGTGTGGTCCTCACCAGAAGAGTGCCCATCCCCGGTGCCTTGGGATTGGTCAGAGCAGAACCACCCGACTGCCTGGGGATTCCCTAGTGCCTGTTTTGTTGCAGCGCCCCACAAGAAAGAAACCTTTTCATCACTTGAATAATCACCGCCCCCTCCCCACAAAGGAAAATAAACCGAGAATTCTCCCTTTGGGTCTGCTCTGAGCATCAGCCCTAGCCGCCCTAGCACAGATCAAACCAGAATTCTTGCACCTTGTGGTCATTGGCATCAAAGGCCGCAGGTTTTCTTTCCGCCTCATTTTAATATGCTTGGGAGCCTTGGGAGGCTTAATTAAAACTGCAGGGGAGCCAAAGTCAGCATATAAAGGAACTGTTTTGATGCTTCAAAAACCCAAGCAAACAGAATCTAGATTATTCAATTAGGTATGCTTATGGGATTTGTCCTGGGTGTTTTGATTGCTCAAAGCCTGCTGGGGAAGTCAGTCATGGGGTTTAGACCTGAAAAGAACCATATTTAATGCCCCCACAATTTCACTTTTTATCTTCTTATTTAGTTTCCCATTACCAGTGCGTTATTGTGAGCCGTACATGAGCTCCTGCCCTGACTTCTGTTTACTCAGCTTCTTCCCCTGATAGAGATTACACAGCAGGGCCAGCCCAGTTTTCCTGCCTGGTTTGGCAGTCGTGTTCTCGGGTCCCTTTCCTGCTTTGCACTAGCGGTCTTTGCTTTAATGAGACCCAGGATTGCCTGAGAGGCAGTGCAGCGTGGCAGTTCAGAGCACAGGATCTCCCCGCTAGACCACTTCCTGTCTGTGTGGCCTTGGACAAGTCACCTGATCTCTTCCTGTGTTTTTATATCATCTACAAAAGGGAGACCCGGGTAGTGGAACCTGTACGGTATTTACTATTGACTGTGTTAATTCAATAAGATAGTTCATGGTAATGTACTTAGCACCATGCCTGGCTCAGGATGAGGGTTCAGTAAATGGCAACAATTATCACAACTATCCCGGGACATAGATCCCATAGACATCTCCATTAGCTACAGCCAGTGCTCGAGGGAAGCTGGGAAGTGTTGTGCACGTAGGCCCCTCCCAGAGGCATGGAGTAGCCAGACCCCCCTTTTGTGCTATCAACAAGCCTGGTCTGAGAAGCCTCAGAGTTCACATGACAGATGGCACACGCGGCTGCTGTCAGTGGAGCATCTCTCATGTGACCAGCTCTCCCAGCAGTCCCTACTATAGTAAGTTAAACCAGAGCCACTTTGTCCTTACACTATGGGACTCTCACTCTGAAGACATCATTCAGAGTTAGGGCTCCAGGGGCATTTATTGCCAGGACCATGGCCTTGGCCATAAAGGCCGACAGCCAAATCTCCTGAGGCTGGGGCAGGCTGGCCTGACTGTGAGCATGCTGCACTTCATTGAGTGTAGACTTCGAGTTAACAGCTGAAAACAGACCCATGTGCTGAGAGCCAACCCTAATATCTCACTGCTGGAAAGCCCCCAAGAGGGAAGGTTTATCTGATGTTGACCGAAGAACCCTTAAGAACCAGACAAAAAAATTTGGTGTCCCTTGCTAAAGATTTACAAACAGGTGTTCCCTGGGTGGTTCTCACGTGAGAGGCTTTAACTTCCTTTCCAAATGTTTCTACCCCAATAGAGCAGGCAGTATCAGATGTATAGTATGTATGGATAGCCTGTGCAGAAAGTAGGTTCCCCTTCACTGTCTCTAGCAGATCTGTTAATAAGAGGCTCCCTGGGACAAACCAGCAGCTCAGAGGGATAGAAAACGTCCCTACCATCAGGAGGCTTTCAGTCTAATGAAGATGGATAAACAAAGAAGCAGAACATTGCACCTAATGCAGTATCACAGGGCATAGTGGGTCGTCGGACCTGGAGCAAACAGTGGTCTGACCTCTGGCCAGGAACGTGACCTTGGGAAGAGCATGTGACCTCTCTGAACCAAACTCCCACATCTAAGAAGGAGAATAATGTGATTTTTTTTTTGAAGATTTTATTTATTTATTTGACAGATAGAGATCACAAGTAGGCAGAGAAGCAGGCAGAGAGAGAGGAGGAAGCAGGCCCCCCGCTGAGCAGAGAGCCCAATGTGGGGCTCGATCCCAGGACCCTGGGAACATGACCCAAGCTGAAGGCAGAGGCTTTAACCCACTGAACCACCCAGGTGCCCTGATAATGTGATTTTTAATAGGGTCATCCAAGTGTATTGAATGAGAGGAGGGCAAGTTACTAGTAGGCCAGTGTCTAACAAATGGTAGCCATGTAAAAAATTGGTGGTAGTAGAATTATTATCATTAGGGAGGGGCACTGGGGAGAAAGTGTATAGTCCTGCCTGGAGAAGGTGAGGAAATGATATTTGAACTGAATCTTGAGTAGGGGAAGGAAAATTCTCAAAGTCAGAGAGTAATGGCAGAATGGGGCATTGTGAGCTAGGCAAAGAACAAGATTGGCAAAGGTCAAGAAAAAGAAAAAAAAAATATTGAGGCTTGGGAGACATGCAGACAGTTCAGAGTGGCTAGAGTGCAGGGTTCTGGTGATGGAAGGTCAAGAGCAAGATCTTGATGATAGACAAGGGCCGGATAGTGAACATCCTCACATTCTGTGCCAGAGAGTTAGATTTTGCCAAAGTTTGCAGTGTACTAAAAATTCTAGTGCCAAAGACTACTACTGTCCTAGGCTATTTACATATGCTTTGGGATGCTCAGCAACCGCCCTACAAGTATAAAATTGCCCCATTTTGTAGACGGGCAAACTGGGACTCAAGGAGATTGTTATTTAATCATGAAACTCACCATATTAGTGAGTTGGGCAGTGAGTTTGGCGGGTTGAGTATCTGAAGGACATGTTGTCTCATTTGGTATTTCATGTTAAATTGTGTTGCCTTATTTTTCTTTTTGTTTCATGTTCTTTGTTACTCCACTCCACAGACCTGTGGAACAAAGCAACACCACAAATAAATAGAATGTCTCTACTGATAATCCTACTGATAATCGTACTTGAGTGAGTTTGGTCAGTTTCCCCAGCTGAGCAGTTGATTCAGTAGAAAGGAAGGCATGGCTCACCATATGGTGTAATTCACTAATACACAAAGATCCAGCTTTCCTTTGGGTCTGTTGTTCTCCCCCAAATAAATGAAGCATTCTATTAAAAACAGCACACTATGTTTTATTTATTTATTTATTTTTTAATGATAGATATTAGGCTTGAATCCAAACTAAGGTAATAGGGGACATTTGGTTGAGGTTAAAGCTACGGATTTCATGAAATTCTGTGTGTTACCCAAAAAGAAGTTAGATTCAGCCCAACTCTAGATGGACCACCCTTGCTCTGAACACTGGAGAAGCACATGTTAGCCTCAACCCCAGGGATCTGGGGTATATAATGCACCAAGTGCCCAGAGCCCGGCAGTCTGAACCGCTGCTGTCAACCCCAACCCCCCAAATTACTCAACACCATTTATTCTGGATGACTTCTAAACAGGTGTTTCCTATGTGTCACAAATGGTTTAAACTGGAGCCTAGCTTATGTCCGGCGTGTTCAGCTAAAATCACAGGGCCAGCTGACACCCTGCGAGCGTGTTTGCTCATCTGTGTCGATGCTGACAGCCAGTACTTGCCGATCCCCATGTTGGTCAGTGCTGGACATAGAACAGATGTTGGGGATTATGAGGAAGGATTCGGGGAGGCTGTGGGCCCGAGTGTCCATGGAAGTAATTCATCGTGGAGATGCAGACAGGACCTGCTGAACCTTCAGTGAGAAGTTCTACGAAATAAGCCTCGGTGGGCCTGAGTATCAGGACTCAAAACAAATGTTTTCCTGGGATCCTTTAATTAAAAGAAAAATAATAAATCATCTTTAAACGGAGAAGGGAGGGAACCTAACCCCACAAATTTTCATTTACGTTCTCATCTATGAATTACTTAGTGGGATCATGACACTGAAGTGTCAGAGTAGAATCCTCTTCTGGATCCCACGGTAAAGCATCAGAAGATGGTCTGCAGAGTGCTGGGAGGTCGGCTGCCCTCATCACCCCCATCCCACCCCACCTTCCAGGAAATTCCTTCAAGGCTGGGCTCCATTTATCCCCAGATAACACGAAGCTGTTTCTTCCTGGCCATTTTTAGCTGCCCTGGAGTTTCTTTGTCTAGCAGACCCCACCAATGTCTGACACTCAGCTCACTGTCCAACACCTTCTGAGTCAGAGGCCCAAACCAAGGAAGGCTGTTAGGTTATGATATTTTTTTTTAAGATTTTTTATTTATTTATTTGACAGAGATCACAAGTTGGCAGAGAGGCAGACAGAGAGAGGGGGAAGCAGGCTCCCCACTGAGCAGAGAGCCCAAAGTGGGGCTCAATTCCAGGACCCTGAGACCATGACCTGAGCTGAAGGCAGAGGCTTTAACCCACTGAGCCACTCAGGCGCCCCGGTTATGACATTTTTTGTGTCTGCTCTGCAGAGCACTGCGATCCTCAGATCTTACTGTAGCAGCGCTCTATAGAAAGCTAACCAAAGGTAACTCCCTTTTTTCTTAAGTGTTTCCAGAGAGCGTTCCATAGATTAATTCAGTTTGATCCCTCTCCTGGCAATCCAATTGGAATTGTTGGTACATTTCAGTCTCTGTGCTAATTGGTTAAAAAATCAGATGGTTTGGGGCACCTGGGTGGCTCATTGGGTTAAAGCCTCTGCCTTCGGCTCAGGTCATGATCCCAGGGTCCTGGGATCGAGCCCCGCATCGGACTCTCTGCTCAGCGGGGAGACTGCTTCCTCCTCTCTCTCTGCCTGCCTCTCTGCCTACTTGTGATTTCTGTCTGTCAAATAAATTAAAAAAAAAAAAAAAATCAGATGGTTTAAAGAACCAAAACGAAAGTGATGATGTGCAATTAGAATTGTTTCAACCAGTAAGGGTCATCAAAGAAAAAATTAGAAATCAGGTAAAGTATTTAAATAGGGTTTCTAAGAAGAATAGACTTCAGCATTTTCTTTTATTGATTTCGTTGCCAGCTTATTTACAACCTGTTAAGAATACCAGCAGTAAGAATTACAGGCAAAATGGAAGTTTGCTGTTACTGCCTTAGAGTTGATTTGAGTTTTTTTGTCTTTTCCAAGAATATAGCATATATGTTGCTTTCTGTGGGTGTAAACATAAAAATGTTTCTGCTAGCAAGAAAGCTCATTGTTAATATGGAGAACAAAGAAACTGGCAATAGCTTACTAGTGAATGTGTTTAAAGAAAAAAGAGATAAAAGAGACATAAGTTTGTATATCATTGGCATTAAGTGCCATAGTGAATAAGCAAGCAGACATACGAGGAAAAACATAATGGATCCTTACAGTTTAACATTCTAAGAATCAAAATCTCAAATGTATTAGAATTTGTTCATTCGGTCAGCTAGGAGGGCTCTTTGTTTGTTTGTTTTTAATAGCAGCTCAAAGTAACCTCATTGGTTTTGTTTTTGAGAAAATGGGGAAGAAGGCTAATACCTATATTTTGTCTCTCCTCTGAAAATATCGCCATTTCTCCCAAATCAAGAGAAATACAAGAAACAATTCTATAAAAGGAAAGAAATCCCTCAGACACTTTAATATTAAGAAGGACAAAGACAAAAAGAAGGGCTGGGTGATTTTATGAAGAGCATTATGATGTCAAATGTTATTTATATATCAACCTGATTTTAACATGGGACAATGCCACAAATATACCAGGCTTTCTGTAGAAAGAACAATCAAAGTGTTCAAGTTTGATTGCATCTAAGAATTCTTAAGTGAGGGAAGCTGTATTGAAAAGATTAATTGAGATATATGGGAAAGGAAAATGTAGCTGAAGTGCTTCTATTAGGGTATGGTGAAAAAAAAAAGTTGGATCTGTTTTATGTAAATTTTCAACAGTGACCTGGTAAAGAAAGTCAAAAGTACATTAATTAAATTCACAGAGCCAAAAAAGGCAAAGACCCAGGAGGTTAGATGTAAAAAAATACAGATGGACTGAGAGAGATGAGGGGAAATAGACAGACTTTTACAACATGATATTCAGCTTGGAAATATGCAAGCTAATACGCTGGGGAATACCAGCCAAAAGACAGATAGCTGGTTTAAAGAAAAAGTTAATAAAACGTCAAGTCTGAAAAACTATACAGACCAAAGCCAGGAAATTACAAAGTTATGGATCCCGCAGTAACTGTAAATTAACCCCAGTGCACATATGTAGTATTTCATATTACTGTATATGGTGTTAACTTTCACGCCTAAACATGCAGGCGTGTGTGTGTGTTTCGTCTGAATTACAGTTGTAATGGGAACAAAGGTGCAAACAGGACACGTAACGGATTGCCTGCTCCTTTCACAAGTCACCCAGGAGCACTGAAGCCTGGTCCGGTCATGCGCCTTAGAGCAGAGGGGAGGAGGAGTAAGGCTTTGATCCAAAGTCCAGTTGTTCACCAAAGGCAGTGGGAAGATACATGCGTTTCTTAACATTTGTAAAGAAGTCATGAGTGTCCTGGGTACGTGGAAGGAAGTCTATAGTACATTCCCAAGATAACACATTGGATTTAACGTGTCTCCACTCTAATTTCTCCTTTCCTTTTGCTTGCCTCATGGACACTGCTCCAAATCCAATATACTCCTTTTACCCGTATTTTTTGGCCCAATTACCATCCATTTTTCTTCTTCATAAACCTCGTCTCTTACTGGGATCATTACAGGAGGTAAAATATAATGTTTTCCTTTTAAAGCTTCCAACCTACTGATCTAGTTGTTGTTTGCTTTTGCTTTTTTAAAGAATTCCAGTCAACTCATATGCTGTATATCCCAGTACATATCTGCCTTCAGACATAGGATCAGGATGGAGGAGTCCACACACTACTTCCTGAAGCATTGTACCGGCCATTTCTCTTCCACTTCATGCATCTCCTTCTAGCATCTTCTACCTTCATCATAGCTACACCCTGATTTTTCACTCCTGACTTCGGCTCCATCATTGGGAAGTATTCTACGTACGTAGATGATTCTTCTGTTTATCAGGTCTTCATAATCCTTTGACCTCCTCAATGCCTGGGAGGTTCTCCGTGGCCACCTTCCCTTTCCTTGGCCTTGCTACACCTCCATGACCCCATCACTGAAATCTGTCTTCTACAAGATCTTAGCATCTGATTCCCCTGGGCTCACAGCAAGTCCTTGTTCTTCTACCACCTCTGGGCCCTCATTCCCACTGACCCTGCTGTCCACCTTCACTGTCATTATCAATCTCTCGATCTCGTAGTTGATGTCCAGTAAATACCCTATGAATGTTCTCTTACCCATCTCCCAGCCTTTGTCTTTATTTTTCCCAGCTGAGCTCCAAAATCAATTATTGAAGTGATTTTACTTTCCTGTCCTTAATTCCTGTGCCCTCTTTTGTTCTGATAGTTCCGCTTGTCCCTCCCCTCATCTGCTTGCTTAGCTCTGTGCTCTTAGGGTTTTCAGTGGTTTTAGAGAAAGTCAGATGATTTGTATCCTCACCAAATTCATCTATTTATGCTAATAGTTGACCCTCACTGGTATTGTAAGACCTGTTCATCTGAATTCCCATTCTCCAAGCAGCATCTTCTAAGGTTTCTTATTCCTCTGTAGCCCTGGACTGCTCTGTTCTATACATATGACTCCACTTTCTGCTCACAGAGACTGAGGTCATTTCCTATCAGTTTCTGCAGTCTTCTTGCTACCCAGAAGTGGTAGGGTTTGCCCGTCACAGGGTGCAAGGGACACCTCAATACATAAGACTTGCCCACCTCTCTTGCGATGGAGTCTGGGCTCTGGGGTCAGATGGCTGGGTTCGAACTGTGGCTCTCTCATGCTGCATGACCCTGGCTGGAGCGTGACTTTTCTCAGCTGATTACCTCACCCGTAAGACAGGAATGATAATAGTGCTTCCCTGGCAGGGTTGCTGCAGGATGGAATGCACCACTTTATAGAGAGGGCTGAAGCCCCTGCTGGGCACACAGCAAGCACAGAGTCATTGTAGGTCTTCTGTCATTGTCATGGCCATCCTTGTCAGTGTCCATGTATTAATCTTACTATAAGCTGCACAGCCTCATTTCCTCAGCCTCCCTCCAAAACTAGTTAGAGCCAGTCAGCCTCCCCTTTTGTCCACCTTCCCCTTCCTTGCTGTCTCCTGCTGCTTCCCCTCGCTCCAGAAGCTTCCGCCTCTCCGTTGTGCCTCCTACCCTTGGAGGCTCTCCTTTGTCTCCCTGGCTACTTCAGAGGCCCTGTTTTGGCCGTCTAGGTTCTGCACTCACTTTGATGGCTCCCATAAACTAGTGTCTTGATTCATGATCCCTGTTCCAAACGCCTTCTGTGGCTTTTTCTTGTCTCCGGAATTAAATCTAAACCCCCAAGGCCGACATTCAGGCCTGCCTCCCTACACATGGCCAAAACCCAAGCACATTTTTCTCTTGCAGAGTATGCTCCCATCACTCCCAACTTGGGTCTTTGTTTCAGCTCTTCTTGTGGGAGGGCTTCTCATTCCTTGCAATTAAATAGAATCCCACTGAACCCCACACGAGCATACCTCTTATAGACTACTTTGCCTTCAACAGATCTATCTTCTCCTCCTCTGCCGACCAGAATCTGCTAGAGGATAGGCCCGTCCCTCTTGCTCCCCATGTGGGGAGCATCCTCGCAGCATCACATGTGGAAATGAACTTTGTGAATTCATACCTGGACAACCCCCCTCACCTGCCTTTGAATCTAACACTTGGACCCAGGCCACACTCAGCTGTGTCGTATGCTGCTGCCCCTGTGGCCTAAAAATGGACTTTCTCAACATTGTGACAACTTGCCTGTGCAGGGACAAATCACGGAATCCAATACCCAGCCTACTTAAATATTTACATGCCGCTTGCTTCATCTCTTTTTGAAAGATACAATGTTAACCGTATTGTTGAGGACCCCTGGTGGCCCTCCCAATCTCGTTCACCTTGAGCTAGAAATACTCTCGTGACTTCTTACTATTTTCATGCACATATAAACCTGTAGGAAATATAAACAATACACAGTGTTGAGTTGTGCAGGGTTTTGAAACATTATACAGATTGTGTCATATAGATCCTTCTCTTCAACACTGGGTTGTTTTGGGGTTTCTTTCAAAACTGCTTTTGACGTTTACTCATAGTGAACTAATTATAGTTCACTTATTTTAATGCTCTTTGCAGTTACGTAAATTTGCCAAAATTTATTTATTCTCCTATTGATGAACATTTAAGTGCCTTTTTTTCCCCCCTTACCGAAGGTACTACAGCAAACTTTTCCTGTCCATATCTGTGGACCCGGGTGAGTATCCCTGGAGTATATAGCCAAGAATGGAATGTGCACTAGGATCTCTCAATCCGTGGATTTCTTGAAACTAGTGTCTTTCAATGTGAAGCTTTCATGGTAATGCAGTCAAACTTACCTCTTTCCTTCATGGATTCTGCTGTTTTGTATCAAATTTTTCTCAAAGCTAGTCAAGGTCGTAAGGGTATTCTTCCACATTTTCTTCTACAAGTTTTTAGAAGTTTTGCTTGTCACCCTGGGAGCTATGTGTGCATGTGGTGGAAAACAGGGACTACTGGCAACACAATAAGGATGGCCACACCCTGGTCAGCCGTTCCCACCCACCCCTCCTCCCCCCCGCCACTGTCCCGCTGATGCACAGGATGCTCAACCATTCGGTCTCTGGTTCTCCAATTCTGTCCTGTGGGATTCTTCATGTCCATCCTCTGTCGTGTTGCCTCTCAGGCAGGGTCTGAGCAGAGTGGGGCTGGGGAGACCCTGCCACAGACTTATAGGAACATGAGCGTGTGTGCCCAAGCAAATAGGTTTGAACATAGAGCGCATCTGGGATGCTCTGCGATCCCTGTACTGGAGACTGTCTCTGTGGAGCGTCTCAGAGCCATAAGACCGCCGGTAGAGTTAAGCCAGAAATCTCTAAAGACCTGCTGGGCCATCAATTGGAGGCCTCCTCTCCTCACTCATATTACTTCCGTTTTATGAAAGTGATTATTTTCTAATCTTTCAGTGCCCTCTGGGATGCTTTGAAGGCCAAGGTATTATTTTTGCTTCATGGGTATCAATTCATAAGACTTGTCCTACTGAGAAATCATGAGAAACCATGAAATCCCAACAGATCCTTCAGCCTATTTATTGTGTGTTTGTTTTAAGTAATCTCTACACCTAGTGCGGGCCTCAAACTCACAACCCTGAGATCAAGAGTCCTGTGCTCCCCTGATGGAGTCAGCCAGGCTCCTGCGACCTATGTAATAGATTGTGGGCCGTCCGATAGCAGACAGCACCATGTTGTTTATTAGCACCAAGATGTGGTAGCCTTTGCTTTATTGAGTGAAGACACATCACGCCTTGCTCAGCACAACTGCCCTGTGCTGGGGAAATGACAACATTCCTGTGAAATACTTCAATTATAACTACATTATTTTAATGTATCATCTTATTTTTTAATTTATCTTTTTTAAATTAACATATAATGATTTATTTGCCTCAGGGGTACAGATCTGTGAACCATCAGGCTTACACATTTCACAACACTCACCATAGTACATACCCTCCCCAATGTCCATCACCCAGCCACCCCCTCCCTACCCCCACACCCCCAGTAACCCTCAGTTTATTCCCTGAGATTAAGAGTCTCTTAGGTAGGAAGGGAAGAAAATGAGACGAAAAATGACCAGGGAGGGAGATAAACCATAAGAGACTCTTAATCTCGGGGAGATAAATGTATCATTTTAAAAACATTATATTTCAAGCAGAATAGAAAAAGGTAAGGGTCAGAAATGTAATGAAAGAATGGATTTATGTAAAGTCAGACTAGAATTTCTGAGCTAAAAATGGAAGCTGGATTATACAAACATAAAGGCTAGTAATTAATTAAAAGGAGAGTTACTGAAATACAAACAGATCATAATAAAATACAAGTCAATTAAGAGTAGACAGCACAGCCATTGTCTGTTAAGAATATGGTTCTCATACCTTGGGACAGGTAGGCCCCCTGGCTCTAGAGTCAGAGAGACCTGGGTTTAAATTCCAACTCAGATCCTTTACATGTGACCCAGAACTGGTTGCTTAACTACTGAGTCTTAGTTGCATCATCTATAAAATGGAAACAATTAGTTTCTCTCTTGCAGGTGTTTTTGTGGGGCTTAGAAATAACATACATGGGAGATAACATACCCAGGAAGAGATGTTCCATGGAAGAGAGTAGAAGCTCAAATAAAGGCCCATCTTCCACTTGGGCTCAAGGCCAGTGGTATCTTTAAGGAAGATAGAAAATGCTAGGGAAGGGTTGGGAAGACATGAGGGCTGGTTTTACAGTAATAATATACCTTTATAGTGTGTGGAATGCCCTTGCTGGGAGTTTGCAAGTATTGCAGATTGTACCCGTGAGCATGGAAGGGCAGCCAGCACCGTCACGACATGGCAGAGATGAACACAGAGTTTAACCAAATGCTCTGCACTGTGTCCATGTGTGTAGAAGCCCGTGGCTGTAGCCTTAGAGGAGTCTGCTCCCTTCCTCTTTGGGTCTCTTGTGAGTAACGGAGAGGTTGACACAGAATGACACAGCTCAGAAACTGCTGAGGAAGGCAGGCAGGTCAGGTGTTGCTGTGAGGCTCATAGTTTCGTGAAAGAAATCTACCAGAAGGGTAGAAAGCATTATTTTAATTTCTTTTTTTTTTTTTTTAATTTTATTTACTTATTTGACAGACAGAGATCCCAAGTAGGCAGAGGCAGGCAGAGAGGGGGAGGGAAGCAGGCTTCTTGCCAACCTGGGAGCCCCATGTGGGGCTTGATCCCAGGACCCTGAGACCATGACCTGAGTGGAAGGCAGATGCCCAACCATCTGAGCCACCCAAGTGCCCTGTATTATCTTAATTTCTTAATTTGATACTTGGATGAGTATTTTGGAATACTCATTTGCTTACCAAGAAAACTTGATTAAATCAAGTCTTCCTCTCCCCCGCTCCCGCCAGAACTTTTTTTTCAAATAAAAAAAAAAAAAAAAAAAAAAAGGAAATCTGAACTTCAGTGTGGAGGAGCAGTAAAAAGTAACAACAAGAGTGAAGGAGAGAGAAGAGAAATATGCAGAAGGCGTCCCTGGGGGGCTCCACACTGCTGCTAAATTTCAGTTGCAGTTGTCAGAGTTAAAGAAAACATTGGAGAAAATGTCTCATCGAGGGGTCCCCAGATTGTTGTGCTGTGAGGAGGCCAGCGGAGGGGGGACCGAGGCCAGCTGGCAGGGGCTCCGACGACAGGGTGCCATGCACCAGCCACTGAGCTCATTTGCTCCACCTCGGGTCATTTTTACAGTCAGAGCTGCTTCAGGATCAGCACAAGACACTGTGCATATGTTTGGTGGTGGGAGCTGAAGGAATGAAGAAGTCCATACTTAATTTTAAAGGGTGAGCCCAGGACTTTTCAGGGATTTAGGTGAAATGAAATGTAGATGAACACAGAATACTGGGCACGACAGCCCTGGGAGGGAGGTCCTGCTGCCCTCTTGGTTCTACAGTGGAGGAAACTGAGGCACAGAGACATTAATCAACCCTGCGTAAGTGTCATGGTCTGAAGCTTAGAGGCATATCCTAGGTCCCTCTGAATACAAAGCCCTCATTCTTCACAACCATATTCAGTGGCAGAGAAGATCCCTGCAGGAGCAGTAAGGCATTAGCCCAAGGCTGTGACATTGGGTTCTAGAACTCCAGTGTCTTGGTAAATGTTCATTGTGACTTTGTGAGGCGATGGAGCACAGTGTCTGTATACCAAGGAGTTATTGCTCTCCTCCTGAGAATCTTTTTGGTCATGGATCTCTATTCTGGGATATAGATTGAGAAACACCCCAAGGACTACCCCAGCAGGGTAGGAAGCAGAGACACCTTGATCCACTGCAGTGATCAAGAGCCACCTGAAGCCTGGATCTGAGCAAAAGTGTGATATAGTTAAAGCTTGGTGATTCAAGGGCTTTCCATATCTGCCCCCACTCCTGCTCCCACCCCTAGTAAGCTCCTACTTACGGCTCCTGGGAATGTCCTATGTCTGCTGATTGGTCATCTAATGTACAAATTATTTTCAAACCCAGATATGCTTTTGTGATTGTTCACTACACTTTCCTGAACTTATTCATGGAACACCCCTGACAGTGGAGGAAAGAGAAGGCAAGCATTCCCCCAGGGAAGCCTGGGCTTTGCATCTCAAAAATGGTACTGATTTGAAGAGTCTGGTTTTAGGGGAAAGAATCATTCACATTTATTGCAAAAATGTTCTTGGTTTTATTTTCTATATCATTTATTTCTGCTCTAATCATTATTATTTCCTTTCTGCCAGTTTAAGGTTTCATTAATTCATAAATTCTTTTTCTAGCTCCTTTAAGCATAAAGTTAGGTTATTTGAGATTTTTCTTGCTTCTTCAGGTAGGCCTGTATTGCTATAAACTTCCCTCTTAGAACTGCTTTTGCTGCATCCCAAAGGTTTGGGATCATTATGTTTTTGTTTCCATTTTCATTTGCTTCTGTGTACATTTTAATTTTTTCTTTTATTTCCTGGTTGACCCATTCACTGTTTAGTAGCATGTTATTTAACCTCTGTGTACTAGTGGTCTTTCCAGAGCTTTTCTTGTTGACTTTTAGGCTCATAGTGTTGTGGTCAAAAAAGGTGCATGGTATGACTTTGATCTTCCTGAATTTGTTGAGAATTGTTTTTTGGGCTAACATGTGACCTGTTCTAGAGAATGTTCCATGTGTATTTGAAAAGAATGTGTAATCTGCTGTTTGGGGTTGAATGTTCTGAATATATCTGTTAAATCCATCTGGTCTACTGATAAGAACAGATACTACACTTGATCTTAGCCAAAAGGCCGAGAATCATGCTTAGCGAAATAAGTCAATGGGAGAAAGACAACTATCATATGATCTCCCTGATATGAGGGAGAGGAGATGCAACATGGGGGGTTAAGGGGGTAGGAGAAGAGCAAATGGAACAAGATGGAATTGGGAGGGAGACAAACCATAAGTGACTCTTAATCTCACAAAACAAACTGAGGGTTGATGGGGGGAGGGGGGTTGGGAGGGGGGGTGGGGTTATGGACACTGGGGAGGGTATGTGCTATGGTGAGTGCTGTGAAGTATGTAAACCTGGCGATTCACAGACCTGTACCCCTGGGGATAAAAATATATGTTTATAAAAAATAAAATTAAAAAAAAAATCCATCTGGTCTAGTCTGTCATTCAAAGCCATGGTTTCCTTGTTGATTTTCTGTTTAAATGATCTGTCCATTGATGTAAGTGGAGGTTAAAGTCCCCTACTAATATTGTAGCATTATCAATTAGTTCCTTTGTGTTTGTTTTTAATAGCTTTATACATTTGGGTGCTCCTATGTTGGGAGCATAAATATTTATAATTGTTATATCTTCTTGTTGGATTTTCCCCTTTATTATTATATAATGTCCTTCTTTGTCTCCTGTTATAGTCTTTGTTTTAAAGTCTATTTTGTCCCATGTTATTTTTGCTGCTCTGATTTCTTTTGATAATTCATTGGCATGATAGATGTTTCCCCACTTCCCCACTTTCAGTCTGCGGGTGTCTGTAGGTCTGAAGTGAGGCTCTTGTAGGCAGCACATAGATGGCTCTTTTTTTTTTTTTTTTAAATCCATTCTGACATCCTGTGTCTTTCGATTGGAGTGTTTGTCTGTTTGCATTCAGAGTAATTATTGATATGTATTTATTGCCATTTTATTGCTGGTTTTGTGAGTGTTTCTGAAGATTTTTCTCTGGTCCGTCCTTTCTCTCTTTCATAGTTTGCTGAAATTCTTTAGTGATATTTTTGGATTTCTTTCTCTTTATTCTTTGCATATTTATTAGTGGATTTTGATTTGTGGTTACCATTAGGTTCGTATATAGCATCTTCTGCATATAGCAGGCTATATTAACTTGATGGTCATTTGAGTTTGAACCCATTCTTTACCCCTGTCCTCCCTACATCTTAGGTATATGGTGTCATATTTTATATCCTTTTATTTGGTGAGTTCCTTGACTGTTTTTGTACAGAAATACTCATTTGTACTGCTTTTGTGTTTCCTACCTTCACACTGGTTTTTGGCCTTTCATTTCCACTCAAAGAGACCCCTTTTAGTATTTCATGCAAGGCTGGTTTAATGGTCATGAACTTTAGTTTCTATTTGTCTGGGAAACTCTTTATCTCTCCTATTCTGAATGGTAGCCTGGCTGGATTGGCTGTTCTTGGCTGCAAGGTTTTCCCATTCACTACTCTGAATATATATCATGCCACTTTTAGCTTGCAAAGTTTCTGTTGAAAAATCTGCTGATAGGCTTATGGGGCTTCCTTGGAATGGAGCTGTCTTCTTGGAGGATTTAATATTTATCACCATATTTTGCCATTTTAATTACAATATGTCTTTAATTACAATCGGTGAGACATATTATAATTAATCCAAATTAATTACATTTGTAATCCATCTGAAAGTGTGGATCTGCTTTTATTGATTCTGTTAGTGGTTCCCTGTGCCTCCTAGATCTGGATTATCTGTTTTCTTCCACAGATTAGGGAAGTTTTCAGTTACCATTTTTTCGAATAAATTCTCTAGGCCGGTTTCTCTCTCTTCTTCTTCTGGGACTCCTATAATATGAATGTTAATACATCTGGTGGAGTCACTGACTTCCGTAAGTCTATTCTCATTTGCATAATTCTTTTTTTCTCTTTTGTTCAGCTTGCTTACTTTCTACTACTCTGTCTTCTAGGCCATTAATTATTCTGCTTCTTCCCACCTGCTGTTCATTCCATCAAGTGTGTTTCTCATTTCATTATTGAGCCCTCTTTCCTCTCGGCTGTGTTATCCTTATGTCTGTGTTAATTGTCTCGTTGATGTCCTCCATTCTTTTCTCATGCCCAGTGCTTTAAATTCTCCATCAGCCTCATTATTTTTTTTTGTTGCACTTGGGTGTCCACCTGTGACCTTGTCTTATTCTTTTGTTTGAGACAAATCCCTCTCTCTTCTCATTTTGTCTAAGTCTCTGTGCCTTTTCTTCTGCGTGAGGAAAGTCAGCTATGTCTCCTGTTTTTGAGGGTAGTGGCTTTATGAAGAAGGATTCTGTGGTGCCCTGCTCTGTATCCCCTATTCCCCAAGGCCTGGTGCTTCTGGAAGTGTGTCCAGTGTGTGCTGCATGCACTCTGCTATTGTGACCTGACCACTTTTTCCTTCGAGCTAGTCATCTCCAGAGGCTCTCGTTGCTTATTGTGGCCTTGGTCCCTGGCCTAAATGTGATATGTTTTAACTTGGTGTGTTCTGGTCCGCTTGGGAAATGAGGCCTGTCCTCACTTTCCCTGGTACTGAGGTCTTGCAGAACTCCCTAGTCAGAAGATGTGGTGTTGGCAGGGATTTGGTCCAGTGTTCGGTGGGGGGGGGGGGGGGGGGGGGGGGGGGGG
>NW_019154155.1:1311048-1352469 GCF_002288905.1 Enhydra lutris kenyoni | reverse complement strand
GGGCACCGTGCTGGGACTGAGGGAGCATGACTGAGGGGAGGTGTTCCACTAGAGTACAGTGAGAGTCAGCATTCTGCTGATTCCTGCAGGTGGCCCTGGGCTTATGCTGAGGGCAGGGGAAGGAAATGGCACCGGCCTGTTCCTTTGTTCTCTGAGCAGTCTCTCCATGAATGCTTGTCTCTCTGGGATGTGCTCCAAGATGAGCGAGTAATCTCCCCACTGTGTGCCCCAGGGGCTCTTCAGATCCCTGCTTCCACACTATATGTCTGTGGGCTATTGCCCTGCCTTTTCTCCAAGAGCAGCACAGTGCCCTCTGAGCTCTCCTAGAACCAACCCTGCTGATCTTTAAAACCCAAAACTTTAATCCCTGTTGATTACAAGAATTCATGAAATTCAGCCCTCTAGCTTCCCAAGCCAATTGCTCTGGGGATTCTTTTTCTCCATGTGCTCGTTCCCCTGTGGGCTAGTCTGTCTCTTGTCCTCTGCAACCATGAATCCCTCCCCATTACAGTGGCCACAATCTGTTTCCCAAGCCATATCTCTGTACTTTCTAGCCTCTTCAGTGTGGCCTCTTCTCTACCTTTAGTTGTGGAGTTTGTCCTTCCAGTCTTCATGTCGATTTCTGGAGTATATAGGATGATTTCATAGTTGTCTAGTTGTGTCTGTGGGAAGAGACAAACCTAGGGTCTTCCTGCTCTGCTGCCATCTTCCTCTTATCCTCTTTTCTTGGTTTTAACATGAAATGATCTATTTTTCAAATCTTCAGGTGAGACTAGAGATCTAAGATGATATGTCTTATTTATCCTGTGGTTTTTACTCTAATTTAGGCTACACAAATCTTCCAGGACATATTAGCATTTTTAAAGGTATTTTAAATGCACAAAGGAGTGATTAATGAGGACTTTTCAGTGAGATAAAATGTCTCATATTTAGGATATATGTGTGAGAGTGTATACAGTGTATTAATTATGCAGTTCCCATTGTCTGCCTCTTCGCTGATTTCAAGTGCACAAGCTGAGGAGACAGTCCTTCCTAGGGTCACCCCTGTCACTCCACATGAGTGGCTGCCAGCCTTATGTACTTTAAGGCCATCTCCTGGGGCAGAAGTTTTTATCATCCTCCCAAACAATGATTTTATGTTTTTAGTTTGTGGTTCCTGCCACCAAAGAGCCCACAGAAAAACCTGTAGGCTAACACGATCTCCAGGATCTTCCAGCTCTGAATTCCTTCCCATCTGTGCTAAGGATAAGGATGGTTGTGGGCTGCTTATTCTATAGCTGCTTACTTCTCTATGACTGCAGAGAGCTCACTCACTCAGCCCCGTGGGAGCAGCTTAGGCTCTTTAACAGAGTCTGGCTTGAGAATTTTCCCCAGCTTCCTGGGACACAGGACTCAGGCAGGGACCATAGTTAGCCATCTGACATGCACCCACATGGAGATCATTTTTCACGAACAGTTAGCAGCTGTTCTTTTTTTTACTCGGGCACAAAGTTATCAATGGACATCTTTCATCATTGTCGAGCGACAGCTGAGTCCATGCTCTGAGTAGTGTTCTGTAAAGATAAGAGCGGTGCCCGGCCTGGTGTCATGATAGGAAGTTCACCTTGATGGGTTAAAAATAGAAGGCACCCTGTTGGCAGTGAGCACAAATGAGCAGTGCTTATAGCTGAGCAGAAAGAATAGAATTTGGCTATTTCACTTCTTAGCTATTTTCACTGTGAACACTTGCCACTCATCACCAACAAGGAACCTATTTGCAATAGCATTTGGGAATTCTGCATCATACTGTTCAACCCGTCCACCCCCCTGAGAGCAGTGGTGGGTAAACCTCCCAACAGTTGCAGCAGAATCTTGTCACCCAGTTCGTCCTCAAAGCTCACTGAAGAATCACTTGCATCACTACTCTCCACTTCTAGGATATCCAAGTAAGATTTGGGCTTATCTCAAAATCATACAAGGAAGTAGGTAGTTATAGGAATGTGTCTAGTACTTACCATGTGCCGCGCACTTTTTATCGTGCTTTACATTTATTAATTCATTTAGGCCTCAGGGAATCCCTAATGAGAAAGTATTTTTACCATTTTACAAAGGAAGAAACACAGGCATGGTTGTTAAATAAGAGTATGTGGCAGATCTGGGATTCGCATCCGGGCAGACTGTCTGTGCTTCTTATGGACTGAATGTTTGTGGCCCCCTAGAATTCATATACTGAAGCCCTCACCCTTCATGTAATGATATTTGGAGATGGGGACTTTGAGAGGTGATTAGGTTTAGATGAGGTCATGTGGCAGGGGTGGGGGCCCTCGTGATGGGAGCAGTGCCCTCATAAGTGGAGGCATCAGAGAGCTTGCTCCCTCTCCCATTTCCTCCCTCCTTGCATGGGTGCATGCAGACATACACACACACACGCACACACGCACGCACACACACATGTCATGTGAGCACAGTGAGAAGGCAGCCTTCTACGGACCAGGAAGAGAACTTTCACAAGAGGCCAGCCACTTTGGCACCCTGATCCCGGATGTCCAGCCTCCAGAACTCTGAGGATACATGTCTGCGGTCTGTGCCCACAGTTGCTGGCATGCTGTTAGGGCAGCCAAAGCTGGCTGACAGTGGTCTTGAAGACCGTGCAATCCAGCCCCACACAGAAGCCCTCCCAGCCCCTCAGCTTTTCAAGAAACACCTGCTGCTCACTCTCTTTGGTCTTTCAGATGCCCTTCCTCAGCAGTCCCTCTGCCAAGCTCTTGATTCGAGACGTTGATTTCATCCACTTCTGTGGGAGGAGGAATGAGTGAAACACCTTCTTATTCTACCATAGGAAGAGCAGGTGACCCATAGGCTGTGTCACAAGGGTGTGTATTCTGACACCAGGCAGCCAAGGAATGAGTGAAGTGAAGCAGCCCCTCTCTGTTCCAGAGCCCTGGGCTCTGTAAGGACAAGAGGGCAGCTTTCACTGTACCAGGAGCCAGCCCCTGGGTCTCTGAACCTTCTAGAGTCAGGAGCCAACTACTCATAATCATGATGAGGGACACTTGTCTCTCTTCTAGGGGCCTGTCACTCAGATGGTGAATAGGTGAGATGGGCCATCTTTATTGGTATCTGTCCTAAATACTGCGCCTTAATGTTGAACCCAATATTCCAAATTACCACAGTAGTTGTAACTGTGAGGCATCGAATTTTTCTCTCAGAAAAATGGATGACTTTCTGTGACAACACAGTGACTCTTTTGCCTTTCTGTGCAACCACATGAGAATCACAATCTAGAAATAGTAATTGTTGAAATTGTCTATAAACATACGAAATAAGCACTGTACCGCAGATACTCAGACCCACAGCATAATTTCTGGAAACCAGCAGGCCCACCTCTACAGAAGGAGAGTCAGAGCTGGTACCATGGTGTCCCTGCAGCCCTCCCCAGACTCCCTGCAGGACAACTGCCCCAAAGCACAGAAGACAGAGGCTACATGCATGTTTTCAGTGAATGTCACTTCTTTTGTTCTCGAAGGTAGAAGAGAGTACAGACTGCATATTTTAAAATTATACACAACCAGTTTTAAACCTGACCTCACTTTGGACATGAGTCCCACATTTCCGAACAGGGATAGCTTATTTCCTTGCCTTAATTTTGTGTATCAGGCCCCGTGCTATGTGGTAAGAATTATCTTCTCATTCAAAAAACCGCCTCAGGAAATCAGTGGTCTCTAAAATGGGGTGCTAAGGAGCAAAATGGGAAATCAAAATGACCACTAGCTGGAAAAGGATAAGTTAATAATCCAGAGGATGTCAATCCTCACCTTTCTCTCTTTCCCAAACAGCCTGTTTGGGAAAATTGGGTGCTGTCTCCTTACCCAGTAGGGAGTAAATAAGAGTTTAAATGTTTTCCACAGATTTTTTAAAAAATCACCCCATTCTACATGCCCTGAAATAAGAGTTCCCTCCCTTGGGTGGGGATGGAGTGTGGTGAGTGGAGTTTGTGTTGGCTTCAGAGTTTCTTTGTCACAGCTGCCCTGCCAGGCACTGGGGAAAGGCCCCCCAGTCCCGTGGCTTCTGTCTAAGTAGTCCACGTGATGATGATAATGTTTGTCAGAGTAGACCCCACAGGACAATGTCATTACCACAGTGAACCACTCAAATAGAAATTACTGACAATACCAAATGTGGTGAAGATGTGGAACAAGAGGAATGCTCTCCATCCATTTCACTCATACAGCTGCCTCAGCAGACACGTGGGCCATTTCTTAAAGGGTAATCAATACAAGCAAACCTCGTCTCGTGCTTTACAGATCCTGCGCCTTTTACAAACTGAAGGTCTGTGGCCACCCTGCCTTGAGCAAGCCTCTGGATGCCATTTTCCCAACAGCATTTGCTTACTTTGCCTCTGGGTCACAGATCGGGGAATAATTTCAACTTTCGAGTCTATTTATTGAAGAAATACGTTTTGAAAAGCTCTCACTGTCATAGAAACTGATTCCTCTGATGGACCTCGGCAAACTCCATTGAAAAACCTTCTGGAAAGGATTCACCATTCTAGATGCCTTTAAGAACGTTCATGATTGATGGGAAGAGGTCAAAATATCCACATTCACTAGAGTTTGGGAGAGGTTGGTTCCCCCTCTCCTGGAGGACTTGGAGGGGTTCAGGGCGTCCGCGGAGGCAGTCACTGCAGAGGTGGTGGAAACAGCAAGGGAACTGGAGTTAGAAGTGGGGCGAGAAGATGGGACCACACCGCTGTCGTCTCATGTTCAGACTTGGATGGACGAGGAGCTGCTCCTCATGGATGAGCCAGGAAAGTGGATTCTTGAGCTGGAATCTGCTCCTGGTGGAGATGCCGTGAAGACTGGTGCAGTGACCACAAAGGATTTAGGATCTTACATCAACTTAGCTGAGAAAGCAGCAGCAGGGTTTGACAGGATTGACTCTAATTCTGAAAGAAGTTCTACTGTGAGTGAAATGCTACCAAATAGCATTACATGCTACAGAGAAATCATTCATGAGAGGAATAGTGACTCAATGCAGCAAACTTCATCGTTGTCTTCTAAGAAACTCCTTCCCCTGCCTCAGCCTTCAACGTCCCCCACCCTGGTCAGTCAGCAGCCACTGACACAGAGGCGGGACCCTCCGCCAGCAAAAAGATTACAACTCGCTGAAAGCTCAGATCAGTTATTTCTTAGCAATAAAGTACTTTTAAATTAAGGCATGTGCATTGTTAAGACATAATGCTATTGTACACTTAACAGACTACAATATAGTTGTACACCTAACTTTTATATACACTGGGAAACCAAAAATCCATTCGACTTGCTTTACTGCAATATTCACTTTATGGCAGTGGTCTGGAACCGAACCCACAATATCTCTGAGGTCTGCCTGCACTTTCCATATGACAGAGCCACCCCATTTCCAGGTGTGTACCCCACAGAAGCAGAAACATACGCACACAAAATGACTTGTACAAACATGTGGAGAGCAGCCTTATACTTAATAACAGCCCCAAACTAGAAGGAACCCAAATGTCCATTGATAGGAGATTCGCTAAACAAATTGTGACATATTCACGTGAGAGAATATTATTCAAAAAATTTTTTTTTAAAAATGAATTATAGACACACACGAGAACATAGATGAATCTCAAAGGCACCATGTTAGGTGAATGAAGCCAGATTCAAAAATATGAGTACTTTCCCATTTAGATTAAATTCGAAAATAGGCAAAATAACTATAGTGCTGAATCTGGGCAGGGACTGAATATTCTGTTGGCGCATACAGGTGTACTTATAAAGATGTATACATTTGTCACAACTCTGAACTAAAACCTTAAGATTTGTGCATTTGAGTGTGTTTAAGTTATAGCCCCCTGCAAGCATTCCTTTATCCTCCTGGAGGTTGAATATACTTTTTCAAGAGCAGAAGCAGATGCTTTTTGAAAAAACCCATATCATGTGACCATGTCAATCACCCACCACAAACTTTTCAGTGTTTCAAAATAGTAGTATCCATTGATAAGGCAATCTTGTGCTTCAGTAACAAAATAATAATAATATAATGATGATGATGAAGCCCACTGTCAAAAAGAGACTGTTATATGTTCTGTTTTGAATGACTCCACATTTGTAGGAATGATATTTTTAGGTGGTTACTTATCCTCTCCCACCATCGGGGCATTTCAGGGGGAGTCTGAGGCGGCAGATTTTTGGGCTGGAGGTTTTAGCTTCAAATCCCCTTTTGTGCAGGTGGACCAAGAAATACCACTGAATTGGCATTTAAATATCAGGATCAGGCATGTGGGGTAGTTTCTGAGTTAGCCCCGGTATGAAGGTGCTTCTGGCATCACTTGGTGGTTTTTCTAAAAATGCCTTTGCCTTTACAGAGTGCTTGGTAGGGTAATCTTCAGAGGATGTTCCTTTGAAGACTGCCGAGATATGTCTTCCCCGTTTCGGTACAACTAAGCTTAAAATTGGCACCAGGTCATTGGCATCTTGTACAGGGGATGAGTGGGCATGCACGACTGCAGGAAAGAAACCCAATTTCAGCCTGAATTTGCATCCTCTCTCCTGTGGCAAGTGAGTGCGGCCACACTCCTTTGGTTATGGGGCCACGGGAAATTCTTTCCCGCTGCACTGTGGAGTCCACACCTGTCAGGTTTCCGCACGCTCTGAGAATTCCCCGTGGGGGATGGATTTGTGTGGCACACTTGCCTCCCAGCCCAGGCTTGGGTGGGGTATGCCGCTCCCAAACATGTCCGCTATTGCCCCGTCACCCAGAGCAAATAGTGTTCAAACACACACTGGTCCAGGTTTTCTTTTACTTCCATTTTGAACTTGGTGCCCTGGGTTTCTGGTGTTAAATCGAAGTCAGGCTCACACTTGGAGCAAGGTGCCATGTCTGCACTTGGAGATGTTGTCTCCTGCCCCGACACAGGCAGGTGGGGGAAGAAGAAAGCTCCTCATTCCTCATGCTGGGGAGAGGGAATAGGGTTTGGGGCCAAGCAACATGTGTTTGAATCTGGCAGCAAATTTGGGGTGGGGGTGGGGGTTGCAGAGTTAAATTTTCTTCTGCGACATGGGAACTGTGAGGGATTAAATGGGAAGGCCTGGCACTTAGTGATGTGCGAAGAAATCCTAGTCCCTTCTCCCAGCAGCTGAGCTGTCCCCCTTCTCCACGGTCAGTATTGTTTCCCCTGTGCCCCACACTGGGAGTGCAGACTGCCCTTACCTGGCTCTGGTTACTTCTGCTTCCTTTTTAAAACTTCTCAGATGCCTGGGTGCCTCAGTCAGTTAAGCGTCTGCGTTTAGCTCAGGTCATGGTCCTAGGGTCCTGGGATCAAGTCCTACATCAGGCTCCTTGCTCACCCTCTGCCTCTTCCCCATTCCTGCTTGTGCGTGTGCTCTCAAAAAGAAATAAAATCTTTAAAAAGTAAAACAAAACGAAACTTCTCATCTATTACTGCTTTCTTGGGTGGTTAGACCTGGGCTCGTGTGTGTGTGTGTGTGTGTGTGTGTGTGTGTGTGTGTGTGTGTGTGATGAGTAGCAGCAGCGAAAGCACTAATCCCTGGTCAATCTCATCGTGGGTGTCCTTGATTAATATCCCTGGTCTAACCTGACTATTGTCCTGGGGAGCTCATTACCATCAAAGAAGCCTCCAGTCCTATCAGGGCTCCCCCTGTTCGTGTCCTAATGTGTCAACTCATTTCATCCACCTGAGCCTCAGTTTACCCACAGTGGGTTCCTATGCATTTGGCACCTGACTGGTTCAGGTCAGTGCTAATAAAGATGTGTTAACTGATGGGTGCATTCTTCCCAGTAGCACAGCAAGAGGATGCTTTTAAAACCTCAGTAGTGTTTAGAAGGGGTGAGGACAGAAGGTAATTTAAGTCACCCAGACCAGCTCAATAAACCCTTTTTTTGTTGTTGTTGTTTTCCTATGCTAAGAGAATAAGAAAAATGTAATTAAATTTAAGTAACTAAAGCTATGGCCTTAAAGGAGTTTTCAGGACTTGGGACCTTGGTCATTCTGTAAAAAATTATAGAAACCTTTCTGGAGACATGTCTTTAGGTTATATACAGGAAATCTTCTCAGCCCCAAGTTGTAAAAACCAACAACAAAACAATATTTAAAATCTCTGACTTCTGTTCACTTGACAGGGGGCTTCCTATTTCCAACAGAGCAATTCAAAATTCATTGTCCTGACTTCCCTCAGCAGCTAAAATTCCCAGTTTCATATCTGTTTTAAGTAGTACCTTGTTATAAAGTGTTATTTTTAAATGACCCTACTCTTTGATCAGTATACCTAGCATATGATCAAGGACGTAGCCTCATCAGTGTAGCTCAAAGGAGTCCACCTTCTGGGGACCGTGCACCACCCTAGGCATGTGGAGCCATGAGCAAAACTCAAGGTCCCCTCTCAGTGCTGCGGCTGGACTGGCCACACCGCCTGGCCCGGAAGCGAGAGGGCTGTCGGTGGAAGGCTGGACTTACAGAGGGAGTTGGGGGAAGGAGGGTGGGCTTGAAGTAAATGTTTCTTTCATGTGAGGAAGACATGTTTTCTGTAGATTAAAAAAAGGGGGGGTGGATCGAGATGGCCAAAGAGATATGTCAGCAGTAGTCAGCAATCATACTCCTCCTGCTGTGCCATTCCATGCATTATTCCTGCACACGCAAGCACGCCCTATGAAAGGGGGTGGTAGTCTCAAGTCCCCCAAAGCCAGGACCACTCATTGTTTTTGAAGTCCCAGAACATGTCTGTGAAAGGTAAAGAAATGCTAGAGCAGGATTCACAAAAGTTAGGATCTATATTAATATATAGATATGTGTATAATGCTTAAGACTTAAAGACATGATAACTTGCAGGGGATTATATCAGGACATAGCATCTCAAGTTCAGTTTCAAGATTTGGCCTAATTATGCCGTTTCGCTGCTCTCCCCATTGCCGTGATAGGTCTGTTGTAAGAGGTGTCAGGCCCAGGAGGTTTCCTTAGCGGTATAACATGACCTTTCTCCACGTCGACAAATACGATTCCCACTCTCGTTGCTGTACAGAGGCCCACTGTGTGTAGGGACCACCATAGCTTAAGCCGTGTTCTTGGATGTTTCTTTCTTTCTTTCTTTGGTAGCAGCACTACGTGGATATTCTTACACTTGCTACTTCTGATCTTTTCTCATTTCCTTAGGATGAACTTGGTGAGATACAATCCATGGGCCACAATATACTCACATAGTTTTGAGGTTTAAAATGGCTCTTTCAGAAAACCAGCACTCTTGTTTTAGAAAATGAAAGCAAGTCCAATGCCAGGGTAGAGTTTGGCTCTGCCCCAGACCTCATTGCTTTTCAGAGTCATCGTGGTCAAGTTTCGAGTACCACCCTGAGCTATATGCCAGAATTCAAAGACAAGATGGGCATGGTCAGGCATGGGTTTTGCGGTGCAGGCGGAGAAGCTATGGGGACAAGCACAGAGACAGAAGCCCTGCTCAGGTGCAGTCAGATGGCCCAACAAGGGCTTCGGTGGGTGTGGCCGGACCCCCAGAACAGAAGACAGAGACCAGAGAAAGAGTTGAAGCTTGTATGCCACACTGGGATCAGGGTGAACCCCACCCTTTTGCACTTGAAGAGGGCTGCCCTGAGCCCCCTTTGATTTTCAGCCCTACCAACTCCCTTCAAGTGTCCCCCACCCTACATGTGCCTCAGCCCCACTGCCCGCCTACCCTTGGAAAGCTTTGTACCACTTCGTAATGAGTTCTGGCAAAACCTGTCTATTCCAGCAGAACTACATGGTGAGGTGTCCAGAAAAGCAAACCAAGGAATGTAAAGTGTTCTGTTCTGTCACTTTGGTCCCCTTTCTAAGTAGCCCACTCTTCCAGGCCAGCTTGCCAGCTCCATGCTCCTGGCCGTGCTCACTGGAAGCCGAACTCCAAGGATTCTAGAAGCCCCCGCCCCTGTTTCTTTCAGTGCAAAGTTATCCCTCCCTCTGTTACTGCCTTAAATTCTCTTTTCAAATCCTTGCCTGACATTTAACTTGGCCTTGCAACTCTATTTCTTAAAACCCTCCACCCAAAACTGACTGTGACTCAGCATTCCAGGAACAAGTAAATCTCATCAAAGGCAGTGCCTGTCCTTCAGCCTTCCTCTTGGAACTGCTCTCCCCCCTCCCCTCTTCAGCTCTGGAAATCCTGTTTATCTTTCTGGACACATCTCACATTCTATCTTCTTTAAGAAGTCTTACCAGCTTTCTAGCGTTCTGAAAGCCCATAAAATGTGATCGTGATCCATACCATATTCCACGGTGTCTAGTGTCCAGATGGCCCCTGACAGATGGACTTTCAACTTCACGATCGTTCTACTTTATGATGGTGTGAGAGTGATACGCATTCAGTAGAAACCATACTTGGAATTTTGAATTTGGATCTCTTCCTGGGCTAGCAGTACATGGCACAATCCTCTCTCGTGATGCTGGGGGCTGGCCGCTCCCCGCCAGCCACATCACCAAGAGGGTAGATCACCGACACACTGACAGCCGTTCTGCACCCAGACAGCCACCTGTTAGTCACTTTCAGCGCAGTATTCAATACATTACATGAGATACACAACACTTTATTATATTATCAGTCTTGTTTTCTGTTTCTTTTTTTATTGAAGTATGGTTGACACACGTTACGTTATTTTTAGGTGTACAAGGTGGTGATTGGACAAGGCTGTTCATAGTGTAGCTACCCTGTGTCACTGTACTGCACTGTTACTATAGCATTGACTCTATTCCCTATGCTGTCCACTTCATCCCCATGACTTAGGCATTCCATCACTGGAAGTCCGTTCCTTCCACTCCCCTTAGACTGTTTTGCCCATCCCCCACCCACTCTCCCCTCTGGCAACCACCAATTTGTTCTCTGTATTTATGGATCTTTTTTTTTCTATTTTTGTTTGTTCATTTGTTTTTTTAAACCCCACATGTAAGCTTTCACTTACGACCTTTGGTTTTGCTCTATATTATTTCACTTAGCGTAACTTCTAGGCCCAGAAATGGCAAAAATCTCATTCCTTTTTATGGCCACATAATATTTCTTGTGTGTGAGTAATTGTGTACATGTGTACATACACACAATATCCTCTTTCTCCACTCATCTATGGATGAACACTTAGGTTGCTTCCATTTCTTGACTATTGTAAATAATGCTAAAATAAATAGAAGGGTGTATACACCTTTCAAATTAGTGTTTTGTTTTCTTTGGGCAAATACCCAGTAGTGAAATTACTGGATCAGTATGGTATTTCTATTTTTAATTTTTTGAGGAATCTCCGTGCACTCTTCCACATCAGTACTATATTATAAAATGGACAAAAGACTATTTTTTTAAAAAGATTTTATTTATTTATCTGAGAGAGAATGAGCAGGGAGAATAGCAGAGGGAGAGGGAAAAGGAGACACCCTGCTGAGTAGGGAGCCCGACATGGGTCATGGGTTCATGACCTGAGCCAAAGGCAGACACTTGACTGACTGAGCCATCCAGGGGCCCCGGCAAAAAGCCCATTTTGTAATAGATGGCTTTGCCCAATTATATGATGTCTAGTAGTTTAGGTGTATTAAATGCATTTTTGACTTGGGATATTTTCAGTTTATGTTGGATTTATTAGGATGTGACCCCATCATAAGTCAAAGATAATCTGTAGATAATACCACACAATAGAGTGTGTGTGTACTTACAACTTTAGTTTCCTTGAGGGCAAAGATGATAACCATCCCTTTTCCTCTTCTGGGTGTTGAGAATCACCTTGTCTTACACTAAGGTACTACTTCCATGAGTGACTGGGCATTGAAGGAACATGAATTCATGGATAGGCCAAGTAGATGTGAGGAGCCCAGTAAAGTTCATCTAATAGAGGAGTCTGGCTCTAGCTTTCTCTAAAAGAGGGTTTTGATGTCAACATTCTGACCAGACCCTCTATATAAAAGCACTTTATAGACAGAGGGAGACAGGGACACTTTTTAAAATAAAAGGGGGGAAGAGCTGATGGAGATCAATAGGTGCTCACTACGTAAGGTCCCTTTGACGTCCTTCTTAGGTGTATGTTTTCACTGTGGTTGAATTTAATGCTTTCTGTCGTTTTTGTGTCATGGAATGTTTCACATTGGTTAAATTACATCTGCTTTTGAAAGAACAAGTATTAACACACATGTCACTCCTGTTTCTTGCAGGCGACAATGGTCCTGAGCTCTGCACACTTCTGGCTGGGATTATTTCTGGTGCCCACAGCGTGTTTAATGGAAGATGTAGCCTGGAGAGCGTAAGTGAAGAGTGACGTAGTCACCCAAAGTCTTGCTCATCTGTCCTTGCAGTCACCTGTCATGAACCCTGACCATAGGATATTTCATGCTGTGGGATATTCTAAAGGAACAGGTCTTCTGCTACCTGCCAGCAACAGATGTAAAGGATGTTGGGGGTTTGGGTTTCTTGTGGTTTTCTTTTTTTCTTTTAACCTGTGCTTCACCTCGATAGGAGAATATAGACAAAGAGGAGTCCTAAGACAGGCTGTGTAAAGGTCAATAGGTATGAAGCTTGTACATGATTTTAAAGTAGGGTTTCTAAGTACAGATTCATTCCATCAGGTTTAGGAAGCATAACTCAAAATTCATTTCTCCTTATATAAAAAATTAATGCCTAAGCAGTCACAAATATAAACTGGCTTTAAATCCTAGACTTAAACGAAAATTGTCTATATGTAAGTCATTTCAAATTAGAAAATAACTTGGAATGAAGTATTCTTCATTTTCCCAATAATTCACAGTAGAACTCCTTCAAATATGATTTATTTAGAGTGTCAGTGTACAGGTCTATGAGAATCACAAAGATGAAATTATAATGTAGGTTAAGTAGGAAATAATTCATGCTCAGTTTTTGCTTATATGTTCCGGAATACATTGTTTCCAAAATATCTTCTGCACAAGGTAAGCTAAGCAACTAAGTTCCAAGATAATGTTAATTTTAATTTCATCCACGAGAAAGAGATGGAAGACTCCAAAAGAGATAATATTGATTTTTGTTTGGGGTAGGCTGATTCCTCCTACAAACAGTTCCCAACTTTCCCTGAAAATTGAGACTCCTTGATTGGTTTTACTTTGGGCAAAGCATAATTATTTTGGGGCCCTGAGGTAGAGAATTGAGACTTTAATCCAAACCTTCCAGGAAAAGACATCAGATTTCATTTTTATCTCCCCCCTTCCTCCCACACTCAATGAGAATTGTTCTTGCCTGACAGTTAAGGGTGTTTTTTGAAAAAGTCTTCATTTTGGCATTATCTTGACAACCAGTGATGCCTAATGCAGAGAGAGTGAGGAAGAGAGAGAATTGTATAGCACATATTTGGGGTGCTTTTTTTTTTCTCTTCACTAAGTTTTGCAACTATTAGCAAAAATTAAATAATTCTTGGGCGCCTGGGTGGCTCAGTTGGTTAAGCGACTGCCTTCAGCTCAGGTCATGATCCTGGAGTCCCGGGATCGAGTCCCGCATCGGGCTCCCAGCTCCACGGGGAGTCTGCTTCTCCCTCTGACCTCCTCCTCGCTCATGCTCTCTCTCACTGTCTCTCTCTCTCTCAAATAAATAAATAAAATGTTTTAAAAAAATTAAATAATTCTAATTTATTAAATGCCTTGATGTACCAATACTTCCCTTTTATCTGCTAAAACCATATTCTATAAACAGCTGAATTGGAATCCTTCAAAATGAAATTATTGTAGCCAGGAAAGATGTTTTCTTAATCTAATAAATGCACTGAAACAAAATGCTAGTTCTGTTATTTGTTCTTGTAGCACATAGCCCAGTTGTGGCACGCTATATTACCTTGCTAAATTTCTTCAATTTTACATGACAGGTTAGTTTTAGGTAAATCCAACATGATACTGGCTACATCAGATCACATTACAATTTATAGCGATTGAGAATAGGAATGTGACTATGAATTACTCTCAGCCTATTTTAATTCAACTATCTTGATTAACATCCCGAAAAAATATGTTTACTGAGTCTCTGTATTTGCCAAGTGAGACTTTAGCAGCAGTAGCTTTCTACTCTTTCAAAAAAGTGGTTGCAGATTATAATGTCTCCATCTCCTGTCAGTCTTCTGGATCTTTTCCAGTCTATTCCAAGTAAAACTTACCAATCACCAATGAAGCAAATTATTCCTTCAAACAGGACTTGTTTTTGGTTTCCCCTAGTATTATAAAACTAGCAACATTTACATTTTAGCAAGGATAAATTCAAGGACACTGCCTCCAGCTCCACCATATGGAAAGAGTGCAAGTCACTTTTTGCGAGAAGTTTGCCAGCCAGGTAGGAGAAGGGACCAGGCACTACGAAGGAGGTGCTGGTCAGGGGCCAGCAGTGGCAGACCCTGGGCATTGTCCTACCTGCTGCCTCCTGCCCAGGACAAGCCCAGAGAAGAGCCCTTCCCAAGAGCAGTGGGCTTTTCTAGCAGCTTTGGGCTGAGCTGGGAAGACTCCTACTCAATTCCGGAGGCACTTACAGAAAGGTACTTTTGTCTGGTTTTATTTAGGGAAACCAGGGAGAATGGATGGACTACATTGGCTCTCCCTGGCAGTATTTGCCCAAAGTACATGCTTAATTTTTAATACACATTTAATGTCTAAATTAGAGTCGCCACTGTCCTCAAAGACAAGCATCTGGCCAGCTTATCTGGGAATTTTCCCTGAGATCATGGGGCCCAGGTTTTATCTTATCTTATACTCCCAGCCTGAAATAGATGTTGTTGGGTCCAGTAAATTTCAGAGGCTTCTCTGGGAGGTGGAAGCAGACTCAGAGTTGCTCACCTCTGCCGAGGCCACCGTCCAGGACTGGGATTTCTCTTTCTTTCTTTCTTTCTTTTTTTTTTTTAAGATTTTATTTATTTATTTGACAGAGATCACAAATAGGCAGAGAGACAGGCAGAGAGAGAGAGAGGAGGAAGCAGGCTCCCTGCCGAGCAGAGAGCCCGATGTGGGGCTCAATCCCAGGACCCTGGGATCATGACCCGAGCCAAAGGCAGAGGCTTTAACCCACTGAGCCACCCAGGTGACCTGTGATTTCTCTTTCTGAACTTCTGCTTCCCAGAACGTGTTCTGTTTTCCCTTCCTGCACACTGAGCAAAAACATGAACCTGATTGTCCACAGCCACTCTTCATTTGGTTCCAACTGTCAACTCTTTATTGAAACACGATGTGCTCTGGCTCTCCTTGGATGTCCATGGAGAGTTTGAATGAAGTGAACCAGAATCCCAGGGCCGCGAATGGCCTGTGCCATGACAGCGACATGGGGCCGAGTTCACAGGACGGTTACGTTTTCTCATCTTGCCTTGGACCAATTTATTATTTTTTTTAATTTTTTCAGTGTTCCAAGTTTCATTGTTTATCCACCCCACCCAGTGCTCCATGCAATACATGCCCTCCATAAGACCCACCACCAGGCTAACCCAACGCCCCACCCTCTCCCCTCCAAAATCCTCAGTTTGTTTCTCAGCCTTGCACCAGTCTTACAGACCTCTTGTCTTGTTTTGAATTTTAGTGGTTAACTACTTTGAAAGAGCTTTTAAACACTAACAGACCCGCAGGCCCACCTTTTCATGTGTCTTTCTAGAAGCGCTTAACAAAGTGAGCTGCTCTCTTTCTGCATTTCCCCCCTTACTTTGTCCAGTCCCTCTCTCCCATTTTAGGACCTAGACTCTTCAGAGTCAGGAAAAAAAAAAAGAAAGAAAAGAAAGAAAGAAAGAAACTCAGCATGAGGTAATTTAGTCATTTTTTCCATGAAGTCTGTCAGCTTTCTGCTTGAAGATCCATTACTAGACTATCTTAAGTCAGATTTGGACACCATAAAGTAGCTACTCTTTTATCCTGTCAACCATAATTTTCACGAGGGACCAAACTAACACATCTTTTACTGAAATGTTGATTGATTATATGTGATACCTGGCTAATGAGTATTTTTATGAGGAGCATGAAGTTTAAATTGCCCAGAACTACTTTAATATCCTTTAGCTTACACACTTCCAAAATATTTACCCATGACAGCATTCTTAGGTAAGCTGCCGTGTACTCATTCTCATTTAGGAGAAATCCGTTAGTTGCTTTACAAAAATAATATAAATCTCAAGGCCACTGAACACAGGAACCAATCTCCTTTTATCTAACTGTATCTCTTATGCTTTACCCGTCAACACACAATACGTTCAGCACTTCCAGAATGACTTCATTTCCTTATTATAATCCCAGATAGGCAGTTAAATGGAAATAAAAGGTAATATGAAATTTCTGTATACAAATGAGTCTTGATATTTTTGTAAAAAAAGCTTTCTACCTACAATAAGTTCATATGAAGCACACCGTATTTACATTTTTATCCACATTTAGAATTTAAGGTCTCCTTCTGACTTGCTACTTTTCCATGCAAAAGAAAGAGTTGAGGAAAAAAGCTTCCAGGAAAAAAAAAAAAAAGATGAAAATCTGAGCCAATCCACTTATTTTAAAAGTCCTTCCTAACCTGGAGTTACCCTGGAGGCTCCCGGATGCTCTCGAACTCTGACAGTGGCCAAGCAGCCCCACATTGCCCCTTCTGTAGTCATCTGGTTTCTTGACGCGGGTTAGATGGAGCAGCCCTGGGCCACTGGGGATAAGCCGCTCATGGATAATGGGGCTCACTCTGTCACAGCTGTGGCTGAGCAAACCAAACCCCAGCTCCTGGTGAGACCTAAATTGCATGCCAGTGGCTAATGCTCAAAGACTGGCTTTTCACATGTGGACTTTGATGAGGGGGGATCATTTATCTAATTAAGGCTTTATTAGATAAAGGCTGCTGAGAAAGTGGTTTTGCACTGCTAACATTGCTTCTACCCCAGTGCCGCACAGAGAAGGACTCACAGAATCGTCCCCAGCATTACCAGCCAGTGTTCTCAAATAGTGGTCAAGTTCCCAGGCTAGCCTGTGGGAGCTCGCCTCGTGGAAATACTAAGAAATTGTTGAGTAACTCTTGGACACAGATGAGTTTCATCCACGGAGAACATGCACAGTGCCTGGTGATCATTTCCTTCTGGGGTGACTTTATGAATGAGCCCACACCAGCAGCTTCGATGCAATGGGCCAGATTCTCTCTCCCTTGGCCTAAGGTATACATTTCCAGGGCCCTGCACCCACTGGCCCAGCCTTCCTGTCCCTAGCCTATTTCTTGATGATGCCTTGTCACCCAGCCCAGAAGAGAACTCTGAGGGCTGTTCCAGAGGTTGGGGAGCCCTGCTTGCTCTGTGTGGGGAGGAAGACAGAGGAAAGAGGGGAGGACAGTGGTGGAGCGAGGAGGGCCCTGAAACCGAGCACACACTCAGCCTCAGGACCGGCACGCATGTCCTCCTGGGGCCTGGAGGCTCCAGCAGGCTGGAGTGTGGCTTGTGACTCTGGTTGTCTTGGTACCATTCTAGCCCCGTGAGCCCATGAGATGAAAGTTGGGGGCGCAGCATATTCAGTAATACGGAACAGTGTAAAATTTTTGCCTGTCTCCAGCAAAACGTTAAATGTTTTCTCATTTCTTGTTTAAATTAAAATTCCACCGCCTCTGCTTTGAACTGTGGAATGTTATCACTACTGAGTCCCCGGACTCGGCTTGGTGTAATTAAGGTATTATGTGTTAAAACCTGTGCGGCCAAGTGCTCGTGTTTACTTTGGAGGAAAGGAATGGCAGGCGCATATACAGTGTCTTCGGGCTAATACTCCATTATAGATTAACTTGGAGTGTTAGGGGATGACTGGGCATTATCTTAACAGACTTTCTTCCCTTGAAGGTGGAGGGTGGGCGGGCGTATGTGATTCCCCTGAAACAGCTCCCATCTCCCGAATGTTCCCATTCCACGGTTCTCCCTTCCTCGCAGAGACGCTCCATGTTTGTTCATCTTCTGTCTTTGAGTTCTGGTCCTTAACAGGGCCTTCACATCTGTTCGCGTTGAAAAGAATGATAAGCTTCTCGTAACAAGGAAAACTGCCCTGTGTTGCTAAGCTTGGAGCCTTTTTGCTTCTTGAGTTTTTCTTTTCCCGTCTCATACCCATGTCCAGCTAACCGCCTTTCTTCAACTGTATCCTTTCCAACCAGGAGCTCTGGGTGTAGTCTCAACTTTAGGGAGACCCTAGATCAGCCGCTTATTTGAACGTTTGTGAGGTATTCTTCATTTTACCAGAAAAAGGGTGCAGGCAGCTATCCCTACAGTTCAAGGGGCGTAATGGAACCAGGCTGAGGTTTCAGCTGTGGTCAAGAGGCCAGCTTGTTTTCGTTACTCCCTCAGTTGTTTTACTCTGTGGGGGCCCACGAATATGGGCCCTAATGGTAAGTCTCTGCAAGAGAAGGGTGGAAAAGCTGTGCCGGGATATTTGTGTTGACCCTAAATTTCAGATGCACGGTTTGACTTGAGGAGCGTGAACTCCAGCACTATAAATCCCATTCCTGCTGTGACCGTGTCTCTTTCCATGCTAAAAAGAGAACAAACTACTCACCTGGGGCTCTGTGATCACAGGGGCTGGGGCCAAGGGACCTGCATATATCCACTAGGGGAAGGATTTAAAGCATCCTCTGGGTTCCCAGATCCTGCAGTGAACCCTTTAGAAATAGACCCGTGAACATCCGTGAGCCTGGATCTTTCTGGGTTCCCAGATCCTGCAGTGAACCCTTTAGAAATAGACCTGTGAACATCCGTGAGCCTGGATCTTTGGTCTGTATGGTGGGGGTCCTCAGCCAGATCCCCAGGCTTTCAGCATCAAGCGGTGTTCTTTGAGGGATGTGGGGTAACTTAGGAGGTTCATGGTCCAAGTGTGTTCCTCAAAACTTGGGATGCTTCCCAGGTTATGAAAGTAGAACCGTGGCCATACGCAGGGACAGTAAGAGTGTTCCGTGATGTCCAAAGCCGCAGCCTCAGCCTCAAAGGGCATCCAGAGATGGCCCCAAAGGGAGCAACCGTCTCTACAGCTGTGTAAGTTTCATGTGTCATGTGCTTTTTGTCTTTTCCTTGTGACACAGGGCCAAGCATACCTGCAAAAAAACATTGCTGGAGGAGGTACAGGAGCTGGAGACGAAGTCCAGAGTGATGGGGAAGGCGATGCTTCGGGACAGTAATGGAAAGAGGTGGGCCAGCTCCGACCGAGTGTGTGGGGAGCACCAGTCCTCCCGGCCCTTCTCCCTACATTTCCTTCCCGGCTTTCTGTTTCTCTTCTCAGTTTTCCATGTGAGCATGAACTGCTGTTTTAAGTGTTTTGGTTATTCTCTAAGAATACCGTCATAGGGAGATTTAAATTACATTTTCTCCGTGGTCACATGAAATCTAGTCTGTCCCCAGGTAAAGCTGGGGTTTTTATTGGGTCCGGGTAAAACAATGCACATGTAGAAAACAGAAATAGTAGCAACACTACCCTGACATGGACAAGTTCTGTTTTAGTTATATTACCACAGAGTATTTAAAAGCTAGGCCTTTTGAAACCAGGGCCAGTTATTAGACTAGAGGATGAGTATCTACCGTGAAGGTTTGTGCGCCAAATGACACCCGTTATTCATGTCAATCTTGTTATATATAGTTCATGGCAAGTATACCTGGGCCTTTTTGTTTTCCTTTTCATGAATTATGATTTTCTGCTTGGGTTGAGAAAACTATCATGTGAACGTCCAGGCTAGTTCAGAGAGACAAATGTTATCGTTTCCTTCCCTTATTTGTGGTAGACCCTTGGCCGCCTCCTCCCCGTCTCTAAGTTGGGTATGAGAAAAGCTTTTGATTAATCATTTTTGTTATAATGTTATTAGATTGCATTTAGTTAAAGCCCATATACTACCAAGTCTACCTGGACCCAAGAACAGTTGAGCATCGCCGTCTTAAATACGTGGCATGTCCGGAAGATTATGAGTACAGCTGTCCTGTAAATGCTTCGGAGGAAGTCTGTATCTACCTGCCAGGGAAACAGAAACCTACAAGTTGAACACTTCTAGAGACCCCTCCTGTGTGTCTTGTTTTATTCTGTTTATTCATACCATCTTTCAAAGCAATGAAGAGAAAGACATTTCTTTTTAAGAGAATCTGAATTTTGAGAAGTATTAGGAATATCGCTTTAAATTACTGCAGATGTTTTAGGAGAGGGGTGGTCGAGTCCATAGCTGAAGTTGTGGTTTTTGTATTTGTTTATGGCATTTTTTAATAAGCGAGTCCATTAGCATCCGTTACATGGCAGCTGTGCTCGTCACTCTAAAAAATAATCTGTCAACAGGACAAAACCCACTGTCTTTAATAACCGAAAGCCATGAGTGTATGGGGACAGCGGCAGGGCCTGAAGCAGGTCTATACAGAACCATTACACCGGGCAGCCCACGGCCAAGGCCGGCGCTCTCTGTTAGATACTTTAGGCATAGTGCTTAGCACTTACTAGATTTTCAAGGACTTACAAAATTCTTGGACCCCCCCCCCAAAATGTTCATAAGCTCTAAAAATAGGGAGAAGCCTCTGCAAATTGAAATTCATAAAGGCTTAAAACTCTACAAAATGCAGATCAATTTTAGTAACCACTTAGGTTTATTAAGTATACGGGGTTTGGGCTTCTTTGAAAACCACTCCCAGGTCCTCTTAGATCTCAAGAATGCTCACTCACACACAGTAGCTGCTGAGAGATCATGGGTAACTTCTAAGTCAAAGGAGAATTTCAAAGCCAAATTCTAAAACTTTTATGCAACGTTGGACAGGAAAACCTTGCACCTCACGTGGCATAGGAAGGCGCTTTGCCATGTTTGATCTGATGTGGGTCAGGGTTTGGTTCTGGCCCCGCCAGCTAATAGGGCTGGACATGGGGTGGGGAGCAGGGAGGCACTGAGAGGAGGCAGCAAGCTGGGAGGCCATCCGGCTTGAGAGGTGAAGGGCTTCACATGGGGCACGGGATGGAAAACAGGGCTTGGAGGAGGTGAGCAGACAGAAGTGATGAGTGCGTGCTTCTGTCAGAGGGAGCAGCCTGTGTGTGGGGGGTGCCCAGTGGGATTGTGTGCCCTGGTGCAATTCGCCCCAAGGGATCTGGAGCCCGTGTTTCAGTTCTGGCTCAGCTGCTGCTTAGCCATGTGACCTTGGACAAGCTATTTCCTACAGTGGGATGGTCTCTTCATCCGCAGCAGTAAGAGTAGTATGTGGGGGAAGCAAGGCTGGGGCTCATGAAACAATGCACAGAGCGCGGCATATTGCCTGACCCGTGGCTGGAATGCAGAGTGTCAGCTGCTAGCCTTCACTTTGGCAGGGGGATATGCGCCCTCCTCACTGTTGATAAAAAGAATGGAATTTTTAAAACTCACGTATCCTGTTCACAACTCACTTTTCAATGTTCCAGTGAATATCGGAAGATAATTACAGTTTAAGTGTGGTCTCTTACCGTCTGCATTTTAAAATCTGTTTTCTGATCGCTTTGTCAATTTTGCAACCTCGTAGTTGTACCCACGGTGCATGAAACATGAGTGTGCCCCGCCCCCACCTCCTGACTGGGGCTCCTCTAGTCCCAGTGTCCTGCCCTGCTCACTTGTGTAATCTCTGCTTCCCATCAGCTTCAGAGCGCCCAGCCGCCACCACCACCACTACCACCACCACCACTGTTTGTTTTTTTCTCCCTCCTAATTGCTCCCAGATTTTCTGGGTGGTCCTTTGCAAACTAGATAGTGGGACTGGCTGCTCTGATTTTGTCCTGCTTGGCCTCACATCTGTTGGTTTATCACCTTTATTTGCTTCTTTCACACCTGCCAGGATTCCTGGGCAGCTCTGGTGCGGGGGAGGGGTGGGGGAGGTGTGGAGGAGGGTAGCCCAGGGCCTGGGGTGGGTGGGGAGGTTCCTTCAGCTCCCTTCCTCCTTGTAATGATTTAGAGACACCCTCCTGGAGGGAGCCTGAGTACTTCTCTCTCTCCTCACATGTCCCATTCCTTAATCCCACCCCCATCTAATATTTCAGTAGGCTCGTGCATCTCTCTTTTGCTGTTAGGCTGGTGCATAGTAAACACTTTGTAAATATTTGTTGGCTGACTGGCACTGCAAGAGCCCAGTGAGCTGGTGAGGAGGAGAGGAAGGTGAGCCCGCATTCTCTGTGCAGGGCAGCTGGAGCCCATTGCGTAGGCCCACGTTAAGAGTAGCCATGAAGCGCTGCTGAGAGAGAGGCCAGCGGCCACTCGGCCCGTCATGAGGGGACCACTTACTTCACGGCTTCAGAACAGAGCTAACAGAGTCACAGATGGACAGATGCGTGGGACGTAAGCATGGCCTCCCCATACAAAGTTGAGTAAGGCTGGGAGCTAGTCCTCCCACCGACCCTGCCTTCCAGGGCCTCTGCTCGCCAGGTGTGCTCGACATCCCTAACCACCGGACAGCTATGCAGCTCAATGCTGAAAACTTTCCTTAAGGCCCCTTTAGTACACTCTGCCAAGTCATAAAACCTAGGTCCAAGTCACCGGCAAATAGTCGAGCAGTTTTTCTCAGGAATGTACTCGTAAGAAATAGAACAAAAATTTTTATGCATTAATCTTAAAAAAAAAAAAAAAAGCCCTTTCGTGCCAAATTTGCAATTACAATTTCAACGGTAGCTAGGAATTCTAAGTGTTCCCCTATGCCCTTTATCCATGCAATAAAATACTTCAACTTACCATTTTATTGATCTTGTCAAAGCCCCAAATTCTTCTATTATTTTGATAAACATGAAAATTTCATTAGCACACTCCTGCACTTTTGCATTAGTAAATTTTGTCTTTCAAAATGAACGTGTGTCATTTATGCACAATTAAGCCTGTACTCATGACTTAGAGAATAAAAGCTGATAAAGAGAAAAGATGAGATTTATGATTGAGATATCGAGAAAGTACAGGGAAAAAAAAATGCTTCAGGTGGCAAACAGAAATGTTTTCATTTTGTCTTTTGTCTTTTCCTGATGAAACATTTTTCTTGGTGTATTGTCTGTGTACCTCACAAACACTAGACCCTTGTTAATATTTGTATTGTTCAGAATACCTTTCCCCAAGCCATCTTCCACAAAAAACTTGACCAAGAGATATCCCTACTGTCCAGAATAGAATCTATCATGCATGTCAGCACCTTGCACATGTCTCAAAAAATGAGCTAAGGAAAGAATTCTTTCTTTCAATGTTTTGGTAGTAGTTTCTCCCTCTCCTTCTTTATTCCTAAAGTGTAACTCATGTGACTGTATTTTTCCTCTGGTGGAAGAAAAACTACCGGTGGCCACTTACCTTTACAAATATAATTTTTTTAAATGTCCAGGATGTCATGTAAGGTTGACAAACTAAATTTTCCCCCTTTAAATTGTTTTTCTTCCTCAGTGCAAAGTAGAGGATATTCAGGTATTCTGGGTATTACAGCAGTCAGGAAGCAAGGTGAATATATTTGATGAAAACATTGAGTTTTCTAGTTATATTTAATCCAAATAAACCACAAGGAGACCCTTGTTTTGTTTTAGAACTTCCTTCTGTTCATCACAGTTGTTGGGGTGGATGGGGGTGGTTAGGTCCCTGCTGATTTTTCTCCAGTTTCAAGGTTAAGGAGTTCTGGTTGCTACCCTTGGCTTTCACCAGCAAGGCAGTGGGATTCTCTTTCACTTAAGTGCTTCCCCGGAGTACAGTTTACTCTGTGCCCTCAGTAAAGGTAGCCGGGTGACTGGTCTTTGCCTTACAGTGAGTGATCACTGAATCTCTTACTTGGTTTTATGTCCTCATGAATGCTGATACATGGGCTCTGTGAAGGCAGGGCCCAGCCGGCACACACAGGGTAATCTAGACAGCCTGTCTGCCTCTTGGGGATTCAGGAGGGAAACTTGATTCACTCCTGTGTCTGGGTGCCACAGCCTGGGCTCACACAGCGCCTGTGTCAAGGCTACCGCTGTGCAGATAGGCGGGGCACGGGTCCAAGCCAGCCATCTGGGAATCCTAATGGAGTGTTATCAGTGGAAAAATAGAGGCCAGAGCCTGAAACATATCAGCACCATTTTCAAACACACCAACGATCATTCCTCCATTCCAGGCGGCACTCACCTGGTGCTCTTCTAAAAACCAATTAAATTAAAAAAAAAAAAACTCCCCAATACATTTTGAGGTGAGTAGCCACTATGCTTTGAGCTTTAAACAGAGATACTTTGATCTTTAAAATAATGTTTAGGGATGCCTGGGTGGCCTAGTTGGTTAAGCCTTTGCCTTCGGCTTAGGTCATGATCCCAAGGTCCTGGGATGGAGCCCCAAAGCAGGCTCCCCACTCAGCAAGGAGCCTGCTTCTCCCTCTGCTCACTGTTCCCCTCCTTGTAAGCTCTCTTGCTCACGTTCCCCCTCTCTGTCTGACAAATAAGTAGATAAAATGTTAAAAATAAATAAAATAAAATAACGTTTAAAAATTTTTTGGTGTTGTCACACCTCCCAGGTCAAAAGTGTTTAATTGCTGAGTCAAAGATAAATGCAAGCCACCCTCAAAGTAGGAGACACACCAGCTTGATGATATCTTATTTCCCCAAGGTAGACTTTGTATCAGTTCAGAAGGAATAGTTTTTCCTTCTAGTTTGGACTGTTGTCAGCTCATGTCTCTCTGTCTTCCCTTTGTTTCCCCTTTCCACCCTTCTCCTCCCTAAAGTATCTATTAGTTTTTTATTAGCTAAAAGGATAGGAAATTATGGCATCATTTTAGCAAACTTCTCCAGGCCAGGTGGCAAATGTCTGCTCCCAACACCTGGTTAAGATTTATTTCACTTCCAGCTGCATTTTTTCCATCACTGTGTCATGAAGCAGAGGAAAGAGCACAGGGCATTGAGACAAACAGACCTGAGCAGGGCTCTGAGCCCCACCACTCACTCAGCTGTGTAACCTTGGTTGGGTTATTAACTTCTCTGAACTTTAGCTTTCTCATCATCAAGTGGCTTGGAGTTTTTTTTTTTAAAGATTTTTTTTTTTTTTTTTTTTTTATTTGACAGACAGATCACGAGTAGACAGAGAGGCAGGCAGAGGAGAGAGGAGGAGGCAGGCTCCCTGCTGAGCAGAGAGCCCGATGCGGGACTCGATCCCAGGACCCTGAGATCATGACCTGAGCTGAAGGCAGAGGCTTTAACCACTGAGCCACCCAGGCGCCCCAGTGTCTTGGAGTTTTAAGGGAAAGAGTACATATTAAATCTGTAGCAGATGAAGACGTTCGGGCAGTGGTAACCCCCATGTTGTCCCATAACATGGAAGCTGAATACCAAGTTTCAGCTTCTAACACATGTGGGTTTTCCCCAGTGCTCTTAGAGCATACGTACAGCACACACACTGGTCACCTCATCAGGGTATGCCCCCCTTGGCTGGGGCAAAGGGCATGGATCTAGCCCAGTCCCAGGCACACCAGAGCAGCATGAAGAAGCCACAGTGAATGTGGGGTCAGGAGCATGGGGGAGAGTTCGCAATCCTGACAGTTGCCCAAGTCAGCCTTGGATTCCTGCATTCACTAAGTCCACCTTGCAAAGAAGAGCATGTTCCCAGCCAGCTGTGTCCCACACCCAGACTCTCTGTACGCAGCACATCTCGGGCGAGCTGGCCATCTTCTCTTGAGGCCCAGGCCTTCCTTTGGAGTTTCCGCCCCCCCCCCCCCCCCCCAGTGACAAGTTGCCACAGTACCTCAGACACCCTCTCCGCATCATCCTGTCCCCTCTCTGCTGCCATGTGCAGCAGGATGCCAGGACTCTGAAACAGGCCATCTTTGCAGCCCTGAGACCGGCACCGTTCCTGGGGTCAGTGGCTTCTTTGCCCTACTGTCCCCCTGACTGGTCTCCCTGCTGTGGTGCCTTCCTGCCTCGCTCCACCCTCCACACAGCCGAGCCTGTTTCCAAAGCATAACCCTATTCCTGCCACTCCCTGGTCTAGAACCTTTCCTATTAGCAGCCCAACTTTGTACAGACTGGGACCACACAGACATGTCCTCCTCCTCTCCCTCTTCTGGCCTCCCGCCTCCCCTTGCCCTCCCAAGCTGCCCCTCCCCGAGCTTGGTCATGCTTTTCTGGTGCTGCCTCTTGGCCCTTCTCTGTTGGCTGGTTTTAGACAACAGTGTCGGTACTGGGTTGTGCTCTGGGTCCTCAGGAACAAATGAAACAGACCTTGTGCTGGGGGAACCTGCAGTCCTGAGGACATATGCTTCCACCTCCAGACCACTCTCTGACATGACTGAGTTGTCTGACTTCTCACCACTAAGATAATGTCTGCCTGGCCTGTCTTTATTCATTTTGAAAGTTTTTTCAGTTATTCAGATATTCAACATACACAACAGTAGGGCACCTAATACAAAGAACTCCTGTATCCTCGGGGCGCAGATTTTGCCACAACCGCTTCATCTAGCTCTCGTTCGGCCCCGTTTGGGTTTCACTGACGCTTACAAAGGAAATCCTCAGCCTCACATCTCACCCTCACATACTTCAGGATGTTGCTCTAAGTCTCACATCCTACATTTTAACATGGATTGTCTGTTAATACATATTATGCTACTACATATAAACACTGTAACTGCAGTGCCTATTATCACATCTAAAAAATTAACAATAATTCCTTGGTATCCGTTGACACCCAGTCTGTAAACAGATTTTCTGGGTCCTCCCAAGCCTCTTGTTAGGGATTTATTAGGTCTGTGTGAGGATCGAGGCAAGGGCCACATGTAACCTTTGGTTGCTGTGTTTTTAAATTTCTTTTAATCCCAAGGTGCACCCCCACCCTCCTCCCCGTCTCTTCCTTTTTTTTTTTTTAAAGTTTTATTTATTTGTTTATTTATTTGACAGACAGAGATCACAAGTAGGCAGGGAGGCAGGCAGAGAGAGAGGAGGAAGCAGGCTCCCTGCTGAGCAGAGAGCCCAATATGGGGCTCGATCCCAGGACTCTGGGATCATGACCTGAGCCAAAGGCAGAGGCTTTAACCCACTGAGACACCCAGGTGCCCCTCTTCCTTGTTTTTAATGCCATGGGCTTAACAGGAGTTATGCCCATTTTCTTTTTCTCACAATGATTATCACCACATGCTGTGAATGAGTTTACTCCTAGGCAGAAAAGGGGCTCAGCCTCAAGAAGGTGGGCTCACCTCTCCCCCTGGCATCACACAAGCAAAGTCAGAAGCCAGACCCTCATCCCTGACTCCAGGCTTCCTTCAGCAAAGTCAGGGCATTGAGACCTCCCCAAGTGCTTGCATTTCCAATTGCATCTCAGCCTGTGTGGAAAGCAGTGGAGCCCCCAGAAAGACCAGGAGGGGTAGCTTCCTAAGAGTAGGAATCTGATTGGGAGCTTCAGGAAAAGGTCAAAATCTGCCACTTTGGTAACGTCGATTGCAGAACTCCAAGGAAACCAAAAAATAATAGTTGAACATTGGTACCTTATCCATCCCTAAATGTAGAGAGAACCAGGAGACTGCCCCCCCCCCCCCCCAGGAATACGGAAATCAAACAGTCTGTCAACTTCGGGGCAAATACAAAGGAGTCCACAAAGACACTCAGCTGCTTTGATAGGACTCAGAAAAGAAAAGCCTTATTGAGGAAGATGATTTCCAGCCAGAAGCACCTTAATGGAGACTAGGATGGTCTATGAAAGAAACTAATTGAGTGGATTTAATCCCGTGTAGGGAAGAACTCGGCGCAAAGCCTAAGAACGCAGCGATGGTGGTAGAGACCACAGGGCAAGGTTCTTAGAACAGTGGGAGAGTCCACGGCACCCTCACGCAAGCCCAGGGAAACTTGCGCCTTGCTGACAAATACTCAGAACAGGTGAGGAAATGCATTAGTAGAACAAAGGGAGTAAACGGCGCAGGAAATTACAGAAAGGCTCACTGGATTACCCAAATGGGGATTTCTGGTGACTGTTTGCATCCTGGGCACAGGAAAGAGAGAGGATGAGGAAAATCAACTCCTAGGGAAGTAAAACACCTAATTAGCATTTACCTAATGCCTAAGCCTCCTGTGTCAACGGAAAATAATTGGGTCTCTGTTATTTTACAGATGGTAAATCCTGAGTGCCTTTGGGATTGTTGTTGTTGTTTAATAATTTAAGAAAACTTTTATAAATACCTTTTGTCCTATGTTACGAAGCAAGTAAAGGACTTCTTGTTTCCCCTTTGAGTGGCTCATTAGCTGCGCTCCACATCCCAGGAGCGGAGCCACTGGCCGTTGCTGTAATGAAAGGATTGCCGAATGTTTATTCAGTCTCTGGGAGAGGATGAAGAAACCCTGGTCTGACTCGCTTCTGGGAAGTGAGCTGATGGGCTGGCTCACTTCACTGGAGGCAGGTCAGTGTCAGGTCTTGACATGCTGGTAACATGTCCTTAGACTCTGTGTCCAGGATGACCTGAGCCCATTTATTTTGCCCATCAGGGCTTAGGTTAGTTGAATGTCAGCTCTCTCTATTGGCCGACAGGCCCCTTTTCGAAAATCATTTTTACTTGAGAGGCTAATGCCAGTCACTAGTGCTGATAGCTCGTCGCATGCCTTGTAAAGCAGTATGAAATATTCTAATCCCCTCCCCTTTTTTTTGGGAAGTCAGTTTTATTTAACCCATTTGAACAACAATAAAAGCATGCAGGGGTAAGTTTTTCAATAATATTTTTTCACAGTGTAGGTCTTATCACTTGAATAGTGATATTTCACATTCCAAGCAGAGATTAGTTCTTCTGGAGGTTTTGAGAAGATCTTAGCTAATCGCTTTTGTACTTCATTATCAGTGAGTGTCTGCTTTTTAGTGTGACTCCCTTTTCCTCCCTCCCTCCAGCTGTGATGGTGAAGCGTTCCAGCCAGCAGAAAAGGGATGGCCAGGAACATCCATTCTGAAATCCAGTTACAATTTAAACATGATCCAGGAACCCACATTCCTCTGCTCGTTTCTCAATGGGCCGTTCCTAAATCCTTAGGGAGGCTGAGGAAAGAAGGGTAGACCTCCTAGCACCCCAGAAGTACAGGTACAAAGGTGCTTCCGTAGTGCCTTTAAGAGAATTATGGAATCCGCTGGATGTATTAGACTTTGAGGTGAAAAGAACTTGAGAGGCAGTGCTGGACCTTTTTTGTTTATTTTGGGTGTGTTTTTGTACGCAGCGCTGATATGAGCACGCACACCCAGGTGCCAGGGGTGGGTTTGTGGCAAGGTGCGGTGGTTGCCATCTCTGTGCCCGGCACTTGGAAAGCCAGTTAGGGGCCGTTTGCTGCAGGTGAATAGGAGGACACCATTGACCTTGTAGTCGAGAACTCAGGGAATTTGTAAAAGTTATCGCTCAGAGATGATCATTGTGGCAGGAATTGCTGCATTTAGCATGGGTTTGTTGAACTTTGGGAGAAATTTCTCTATTAATAAGAGCAGAAGAAGAAAATGAATGTGTCTCTCAAGTGCACAGAAGAGGAAATGCGTCCACAGGCCAGGACACAGGAATGACTACTTATCTGACAGTGTTGGTGGTTTAGCCATTCAGTGAGTCGCAATTATGTCTTCCCTTTCTAACAAGGCAGTGATAATGTGGTTATTCAGTGTTTATTCTCTTGCCCTAGCAATTAGGATTGGCTCAAGGCACCTTAGGAGGTGGTAATTGGGAATTCACACTTGCTAATGAGTAAACATGTTGGCTTCATAGCAAATAGAATCAGTGTTTGGCTTAATACGGGACAAGTCATTTACTCACCATGCAGCAGACATTTACTGAAAACCGAAGAGGTGCCAGGCCAGGGTGTGGCATGGGATGAAACAATGGGTCCCCACCGTGTTCGAGCTCACATACCAGTGAGGGCAATAGCGAACAAACCAACAAGTAAACAAGGGAATCAGTGATGACCACTGTGAGGAACATGGAACAGAGGTTTGTCGTGGAGGAATGAATGGGTTTGTGTGTCAGGAAAGCCTCTCAGGACGACACTTAGAGACCTAAGTAAAACACACAGCCAACCCAACAAAGATCTGGGGAGGATGCATCACAGACGGCACGAAGAGTTGGTGATCAGGCTTGTGCTTACAAAGTACGGGGCTCAGTCACCCGAGGGGCCAGGATAAGGATACAGGGTCAGGATTTCAGGCACCAGGAGCCATGGAAAGGGCTTAAGCAAGAGAGATGCATGACCCAATGCTGTAAAATACGTGATTGCCATGCTATTCAAAAGCCATAGACTCCCATTCTTCAAACGTTAGGTGAAAATATATATATATATATATATATATATATATATATATATATATATATGAAAATACAAAAAAGTAAAAAAGTACTTTTTTAGTATGAATTCATTATAGCAGTTAAAATTAACACATTTGTTTTAAAGTCAATTAGTTTAACAGTGAGATGATTTTTCAGAATGACAGAAATTTGAAGTAAGTCTTATGGAGGACAGATGTCTTATCCAAATTTTTTCTGTTTTCTTTTGGCCGTATTGAGAAAAGCCCTGATGTACAAAGATCAGTTGCCATATTAATAGTGTTTCGTTGGGGCACCTGGGTGGCTCAGTGGGTTAAGCTTCTGCCTTCGGCTCTGATCATGATCCCAGGGTACTGGGATGGAGCCCTGCATCAGGCTCCCTGCTCAGCGGGGATTCTGCTTCTCCCTCCTTCTCCCTCTGCCCATCCCCTCTACTTGTGCTCTCTCACTTTCTCTCTTTCTCTCTCAAATAAATAAAAATAAAATTAAAAAAAAAATAATGTTACATGGTTCACCTCATAACCTTAGACTATTTTCTTTGGTTCTTATGTTTAATAATATATTTGCTTACTATGTAAGACAATATAAATAATAATATATAAGTATGTATTGCTCAATAATTGAGTAATCATTATTAAATAGAAATAGAAATAATACAGAAATAATTTATATCAATTATGTAAATTTGCCTACATTTCTTATAAATGACTCAAGTCATATGAAGAAGCAGCCAACAGTTTACATAAGCACTAAAATTCTCTAAAATAGCCTCACCGATATTGATTGTTCTCTTGTTACATAACTGACTTATGCAGACATGAATATGGCCAAGTAATGCACTTGAAACAGAATAGGCTAATTGCCAGTATTATTTTATATATAATGGACATAAAATGCTTTTTTAAGAGTGACAATATATAATTACAACCTTTCTAATAAGTGACCTATTTATATAGTTGAATATAAAAAAATTTAATTTGAAATTTTTATAGAAGGAGGTTAACTTGGAAACATTAGTAGCTTTTAATATATTAAGGTTTGCTGTGCATTACATGAAATATTTAAAGGTTTTTGTCTTAAATGTTTTTAAAAATATATCATGTATAGAGAATGCAACTTAAAAACTAGTGGTTGAGGGGTACCTGGGTGTCTCAGTCATTTAAGTGTCTTACTCTTGATTTCGGCCTTAGGTCATGATCTCAGGGTCCTGAGTTCTAACCACGTGTTGGTCTTTGTTGTCAGCGGGGAGTCTGCTTGTCCCTCTCCCTCTGCTCCTCCCCTCACACGCTCTCTCTCTCTCAAATAAATAAGTAAAATCTATAAAAACTAGTGATTGAAAAATAGTAAGCAGTGCTGTAACTTTGAAAGCATATATTATCCCTGTATTTCAGTTTAATCACAATATCCAGAAGCATACATTCATCAAAAAATTTGAAGACTCTGGTAAGAATATACACTTTAGAGAAAGTAAAACACATGTAGTTATTTTAATGTCACTTACACATATAGTTTAGGGAATATAAAATGATTAACTTAATTTTTGGCATTTAAATTAAAAAAGTATAACAGTGAAACTTTTACATACCCTCTCTGAATTTATGGATAAATATAACTTTCCATCAGTGGTGGAATAAAGAATTTCCAGTTCTGCCCTAGAGTTCTTTTTTTCCGGTTCATCACAAATAGTCAAGATTTCAGATGGAAAAAATTTTAGCTATTCCATGTATTTCTAGAATGATAGTTGTTTTGTTTATTAAAGCACTGGTATGTCACCAAGACCTTTTATCGTCCTGGCTATATCCTACCTGTTCAGAAAGCATTTGCTTTTCTAAAAAAAGCTAAGGACAGGAACTTGCTGATAGTGCTTTTGTCACTTGCAACTTGGGGATCATTGTCCATGCTGTCATCTTTCTGCCATGCTCGCACATCTCTTGAAGATTGAAGAAATATCCAAGTTGCCACAGGCTGGAGACAAAGCCGTTTCCACGCCCTCCATTCAGGCAGAGTCTTGCACTGGCTGCAGAAGACACTGAGGCACTCAGGGAGAGCAAGGAGGAGTGGGTGGTAGCCGCCATGTTGCCGGTTGTATTCTTTGACTACAGATGCTCTGTGTGCTGGAGCGCTGGAGACGCGGTGACTTTCCGAGTAGGAGCCCAGGGAGCTTCTTGTTGGAAAACCCAGAGAAGGGCTGCAGCCACGTGTGTCCTCTGCATTCTGACCTCTGCTGCTTTATACGTGCAAACCGTGCCGTCTTCGGTTGACTGGCTGAAGACCACTTCGCTGCTGTTCCTCAGAGTTTCTCCCTTTAGTTTCTTCAGTATGGAGAAATGGAAATACACTTGCAGCCTCAAAAATAATGGAGTTGCATTTGTGCTGTTTTGTGGGGACTGTCTCTGGGAAAAGTGCACTGTCTGATTCCAGATAAAGAGTTTCCATGAGGATCTTTGGGGATTTCTTCCATTAGGCCCAGCAGACGTCCTCATTTATGTACTTTAGATGCTCGGTTCTTATTGTTCCTTTAGGCAACTTTTTCTTCTTCTTCCTTTTTATGTAGTATTCTCAAAGGACACAACCACATCATTCCATCAAGTTTACTTCATTGTTCTGTCACTGCTGGATTCCTTGCATTAATTTCTTTCTTGAGCACAGCAGCTTATACTTAAACCATGCATAGATTTTGTGTTTTCTGACTTTTGTTCTTTTATAGCTCTGTTGGAACACGTCCAACTTATGACATCATTAGAAATGTTGCACAGGCTCTGAGATGCACCTTCTGTTTACCCATCTTGATTTTCTGTGCCACTGTTCATGTTAGTGTCCATAACAAATATTTTCACCTTTCTAACAACTGAGATGTGTGTATATGTGTGTGTGTCTGTGTGTGTGTACGCATTTCTCATCAGCTTCTACCACTCACAAGAACAAAAGAATATCTGCCATTTACAAGAACAACAAAAGAAAATGAAATCATAAAAGAAAAACCTGATCATTGAATTTATAGTGAAGTTTATCATTTGTTCTCCCAAACCTGTGTCCACCCATCTGTGAGCAGGACAGGACACCAAGCTCCTTTCTTTTTTTGAGTTTTTTTCTTTATGTTTTGATTTTTAAAGATTTATTTTAGTGAGAGAGACTTATTTTGATTTTGAGAGAGAGAGTACGCACATGCGTGCTTGCAAGTGGTGGGAGGGGCACGGAGGGAGAGAGAGAGAATCTTCAAACAGACTCCTGCTGGGCACAGAACCTGATTCAGGGCTTGATCCCAGGACCCATTAGATCATGATCTGAGCTGAAACCAAGAGTCAGACACTTAACTGACTGAGCCACCCAAGTGCCCTCTTTTTGTTTCTATAGACCATTACCCATTTACATCCAAACTCTTACAAACATTTTGTACAATACCCCTGCTGACAAGTAGTTTCATGATTTTTTTAAAATGTCTGTGAGTAGGCATATCCTGTTGTTGAAGGTCACATTATAAAAGTAGATTTCTCTGACAGAACCTTGGTTCATTCTCTTCCTAAGCTTCAGGGATCAGCCTGGATAAAAGTGGAGTTTCTGAGAAGTTTCCACACATGGTTGCTCATACTTATTCACTCACTCAGAGATGCCAAAGTTGTCATCCTTTGTGCTGATGCTAATTCAGGCAAGAGCATGTACTGAGCCTTGCATTTTGCCAGAGATCCTGCTAGGTGATGAAGAAATAGGAGAAGAGTAAAGTGATGATGTCAGATGAGCAGATAGAGAATGGGAATACAATGTGCAAAGTGCTTTAAGAGAATGATGGAGAGACTGTCAGGAGGGGAGAGCCCAGTGCAAATTAGAATTTGTTCACAGGGAGTAAAGCAGGGGAAGGGGATTCTGGCTGCAGAGAATAACTCTGCAGAGTTCTCCTAACACAATGAAAAGTTTCAGTATGAGGGGCCGGGAGTCCACCGTGGTGGTGAAAGGTTACGTTGGACAAATAGGTAAGAACCAAATCATGTGACCCATGACGAGGCTGCCATTTTATTCTCTGAGCCACAGGGAGCCATTAAAAGTCTCACTAATTAGAAGTAGTTATTGAATGAGATCTCATGAGTAGAGAATATTAAAAAGAGCCACTTGGCCCTTCTTCATCAATGTCTCTACAGTTTGTACAAAAACAAGGTAAAGCTGTGCCCAGAATTCCTCTGTCATATGGGGCTGTGTCAGGACATGCATGTTCACTCCCCTGCTCTAGAACAACTTGGGTTACAAAAAGGCTCTCTTATAGTGGTTTCACACCCTTTTTGAGGAGAAGAGGAAATTTCTAGGTTACTAACTGCCTGGCAGATAAGCACAAAGCAAGCAAATATGCAAATTTAGGGTAATGTCCCCACCCCCACCCCCACCCCAGGCTGACATCCAGCCCCAAGGACTTCCTAGCCCTGCTGACATGGGAAATGTAGTTTCTCAGACAACACCTAATGGGTAGCTGTTTATATAACATAGATGTTATTTGTCCTATAACAAATCAGCTATAAATAACATATGCTGGTTACAAGAATGAAAAAGATGGTAAAACATAGATTACTATTATGAATTGTATCCAAAAACTGTACTTCAACTAATAACCACAAGATGTATCTCAAGGCCACATGGCCAAGAATGAATAGCCAAGTCCCATCTTGTCCTCTTCAGTCCCTTTCAGGTTAACGTTACTCTCCTTGATGCTTTCCTGGGCATACACTCTTGGTTCCTTCAAGTCTGTCCTTGCACCAATGGCTTGTAATTGTTTTAGAACAAGAAATCTTCTATCCGTAGAGGCTGCTTCCCATTGCAAATAAGACAGGCTCTAATTCAAACCACCCTTCAGGTCATGAGACATCCCAGCTTGTCCAATTTGAACCTCCTGCTGGAGGCCAGTCATGGTGGTTGGATCCCTGGCCAGGAATGACACCAGGACCCAGACTCTTTCCGCATTTTCATTTTGCTCTAACACTTGATACGAAGTCTGCTCTAGCCCCTGTCCTGATTCCCAGGGAGATCACCCACATCAACCTTGTTCACAACCGTTGGAAGCAACCTGCCAAGCAAGCAGTTCACAAGTTTCTGTCTTTCTGGAAGGGGAAGGGGCCATGCTGTGCAAACTCTTACAGTCGGGGAAGTGCTGTGGGGCGTAGTTTAGGTTTGGATTACCAGAGTCCATGCACATGGGATTGTTGGGGTAGCAGGGTGTCACTCTGGCAAGGCATGCTCCTCAGCAGGGGAGGAAAGATGTGGATGTTGGTGAAAATAGTAACATGTCCACTTCAGACCTCTGATCATCTGATGAAAGCTATGCCCTGTCCCTCTACGTGTCCGTTTTGCGTTCGGTTTTTAGGGGATTCACTAACCTCCTGAAGACTGTTGTTCGTCTCAAAAAAATTGCATCATTTCTAGAGCAGAGATGCATCTTTCTCTTAGACTGTAGTGTTGTCCTGTATGCTTTCTCCATTCTGGAAGCACACCATCTAACACTGGAGATAAACTGTGGTTTTAATTCACTATTTCACCATTTTCATGGATGACCCAGAGAGAGGCCAAGTAATAACATACGAAAAATTAACTGCAAACATCCAATTCATTCTTTAAAAAAAAAACATAATCCAAAGGTTTTTTCCACTGGGAAAGAGAAGGAAAACATGTTTTCCCCGTCCTGTGCCTCATGTAGTTTTATTTTCTACCACATCTTTCCTAACGCTATCCCTACATCGTTGCCATGAATCTTTCCACAGACTGCTAGGAACCAAGAGTAAGGTAATCTGGCCAGACCTGTCAGAGCAGCCACATACTGTGGGATCAGGGTGAGCCTTTTCAATGAGAGCTCTTCTCTAACCTGGAAAACATGAGCAAGCAAGGATGTGGACAATCATCTCATTTTGTACTTGGGAAAGAAATGGTTTGCCAGAAATGCCAGGCAATTTTAGCAGCTGTTCTACCTGGAAGAAGGCAAGGACCTGACCCCTGGAGAGCCCTTTCAACCTTGTCTATCCATGGGCCTATCAGTTTTCAGTAAATCCTGCTTTGGAAGTAATGAAAGAAGACCCTGGCAAAGTCTGTGTGGTGTTGCCTCCCTCCCCATGTTCACCCTGAAGAGGCTTCTTTGAAGAGGAAACGCTGAGAGGATTCGATGGGTTGCCAAGACCATCCATGACCACCAGCCAAATAGAGTTGGGGGGGTCACATTTCCCAGCCCTCTGCAGCCCAGGTCTGGTTCTCAATCTGACAGCCTTCAAAGGACACCAGATAACTGAATGTTAATTTTCCTTTTCTGTTTACCTTAGCAATCAACACACAAATTTTAAAAGGCAGCTGTGGTATGGTTCCTGCTTGTTGCACATAGAATTTTCCAGCAGGTGTGGCCTCCCTTGAACAGTTATTGCACACTTGTTCTCTTGAAATTGCTGATTTAAAAACCCACTGTTTATAGTCACTTTCTGCTGAAGAATGTGGATTTTTTTTTACTTTTGGATGAAGAAGACATTTTTCAAGAGACACTTTCAGGTACTTAGCCCAGCTACTTGGCCACAGGAAACAGAATTGTGAGTCTCCATACAGGATTATGGAAAATGAGATTTTTAGCTCCAACTCCAAAGCAGCTCAGCTAGTTAATGGGGCCCTGACTCAGGTTAGTGCCTGAGGAGGGCCCAGCTGAAGCCCCTGTGTGTCCAGCCCTGGCCAACTCAGTGTGGGTGTCAGCCTCAGGGCGTTGTGTAGGCCGACTGTCCCTTGGTGTCCCATGCCTCAGATGCCATTTCTGCCGTGAGAATGAAGACCCCGGACCCCAGTGCCTGCTTGCGAAGCTGGGAAAAGACGTTGACTCCCAAGTAAAGGGAATGGCAGCCACACACAGGTAGGAACCCTAGGCCCCGTGCTACACCTCGTTAGAGCACGTTCACTGGCAAAGAGAAGGAAGCTTGGAGGCACAAGATGACTTTTTCCAGTGGCTTTGTCTGGCTCTACCTAGGACCTAAGTGATAATATCACACTGCTCCATGTGGGATGAGGTAGAAGAAGGGTAGAAGAGAATACTTCCCAGTGTTGGTAGTGGAGTGGCCGGACTCCAGAGTATACACGATCGTGAATTCATTCACCCCTCTTTAACATCTTACTGACACACAGCCCCATCTTGTTCCAGAATGGACTTTAAACCCCTCAAAAACATGAATCAAATGTTCTAGTTTAAAAGATAATTTGTTGAAGGCTTCTAGCTCTCTCCAAGGGCTGGGCCAAACTTGGTGTGACTCACTCACGGTCTGAAGTCCTATCAGCAAAGACCCTCTGCCGAGATCTGCACATTTTCCGCCCTGTAATTCTCATAAAGAGAATTTATTGTATTCCCCACCAGTTGGGCCGTGCCTTTTTCCCAGGGAGACCATATGATGCAGCCACCTGCTTCTACTTTATGCTTTTCCTCTCTGTGAGACTCACATGAGCCATCTGACTCTTGTGAATACTGGGAGAACACAGAGGTCAGGCTGTGCCAGGTACCTTGATCCCTCATTATCTTTAATTAGTGTTTAGGAGGTTAATCGGTACTGAAGCTTACCTTTCCTTACTTTGACAATTGAGTCAGGGGGACCCTGGGGCCAACTCTGAATTGTTTGTTTGGATTCTTACTTGAATTTGTAAAGCCCAGTGTCTATTGTGGAGCCCCAGATGCTGTGTGTATTGTAGGGGTCCTAGGAGAGGAGGAGCAAAGTATGGGGACAGTTACTTTCACTGTAATTAATTTGCAGCTTCATGGGCCTACAAGAAAGTTTGCTTTTTTTAAAAAAGATTTTATTTATTTATTTGACAGAGATCACAAGTAGGCAGAGAGAGGCGGGGTGGGAGGGGATGGGAAGCAGGCTCCCCTCTGAGCAGAGAGCCCAATGTGGGGCTCTATCCCAGGACCCTGGGATCATGACCTGCACCAAGAGCAGAGGCTTTAACCCACTGAGCCACCCAGGCACCCCGAAAGTTTGCTTTTTTAAAAGAAACTCACGTTCATGAACAATCTCAGTGATTTCAGACTTGACCCAGGTCTTCAGCTCGAAGAGGCAGACTTGTATCATTTTACATATAAAGACAAGTTCACATTCAAGGAATTTAATTGATTACAATACTGTTATTAAGCCCTTACTGCTATGTCTTTCCCTTCATTAGATGCTCTGTCAAGTCACAGATGATTCTCAGTCTTTTACGTGATAAAGCTCCTAACTATACTCTCACCCAATAGGTTTCATTGTTCAAAAACTGTCCTTAATACCTGGCTTCAGTTCCCTCTGTTCTTTCACAGCCCCTGTGCTATCTCCAGCTATTATCTATAAGCATCGAGTCCTTTAAAAATCATCATTGCCTTTTTATAAATATTCTTTCCACCCTCCCAAGTGCGTGTCTACCCTCCTTCGCCACATGTACGTACTTGCCCCTGTTAAAAGATTAACTGAAGCATGTTAAAAATTGAAAAAGTCTATTTGAGCAAAAATCAGTTTGAATCAGAAGCAACAGACCAGATGTGGTTTGAAGAGCGCTTCCGACAGGAAGGAACTCAGGGAGAGAGCTTCATAGAGAAAAGGCGGCTGCAAAGGAAGGAAATTATGGATTGGCTATCGCCAAAAGCCCAGTTGTGTTTGTGATTGGTTGTCCTTGGGTTTCAATTTCATAACCGTGAGGTATTTACAAGCTTAGACTTTGGTTTGCCTACGTAGGCCACCATGGCATTAAAACCACATCCGTCTAAGGACCTCCTTGTTTCATTAATTTAACACCCTTAAATGAGGCCATTGTTTTCAGACTTCATGTGAGGGTGAACTTTGGACCTGTGCTGAAATGCACCATTTCCATTGTACAAGAAAGTAACTCTGGGCCGGTCTGTGTCTGTCTGAGGAGTGTTGACCCTTCTTTGGCAGAATGAGAATGTCGACTTGGTAGTTCTGTGGCCCAGGAAACGCTCTTCTTTACAGAGAAGCTCCTTGTGACTGGATCCTGGCAGGTCACGCCAGCTCCTTCCCTGCCCCAGGATGATGATGGGCCTGCATTGCCTTTGGAAGGAGAAAGACCGAGGGCCCTTCGGCCTGGCCCTTTTCATCTTTGTCTTTGCTTTTGTACTTTGGCTCACCTGCATTATTCTTCATCTCTCCAATCCCACCACAAACAAGCCTTGAACATCTTTCTTGTGCTGGGCACTGGTTTTGGTGAACGAAAGAGAGAGAACTGACCCTCCAAGAACATACCTTCCAGTGGGGCACTGAAAGTAAACACAAACTCTGGAGTGAAAAGGGAGATGAAAAATAAAGCAAAGTTTAGGGGTGGGCGTACGGAGGCAGGGAGGTTTACAGTGGATGCTCTGAGGAAGACTGCCCTGAAGGAGAGAGCTACCGTGGGAAGAACATCCCAGAGAGACAGCCAAGAGCAAAGACCCTGATGTGGGAAACAATTTAATGTTCTGGGACTGGCAAGAAACAAGAAAGGCCGTGTGGCTGGGGCAGAGGGAGGGAGGGAGGGGAAGCATCGTAGGGGACTGTGTTTGAGGGAAGCCAGGGTCCTGCATACAGTGTATGATTTTGAGCAGGGAGATGGCACGGGCCACAGAACATTGAAGCCTGGAAAGCCGCCTCTCCCTGACCAGCACGGTGCTTCCGCCCTGAGTTCTTTTGCTTTGTCCTTTCCCAAATGCCCCATCAGGAAACGCACAGAGCCTGAGCTACGCCTCCCTCACTGGAGCACACCCGGGGCTTTTCAGCCCACCACAAGGCATTTCACCCAGGCCTCGCTGGGTCAGCCAGGTGCCCTGCTAATTTATCTGTTCCTAACAGCCCCGTGACTCCGACCTGACCTTTTCATAGGCTTTCTGACTGGACCACGGAACTCAGCCTTGTAGAAGGGGAGCCTCACTACCTCATTACAAGTCGCGAAATGAGGTAATGGTTTCCATATGTGCGGGGGCTGTCATTCAAATTGGACTTCGCCTGCTCTGCTAATGAGGTCAGACGGCTCTGCCTGGGGTGGACGGCCTCTCCCTGGAGTAGGCGGCTGCCAGAGATGGATAAGAGAGTCTCCCACCCCCTTTCGAGGAGCCCAGCGAGGTAGCATTTCTTCGCACTGCAAAAGAACACAAAATAGAAGGAAACGCATACGTTTTTAGGTTTGTTTAAACTTTTTATTTTGAGATCATTGCAGCTTCACATGTGGTTTTAAGAAATAATACAGAGAGAGCCCATGTAGCCTTTAGTCCGTTTCCCCCCATAGGGACATCTTGCAAAACTATAGGAACAGTATCATGGCCAGGGAATCGACATTGATGCAGTCAAAACAGGAAACATTTCGTCACCACAAGGATCTTCATATCTTTTTATAGCCATGTCTACCTTCTGCCCTTGCCTTAGCTCTGGGTAGCTGTTAATCTGTTCTCTATTTCCGTAATTTTATCATTTCAAGAATGTTAATCCGTGAGTTGTACAACGTGTAGTGACCTTTCTTCACTTAGCATAACTCTCTGGGGACTCATCCAGGTTCCTGCGTATTGGGCGTGATTTCTTCTTGTTTCTCGCTGAGTAATATTTCATGATATGGCTGCACCACACTTTGTTAGACAGTTCACCTGTTACAGGCTATCTGGGTTTCTGGCTTGGGGCTATTATGAGTAAAACTCCTGTAGACATTTGTTTACAGGTTCCTCTGTGAACGTAAGTCCTTATTTCTCTGGGATAAATGTCCAGGAGTGCAACTGCTGGGTTTGTGGTAGTTGAATATTTAGGTAGATTTTTGTTTTGTTTTGTTTTGTTTTGTTTTTCCATTCTGTGGGGTGGTAGTTTGGGCTGCACATAGCTCAGGTTTATCTGATTTTTTTCTTTTTACATATAATTCAAATACAGAAACTTTAACTTTTTAAAGTATCTAGTTCAGTGGTTTTTAGTATATTCACAAGGTTGTGATGTGTTTGGTTTTTTTTTAAGGAAATGCCAAACCATGTTTTTTAGAGTGGCCATACCCTTTTATATTTCCACCAGTAATTTTTGAGTGATCTAATTTTTCCACATCCTTGCCAGCATTTGTTGTCACTTTTTTTTTTTTACGTTGACCATTGTGGTAAGTGTGTAGTAATAGCTCATTGTGGTTGTAATTTGCATTTCCCTAATTGCTAATGGTGCTTGACATCTTTTCATGTGCTTGTTTGCCATCTCTATATCCTTCCTGATGAAATGTCTCTTCGTGTCTTTTGCCCATTTTCTAATTGGATTCCCTGGGTTTGGGTTGTGTTTTTTTTTT
>NW_019154155.1:1244072-1310948 GCF_002288905.1 Enhydra lutris kenyoni | reverse complement strand
TTTTTTTTTTTTTTTTTTTTTTTTTTTCTGTTGAGTTTTGAGAGTTCTTTATATACTCTAGACTGTTAGTCCTTTGTCAGATAGGTGATTGACAAATATTTTCTCCCACTCTGTAGCTTGTCCTTTCAGCCTCTGGAAGAGAATCTTTCTCAGAAAAAAAAAGGGGGGGTTTAAGCCCAATTTAATTTTTCTTTATTGATTTTCCTTTTGATGTCAAGTCTCAAGAACTATTTGCATAGTTCTGATCCCAAATATGTTGTCTGATTGTTCTTTCTCTAAGTTGTGTAGTTGTATATTTTGCTTTAAGTCTGTGACTCATATTGAGTTAATTTTTGTATAAGATGGAAACTTATAGAGAGAGTTTGCTTTTTCCCTGTGTATGCACAGTTGCTCTGCAGCATTTGTGGAAATGAGTATCTTTCATTGAATTGCTTTTACACCTTTGTCCAAAATTAAGTAGGTTTTTGTGGTCTTTTTCCTGGGTTCTCTATTCTAGTCCAGTCTATTAATCTATGTGTCCTTCCCTCAACCAATGCCATCCTGTCTTGATTACCATATCCTAGGTCTTGATCCGTTCCATTTTATTCTTCTTTTTCAAAATTGTTTTACCTACTCTAGCTCCTTTGCTTTTCTGTCTATTTTTTAGAGTAATCTTGTCTATACCTACAAAATATCTTGTTGGGATTTTGATAGGAATTGCATTAAACATATTTTCAATTTGGAAAGAATTAGTATTTTTATTATGTTGAGTCTCCCACTCCATGAAAATGATATGTCTCTCCATTTATTTAGATCTTTCTTTTGTCGACATTATGTAGTTTTCAGTGTTTAAGTCCTGTGTGTATTTTGTTAGATTTACACTAAGTATTTCGTATTTTTGAGCAATCATAGATTGCATCATGTTTTTCATTTCAGGATTCATGTGTTCATTGCTAGTACATAGAAATACAACTGACTTTTCTATGTTGGTCTTATATCATGGAACCTTGCCAAGCTCACTTATTAGTGCTGGGAGTTTTATATGCTTGTGTATATATGTGTTGGTATTTTCCTATTTATATTTCTTGGGATTTTTCTAGACCATCACATCATCTGCAAATGGAAACATTTTTATTACTTCCTTTCTGATCCATATTGCTTTTATTTCCTTTTCTTTCCATATTGCACTGGCTATAACTTTCAGCACCGTGCTGAAAAAGAGTGGTGGGAATGGACAATCTTGCCTTACTCCCTATCTTAGGGGATAAGTCTTTCATCACAAAGTATGGTGTTAGCTGTGGGGTTTTAATAGATGTTCTTTGTCAGGTTGAGGAAGTTCCCCTTTATTCCTAATTTGCTAGGAGTTTTTACTTTGTTTTTTAAATCATGAATCTTACAAAGTGATCATGTACTTTTTCTCCCTCTTTAGTCTGTTAATACAATGGATTACATTGATTGATTTTTGTATATTAAACCAGTGTTGCATCCATAGAATAAAGCCCACTTGTTCATGCGGTGTTGCTATTGTTATCTATTGCTGAATTGCATTTACTAATATTTTGTTCAGAAATTTTGCATCTATATTCATGAGGAGTTTTGGCTATGGTTTTCTTTTTTTCTTTCGTTAATGTCTTTAAATCATTTTGCTGTCTGGATAATACTAGTTTCATAAATGAATTGGAAAATGTCCTTCTTTGATTTTTTTGGAAAAGATTGTGTGGAACTGGTGTTAAGTTTTCTTTAAATATATCTGATAGAATTTTCCAGGGAAAATAGGATCCAGTAGAATTCTCCATTTTATCTTTTGTTTTCTGTTTGTTCTGCTTTTCATTTCTGTTTTGTTTTTCCTTCCTTCTTGTGGGTTATTTGAACATTATTTAGAATTCCATTTTGATTTACCTATTGTATTTTTGAATGTGCCTCACAGTATAGCTTTTCTTTTCTTTTCTTTTCTTTTTTTTTTTTTTACTGTTGTTCTATGTACTATATATACATAACTAATCATAGCCTACTGGTATTATTATTTTACCAGTCTGAGTGAAGTACAGAAACCTTACCTCCTTTTACATTTCTTTACCCACCCCAGATATAATATACTTTTCTGAAATTTTCTTAACTATTTTCTCTATATACATTTAGAACCACATCAGACAGTGTATAATTTTTGCTTTAACTTAGTCAACTATAATTTGGGAACTTCAAGAGGAAAGGAAAAGCCCATTGTATGTACTCATATTTTTGCTTACCATGTCCTTTGTTTCTTCCTGATGTCCCTTCCACAATTCTTTCTTTTATCATTTCCTTTTTGTTTCTATATCTTCTGTTAGCTATTCTTGTAAGGTAGTTCTGATGCTCACAAATTCTGTTAGTTCCTTCCATTTGAAAATCTCTTAATTTCTTCATTCCAGAAAGATATTTCCACTGAGTGCACAGTTCTTTTCTTTCAGGACTTGAAAAAATATTATGCCACTTCTGGCCTCAATAGTTTCTGATGAGAAATCCACTGTCATTCTAATTGGTTTTCCCTATAGGTAAAGTATCATTTATCTTTGACTGCTTTGGAGATCTTTTCTTTGTCTTTAGTTTCCAGAAATTTAATTATAATCTACCTTGGGCTGGATTTCTTTGGGCTTATCACATTTAGAATTTATGCAGCTTCTTGAATCTCTAGGTTTATGTCTCTCACAAATTTGGGAAGTTATCAGCCTTTATTTCTTTGAGTGGTTTTTCTTTCTCCTCTCCTTCTGGGACTCTGAAGACATGAATGTTATATCTTCTTTTATTCTCACAGGTCTCTGAGACTCTGTTAGTTTTTTCCTCAGTCTATTTTGTCTGTTGTTCAGACTCAGTCATTGCTACTCTTCTCTCTTCCTGTTTTTACTAATTGTTTCTTCTTTCCTCTCCATCCTGCTATTGAACCCATCAACCAAGCTTTTCATTTGTTATTGTATTTTTGAGTTCTAAAATTTACAACTGGCTCTTCTTTATATCTTGTTTCTTTTTTGAGGCTTGCTTCTTTTGTTTTCATTTGTTTTAAGCATATTCCTAACTGCACACTGAAGCATTTTTTTTTTTAGATTTTTTTTATTTATTTATTTGACAGACAGAGATCACAAGTAGGCAGAGAGATAGGCAGAGAGAGAGAGAGAGAGGGAAGCAGGCTCCCCGCTGAGCAGAGAGCCCGATGCGGGGCTCGATCCCAGGACCCTGAGATCATGACCTGAGCCGAAGGCAGAGGCTTCAACCCACTGAGCCACCCAGGCGCCCCCACACTGAAGCATTTTTAATCACGACTGCTTTAATAACTTTGTCAGATGATACCACCTTCTCTGTCATCTTGGTGTTGACATCAGTTGGTTTTTTTTCATTCATTTGGACATCTTCCTGGTTCTTTTTATAACAAGTCACTTTCAAATGAAACATGGGCATCTTATGTGTTATCCACACAAGAGCTGACTCTGGATCCTGCTAAGTAGAAGTCATCCAGATACCCTAATCGACCTCCACTGAAGTCTGCTAGGTGGGGATGGAGTTCCTGCTGTACACACTATCTCCACAGACACTCTAGAAATAGGTAGGTGAGGCACAGGGGAGGGGCCAGGGTATGCCCTTGTTACTACCGGGCAGTGACAAAAGTCCTGATTCCCTATTAGGCCTCTTCTGATACCACACAAAGGATGAGGAGAAGGAATGCCTTCTTTTGCTGGGTGTGGGGACAGAAGATCACTCTTCCCATGTTATCCCTGCAGACACAACAGGGGGCCAGAGACCTCATTATCATCTGGCAAGGATGTAAATCCCAGGTCTCCACTTGGCCTCCTCTGTCACCATCCAGTAGGGCTAAGTTGCCTTGTAGCACCCTCATAAGGGTGGAAGTCTAGGCTCACCACTTGGTCTTTGCTGGCATGAGTGGAAGTGGAGCCACGGTTGTTTTTTCTTTTCCCCTCGCCAAAGTGTTAGGGTGGTGTTGGGTGTTTATGGTCTAAAAGTTTTCTGTCTTGCTAGGCTGCCCTTTCCTGTTCCTTTGGCTAGAGAAAACAGACTTCTTTCTGGGCTTTTTTGGTTGCACCCAATGGCATTTCTGGGTTGCCAGGGTTTTCAACTCCAACTCTGGGATCTGTGAGGCCAAAAGAAAACTGAGATTTCTCATGCTCTGAGGTTCCTTCTCCTCTCTACTTTTTAGTGTCTTTCTCTGTTGGTTTTATATATAATGTCCGGGGTTGTCAGCTGTCCTTAGCAAAAGGAACAGAGGAAATACATCTATTCCATCTTCCTAAAAGCAGAAGTCTCTCTGGACAGAAATGTCTTTTAAATATGGGTTTTTGTTTTTTTTAACTTTTTAAAAGTCAGTGGGATGTGGTAATGCAGTACTAATTTTCAGGAGAAGCCATTTTTACCAGTTTCATCCAAGATGCTGTTTTAAGTGAAAGGACAATGTGGTTGCCAGCTGCTAGTTTCTGTTTCTTCTTGAACTTTCCTCCCAACTGCATTGGTTTATTTAAGTTATCACTCCTACTAGCAGACACATTGGAAAAGGATCACATGTTATCTGTTTTTGCCTTTAAATCTTTTCAATGTCAGCTACCCCTCTTTTTTTGTTAAAGGCTTCTTGGGCCTTTCTGCCCTTTCTGGGCAGTTCTGTCCATCAACAGGGTTGGCTTTGTGCATCACCTATGTTCTGACCCAGGGTGGTTGTCGACAGACAGATTCCATCTATCTTGAGGCTGCAGATCTGCTGTTTCCTCTTGCAAAATCACTGCTTAATTTGGCACTACAACTCCTTGGAGGACAAACTTGTCTTTTTGATAGGAAATTACCTAATCCACATTGTAAGAGAATGACATTTCTTCCAACACCCAGAACAGTCCAGTTACCCATTACCCCCTTTCCAAGACTTTGGACGGAAGAACATAAGCACCTTGCTGGTATAAGCCTTTCTTCCCTCCAGTTCCCAGTTGTGGTGGTCAGAGGAGACTTTAGACCAGGAAGGACAGGAAGGATCTATCCTTTTATTTTTTTAATGGAATTTGTATTAAGTTAGTTAACCTTGAGTCCTTAGCCAGACTGTCTTTCAACTGTTCCATGTCATCTGAATTCTTAACAAAATATAGTATCATATCCCTGTAGAGGCCATGGAGTTATTTTGTTAGGTTTAGTTTCTCACAGTCTCTTCTAGAATTTGGAGGGGGACTTTCCTCCTCTGGCAGACAATTGGGATGATGTCCCTATACTGTCATCTGTAAAGAATAATACAGAGGAATTCATCTTGGCTGCTATTAGAAAGTCCACTCTATCCTAGCCCAGTGTTGGGCATTGCTGGGACAGATGCAGAGACAAATGATGGCAGAATCAGGCTGTGGAGACACACGAGAATAAAATAGAATAAGACAACAAAATCATCAAATATAGAGCACAAATGCAATTTTATGCATGTAAGCACGTCCTAGGTTCTCAGCCCAGGATGGGGGCTGTGAAGAATGCAAAGACAGTATGACTTGGTCCCTGAAAGAACAGACCCTCTGGTTGAAGCCTCAGAGGACATGTTGGTGCTTCAAGGAATCACGCCTCACAGTGCCTCCCCACCCTCCCTGGTCTTTGTGGATCTCCACAAGCTGAAGAATCCAAAGTGGCATCTCTGGCTTGGACCTCTCTAAACCCCAATACCCCATGGCCTTTCTGAATGTCTCAGAGGCAACTTGAAGCCTCACATCCAAAGCTGGACTCATTGTCTTTCTCACTAAACCTGTTGTTCTGTGTTTCCATCTGGATGACCAATAAGGAGTCATCCATGGTTCAGGATGCAGCTTTAGTGTGGATACTTCCTGAAGCCTTCCTGAGCTTTCTCCCGAGTTTTCACCCCTCAGTTTTACCACTTTTGTGGCCCACATAATCTCCACTGTGGCACTCATCACCTTTGCCATGATATGTGTCTACACCGCGAGATCACCTCAGAGACTGTGAGCTTCATAAGGGCAGGAACAGCACTGGGTCTCACACATCATAGGTGCAGCATAATTGCTGAATGAAAGGAAGTCAGGTTTTAAGAGCAGGATGTGTGTGGATTGGCAGAAAGGGAAAAGGAAAATAATTTACTACCATCTAATGGAACAGAATTCATGAAGGGCTCCTAGCTCTAGGGTCATAACTCCTATCTTATTGGAATCTTAGGCTAGAAAACCTATTTTGTTTTTATTCTTGTTATTTTCACTCATTACATTAGTCTGTTTAACTAAGGTAAGGTTTTTGATCCTACAAAGGCCTAGGTAGGTCTGGAATGCACTTGAGTCTACAAGCTTCTCAGTTTCTGATGTTCAGATTATAAGACGTAAAATAAGTTACCAATTGAGGCTATGAAATCTCATTCTCTAGGGAGCCTTAAAAGTAGGTTAGAATTTCAGTAGTCTGATAGTTTGGTAGATGTTTAGCCTTACCAAAGGAAAAGGAACTTTGGACTAGTTTTTTCCTTGAAGAACCTGTCAGATTTATGCTTTAAATATGGTCCGGCGGTTATTGAAAAATAAGTTTCTAAAAATACCAGTTTGTTTTTGGCTTTGTATTTCAGCTGTGATTCCTAGCAGCTGTAACTACTGACAAGATCTAAAAACAGATTTGCAATTATTTGCTGTATCCTCTACATCCCTGCTCTTTGGCAGTTATGTAAGTGGGGTTTTTGCCGGAATAGCCTCCTGACAGAAATGTGGACATGAGTTTATTGTTCGCCAACGTAATGCTTCTTAGCTCTCTGCTCCTTCCTAAACTGCTCATTTTTTTTTTTTTTTTTTTTTTTGAGACAGGAGCACACCCCACCTCTAGGATGTGTCAGTTTCTAAGTAGAGCCTGCTTGTATGGAGTTGTATGACATTGATCTTCACCATCATTACTGGGGAGGCACCGAGAGTGCACATACATTTGGTGAATGTATGTTACATATACCTTTCCTATCCGTAAGTCACAGTCAGCGTATGTGCTACAGCTAGGATAGGATGCAATCAAAGAAAGCACACTAACTCCAGCATCACCCACCATTAGAGAAGTAAAATGTAATGATGACATCATTAGTAACAGTTCAGGCTATGGGAGGGAACTGACTTCCATTCAGGACCCATTCCCTCTCCTTTCTGTTTAATTGAGTTTTCTTTTGTTTAAATTGTGGTAAAATTCACATAGGGTGAAACTTACTATTTTATATAATCTCTACACCCATCGTGGGGCTTGAACTCAACAACCCAGAAGTCAGGAGTCACATCCCTACCTCCAGGAATGTGCTGGGCTTCCAAGTTCCCCACATCCTCTCCAACATTTGTTATTTTCTGGTTTTTTTGTTTGTTTGTTTGGTTTTTAATTATAGCCATTCTAGTAGATGTTAAGGGTTGTCTCTTTGTGGTTTTGATTTGTATTTCCCTAATGACTAATGGTGTGGAATGTCTTTTCATGTGCTTATTGTCCATTATATTTATTCTTTGGATAAATGTCTATTTAAGTCATTTGCCCATTTTTGAACTGGGTTGTCTATTTTGTTGTTAAGTATTGAGGATTATTGATATATTCTGGATACTAAGCCCTTATCAGTTATGTGATTTGCAAATACTTTCTCTCATTTCATGGTTGTTACCTTTCTACTTTCTTGAGGATATCCTTTGTTAAGCAGAAGTTTTTAATTTTGCTGAAATCCAGTTTATTTTTTATTTTGTTGCTTGTGCTTTGGGTGTCATATTTCTGAAACCATTGCCAAATCCAAATTTATAAAGATTAAATAACTCCTTTGTTTTCTTCTAAGATTTATACAGTTTCAACTCTTATGCTTAAATCTTTTGTCCATATTTAGTTAATTTTTATATATGATTGCAGGTAAGGACCCAACTTCAGTCTTTTGATTTGGAAATCCAGTTGTTCCGAACTCCATTTGCTGAGCAGACTATTCTTTCCTCATAAAATGATTTTGGTAAACTAACTAAAAATCAATTGATTGTAGATATATATGAGTTTATTTCTAGGCTCTTAATTACATTACATTGATTTTTGCCAATGTCACACTGTTCTTATTACCATAGCTTTATATTAAGTTTCAAAATCAGGAAATGTGAGTCCTATAACTTTTTTTTTTTCAAGATTATTATGGCAATTAGGGGTTCCCTTGTAGTTCCCTATGAATCTTAAGATAAATTTTTCCATTTTTGCAAAAAAGACTATAAGAATTTGGTCGTTAGACAAAAGCAGTTGTGCTTTGTTAAAACTTCCAACAAGTTTGTCAAATAGAAGTGGTAAAAGCAGACATCCTTTGTTTTCTTCCTGATTGTAGAGACATAGCTTTCAGTCTTTCACCACTGAGTATGATGTTAGCTCTGGGTCCTTCATAAATGACCTGTGCTGTGTTGAGGAATTTCCCTTCTGTCCTTTGTTTGCTGAGTATTTTTATCATGGAAGAGTGCTGGATTTTGTCAAATGCTTTTTCTGCATCAATTGAGATGATTATGTGATGGTTTTCCTTCATCCTGTTAATGTGTGGTATATTACATTGATTGATTTCTGTATGTTGAACCATCCTTGCATTCCTGGGATAAATCCTATTTGGTCATGGTGTTTACTCCTTTTATTATGTGGCTGGATTCAGTTTGCCAGTATTTTCTTGAGGATTCTCTCTCCTTTTTTTAAACCAAAATATCACAGATTTAAATTGTCCTCCCCTGTGCTAATTTGTACTCCTTTTTTCTCTTCTTCTTATTATTCAAAATTAACCAAATACTTGGTTGTGTTTCCTTCACCTTTTTTCCTGTGTCTTTGTGAGTAGATAGCTCTAAAACATATGTAGATGCCACAATACTATGAAGGACAAATATCATTATCACACCTTTCTATCTTGAGCTTTTTCAAGATTATCTGCTCATGAGAAATGTTAACTATATTCATTCATAATGCTTTTTTTTTCTTCCACAGAGAAGAAAAAGGGAAATTGGGAAAATAATATTCCTTTACATTTTCAACATTGGAGCACATAGAGAAGCCAGTGGCACAAACATTACCACTAGAGTGTTTTATAAGCTCTAGGATCCTTTTCATTACCCAAAGCTTTGTCAGACATGTTGCTATTTTAAGGGTCTCCAGAAAAGGTTGTTTCTAAGGATGGCAAGACTTGAGAAGGAACAGTACTATGACTTTGTTTTGTAGCCATAATGTTTTCCAGTAATTGGGTCAGGGAAATATAATTATTCACCAAAACCAGATAAAGTCAATATGGTAGACTAAGCTGACTCAGAACTTTTCCAAATGCATAGAAATGCTCAGTGAAATAAGAACAAATGAAGACTTTTAATATGTAATCAAGTTCAAAAGAAGCACACAGAAACCTAGATGCTAAAAATGGAGAGACACAAAAGCCAGGACGCTAAGAGGGAGATGAAGCTGAAGAAGGGATATCAGACCACATAAGAGACAGGGACTGATGGTTCAGAGATTAATGCAGAGAGAGGAGAGATAAAACCTCAGTCCCATGTGAGATAGAAGAAAACCCTATACACAAAGCTGCAAATTTGGTTAGGCTGCTATTTTAACGAAACAGAAACTAGAAACATTTTATTCACTAGTTTGACAAAGCAGCAATGCAGAGGAAAGAATTACCCACTAGAAACTGGAAGCCCATGCTTACGTATGAGTTCCAATTTTACTGTTCCCAATGCTATAGGAACTAAGCTAATACAAAAATTGATATAACCCATAGGATCCTGGCAGAGGCAAAAGAAATTCATTCTGAAGAGTAACTAGAGCACACAGAGTAAATAAACCACAGTGAAGGAGAGTCATGGAATATGGCAGACAGTTAGTAGCCCCCCTTACATCTCCCCAAGAATAGGAGATGCAAGGAATGTCTGAGAGAATCTATAAAATACTGAAGAAAGAAGACACTGAAATCAAAAAGCAAGAGTTAGACAATATGTAAGAACAGGTGGGTCTGGAAGATAAACATGAAAAGGATTCTAACTTAAAGCATGCCAGTCAGCTAAATAATAGTTTAGATAAAGACAAAGAAAAAAAGGAAATGGAAAATCTAGAGATGTTGGGATGTGGGAGATAGAATTATATATAACAGAAGCCCCAAATAAGAAAACCAGAGAATTGGGGACAGGCAGTATTCAAAGTGTTTTCCACACAGGAACATAAACTTTTGAGTTACAGTGGCTTTCCAGGTCTGAGCAGCGAAGCAGGGTATAAAATCAAATCTACACCTAAGTGTTGCAACAAAACTGCAGAACACTAAAGACAGAGTAATTCTAAAAGCATCTAGAAGGAAAAAGACAGATTACCTGCGGGGCGCCTGGGTGGCTCAGTGGGTTAAAGCCTCTGCCTTCGGCTCAGGTCATGATCTCAGGGTCCTGGGATTGAGCCCCGAGTCAGGCTCTCTGCTCAGTGGGGAGCCTGCTTCCCTTCCTCTCTCTCTGCCTGCCTCTCTGCCTACTTGTAATCTCTGTCAAATAAATGAAATCTTTAAAAAAAACAAAAAAAGATTACCTGTGAAGAACTAGTCCTCTAAATGAGTAGATAATTAAACAATATAAGAAAGAAGAAACAAAGAAGGAGCAAAGAAAAATGTGATACATGAGAAGTATAAAATAAATGACACTACTTAGACATATGTTAGAACATGATTAAGTATTAGTTGTGTTGCATATATATGTAAAACAAAAGTATGACAGAGATGGGAGATTATTTCTTTTTTGTTATTTTATTTTATTTTATTTTATTTTATTTTATTTTTTCAGTGTTCCAAGATTCATTGTTTATGCACCACACCCAGTGCTCCATGTAATACATGCCCTCCTTAATACCCACCACCAGGCTCACCCATCCCCCACCTCCCTCCCCTTCAAAACCCTGTTTGTTTCTCAGAGTCCACAGTCTCTCATGGTTCTTCTCCCCCTCTGATTTCTCCCAATTCACTTTTCCTTTCCTTCTCCTAATGTCCTCCATGTTATTCCTTATGCTCCACAAATAAGCGAAACCATATGATAATTGACTCTTCTTGACTTATTTCACTCAACATAATCTCCTCCAGTCCTGTTCATGTTGATACAAAAGTTGGATATTCATCCTTTCTGATGGAGGCATAATATTCCATTGTATATATGGACCATATCTTCTTTATCCATACGTCTGTTGAAGGGCATCTTGGCTCTTTCCACAGTTTGGTGACTGTGGCCATTGCTGCTATGAACATTGGGGTACAGGTTGGCCCTTCTTTTCACTACATCTGTATCTTTGGGATAAACACCCAGTAGTGCAATTGCAGGGTCATAGGGTAGCTCTATTTTCAATTTCTTAAGGAATCTCCACACTCTTTTCCAAAGTGGCTGCACCAACTTGCATTCCCACCAATAGTGTAAGAGGGTTCCCCTTTCTCCACAGCCTCTCCAGCACTTGTTGTTTCCTGTCTTGTTAATTTTGGCCATTCTAACTGGTGTAAGGTGGTATCTCAATGTGGTTTTGATTTGAATCTCCCTGATGACTAATGATGATGAACATTTTTTCATGTGTCTGTTAGCCCTTGTATGTCTTCACTGGAGAAGTGTCTGTTCATGTCTTCTGCCCATTTTTTGATGTGATTATCTGTTTTTTGAGTGTTGAGTTTGAGGAGCTCTGCATAGATCTTGAATATCAGCCCTTTGTCTTTAGTGTCATTTGCGAATATCTGATGGGAGATTATAACCTTGTTACACTAGAAGGGAAAATAATGGGAGGAATGTAAGGGACTTTATATTTGAGATTTTATTGTTTTGTTAAAATATGAAGTAGGGGCACCTGACTGGCTCAGTCAGAGGAGCATGGGACTCTTGACCTCAAGGTCGTGAGTTCAAGCCACACACTAGGTGTGGAGATTACAAAATAAATATATATATATATATATATATATATATATATATACACACACACACACACACACACACACACATATACACACACTTAAACATTTTTTTGAAGTGGTTCTCACCAGGACAGGACTTGGTGTGAGAGTGCAAATGGAGAAAAAGTACCCCGTCTGAGAATGTGAAAGTTGTAATTCAAGCTGACAAATAGCCATATACCTCGATTAATATACCTTCAAAAAGACTGTGGTGCTTTGTGATTCCCAGATTCTTTGGGGGTTGGAGCCAGAAAGTGGTGGCATGGAGAAGAGTTAGCAGACCCCAGCTCTGTCCTGCACTGGGAGGGAGTTGCACACATGTGTTTGGACACCCTTGTCCATACATGTCCCACGCGAAGAACCACCCATTGGCCACCCACAGGCCTAGGAGAGTGCACAACACCTATAGGATCTGCTCTTAGGAAGACGGAGCTAGTGAGGAAGTCAGGCTGGCCTTGGATGCCAGCTTGGAGAGATGTTGCTCAACAGGGATTTCTGGTGTCCCAGATTCCTGAGCCGGAGGACAGGCATGGCCTCTGGGTGGACATGTCTCGTTGGCTCTGTGGAGCCTTTGCCACCTGGCAGGAAGGGCTGCAGGACAGAGTGGGTCCCTCTAAAACAAGGGGTCAAGTGGTAGACCTATCGTTTGCTAAAGCTGAATAGGTTGGTGGACATTCACTGTACTGGTTTCGATGAGTTTGGAGTGTTTTGTTATAAAAGAGAGAGAAGCATATACCATTTCACGAGGAAATTAGGGACATCTGCCCGGTGCAGAGGCAGGGGCAGGAACAGTGCCAGTAACACATCCTGTGACCTTTGTATTTGGTACAGCTGAGTCTCTTCACCTGCCCAGTGATAGACCAACTTGTGTGATTTCCGACTTCTGTGGTCCTGCGACATTCTCGTTGCCACACAGAGCTTTTGGACCTGAGCGTGGAAGATAGGGATGGCTGGGGCAGAGGAGGGGTGTGCTAGCAGAGCGTAGGCTGAGTCCGTCCACCAGGTTCCTGGGGATCAAGTGCCTTTTCCTTACCACAACCTGGCTGGAAAGCCTGCCCTTGGGAGCCCAGCCTTTGGGAGCCCACTCTTCACATACGCCCTGGGCAGAGCCTGGCAGTGCCCTTCATGGAGGCACATGACCTCTCTGGTCACACAGAGAGGACAGCCCTTCATTACCCTCCCCCTGTCCTAAAAGCAGCCAGCACAGGGAGCCCCAGCCTGTCGAGGGCAGCAAGCTCCTGGAGGGACAGCACACTCATGGGCTCCTCCTCGTTCATTGGCTCCTGTCTGCCTACTGGCCAGGGCAGTTGCTCAGCAGGGCCTGGTGAGATTAATTTGTCCCATGGAAGAAAAAGACATGAGAGAGAAGGGAAAGCCAGTGTGAAGGGATAGAAAAAGTGTTTTTCCTCATCAGCCATTTTGCCAAGCTTAGCTAGCTGAGGCTCACCTTTAATTGGTGATGAATTAAACATTGTCCTTTCAACGAACATAATCAGAAAATGTTCTTTTCTGGAAACTCAGGGGCAAAATGAACTTCAGCTCTGAGAACTATTGAGAATACCTTGGGCCCCGTTCTTCTTTTGAGGCCCTTGAGGTCACTGTGAAGTGGACTCCGGTCAGGAGACCATCTTCCTCCGGCTCAAGGCCCATAGACACTGGGAGTGGGGAGGTGCCTGGGACAGCAGGCAGCCACAGCTTCTGTGCCCTCACGTTCCCACAAACAGCAGATTGGAATGGATTTGTCTGCTATGGCCGCTGTCGCGAAGTACCACAGACTGAGTGACTTAGCAAGGATTTATTTTCTCCCACTTCCCGAGGCTGGCCGTCCCACATCAAGGTGCTGGCAGTGTTTGGTCCTTCTGAGGCTGGTTGATGGCTGTCTTCTTTGTCTTCATATGCACTTCCTTCTGTGGGTTGTCTGTATCCTAATCTCCTCTCCTCAAGAGGACACCAGTCACCTTGGATTAAGCCCCACCCTAATGACCCCATTTCACTTAATCACCACTTTAAAGACTGTGTCTCCAAATACAGTCGCATTCCCAAGTAACTGGGGATTACTACTTCAATATATGCGTTTGGGGGGAACACAGTTCAGCCCGTATCAGAGGGCAGTGGCAAACTCCCACAGCCCAGGAATCTCCTGGGGCAAGCAAAGTGACATTGTAATGATAAGAAAGTAAAGCCCTCTGGCCTACCTGGGCAATTTTAAAGCACCCCCCTTTTGCTTTGGAAGAATAAACAACAGCTGTGCTCCATATTTCCTTAGAGTGGTGGCAAACTTGGAGGGAGTCATTTCAGGAGAGGCAAGGAGAGAGTTTCTAATCCTTGTGTTTTACAAGAAAGCTCACCTTTATATTCACTGTTTCAAAATAACAAGTTGTGCAGAAAGAAATCAGTCTCTTGCTGGGGACCCAAGGACCCTGGGGGAGGCTTTCACCCTTGGTAGAGTTTATTGGCTCTGGGAGAGGCGGCTGCAGGTGGAACGGAGGCTCTAAGACATTTACCCTAGAAACAGATCACTGCTTGCAGAAGCGTTCTGGAAATCCAAGGGTGTTCCTGGTATGAAAGGGCACTTGTAGTGCACTTCAATTAAGGGGAAGGCAGCGTTGAGAGGCATTATGTACAGGATAGACTGGAAACAGAGCGCCTTTTAGAAGAAGGAGCAGTGCACTCAAGGTGTCAAGATAGCATCTACTGTAAATAATAGAGCTGCTTGCCAACCTGGACGTTTTTCCTGATGTGAGGAAGCCTTTTCCCTTGTCTGTTTTATTTTTGCAACCTCGAGTCCCTGGGTGAGGCCCTTTGAGAGGTGTTCCCATGAACTGGGACTGACTGCGTTTGATCTACCTGCAGGATGAATGAACGTGACCGCCTACTGAAGAGGCTCAGCCGGAAGACACCCCCCACTCTCTTCCGGGGAGGCTCCATCCATCAGTGTGTCCCCCGTAAGTAGCCCCTGGCCATATCCGCTCAGCCCAACCCCAGAGCGGTGGCTTCGGTAAAGCCTCCTGGTGCTGATAGGGCTGGAAACCAATGCCAAGCCTGAGCCCCACATTAGGAAGTGGAATTTGTGAGTTTGGCCGGAGGCGAGCGTGGCTTGAGTGTAGAAAATTCCCTGAGACCCAATCAAATGTCTGAATGACAAAATCCTGAAACTTAAAATCCTGATGTGGTCGAGATCCTTCTGTCAGCCTCCCAAAAAGATTTTGTTCTGAGACTGAAATTATGTTACTTTTAGATTATTGCCCCCAAAGATAGCAATAGGCACTATTTTAGTAAAAATTAGCTTATTAATTGAAACAGTGACAATCACCGAGGGGAAAAAAAAATCTCTGTACTTTTCCCCGGAAGGCTGCCTGGGTCTAGCGTGGGTGCCCCCCTCAACACCAGAGGCCGGGCCTGGTTTCTGCTGAAGAGACCAGACCTAGATGAGGTGGGGAGCAGAGGGGATGTGCCAGACTCCAGGGGAGGGCGCAGGAGGCCATGAAAAAGAGATGGCTGGCAGAGCTCACAGGGGTTGGGGGGCTTTTTCAGCCATTCAGCCACTTGACTCCCCGCTAGGGGACATTGTTAGCACAGGTTTCCTTCTGGAGGGGCTTATCTCTGCCTTCCCCAAGTGAGGTCTCTTGGCATGTTGTCTGTCCCCTGCTTCTGCCCCTCCGAATCCCACATCTTTTCCCAGAACCCCCTCTCTTGCACATGCACATCGCATCTTTTCAGCAACACTGCTTCCTGCTTCCCTTTCTCTCCCTGAGGTATTCAGAAGGAAACGAGAATGGTTTAGAAGTGCAGAATCCTTGTACCCATAGTAGAGGTAGGAGGGGTCTGTGTCATGCTTGGTTGAGCTCCACCCATCAGCAGATCTTCACAGATTTTCTAACAGAGAGAAGGAAAGGGATGGTCTCCTTCTCCTTACTTTCCAACATGGAATACCAACATGGCAGAGACCAACTCCATGTGGCGCCCCACATGCTTCATGTCGCATCCCAGGGATGGCGTCAGTCCCAAGAGCACCTGGCAGAGGCTTAGGTCAATGTAGTAATTGGCCCAGCAAGGCCCGGTGAGCTGGGTCCCAGCCAAGGTCTGAGCCAGGAGAGCGGTCCTGTCAGGAGGCTTGATGGTCTAGTCCAGGGAGTGAGGTCTGGGGGGCCCCGTTTCTGGAGCTGGGCTGCCCCAGGGTCCTGTTCCAGCTCTGTCACGGTTTTGTGCACTTAGGTAAGTTAACCTCTTGTTTCTATATCTGTAAAATGGAGATGATGTAAGAACTGGGTTTTGGGGGGAGAATTAAATTCAATCATTTATATGAAGAGCCTAGAATAGTACCTGCCAATAGGGAGTCCAGTAACTGTGAGATATGACTGGGTCTTTTCTGCCACTAGTTGACTACCTTTGGGTGACATACATACTTCTCTAAACTTCTGTTTCCTCCACTGGGGGGGACAAAAAGAAATCTAATAATATACATCTAAAAGGGAAAAATATAACAATACACATCTGACACAGTCTTTGTGAGGCTTCAAGACAATGTATATAAAGCACCTTCTCTCTAACAGACACAGAAAAAATAAGGACTGGTTCTGTAAACTGGGGGTTCATGCCAAAGAGCCCTGCTGCTTCTCTAATAACTATTTCAGAATAACTCCAGGAAGAATATGTAAGATACATATATTGAGATCAAAGACCATGTAAGAACTTTCATGAAGCGTCATAAAATGTCTTAAAACAACTACTAAAAAAATTTTCTTAACTTAGGATTTTGAAGAACAAAAGAAAATCAGAATGAACAAGTATAAGAAATTTTAAAAGCCTTTAAGATCACACCACTATTTTAAAAACACCCAGCAATAGTAAGAAACTGATTTGATAACCAAACGTTCTGTCAGGAACTAGAAAGGCCAGAAGTACTCCCGGCCTGTGAGAAGTTCTGCGTTCTTCTCTCAGCCTCTGCCTAGCTATCTCTCCTGTGTCTGTCCGTCCACTGTCTTGGGCCTGTCTTCCCAGGAAACTGGAAGGGAAGCTCGTCTTGGCGGCATTTGTAATTCTTTACAGAATACCAACACACAGTATTTATAACTGAGATCAGCATTTCCTACTGTCATATCCTTGTTGTCCTCATGGTCCTCATGGTCATCCCCACTTCTGTTGCTTTTAGGGATCTTTTTCCAGACAGGAAACTTCTACTCTCATGAAAATGTTATCAGAGCTACTTAAGGGGAGTTTTATTCCAAAATAATGAAAAAAAATGACGTGGTTTTGTGGACTTCACCAAATGTTCTCTTGGGAGAACACAAAACAGCGAAGACACTCCCATCCCCTTCCATCTCCTTACCTTACCCCATTCTGCTCCCAGTTTCTGGCTGCAGCTGAGCATTTAAGAAGCCAGCCCAAGGAAGTTCAGGAGTTGGGTCCATGAATGTCTTTCCCCAGGCCCCTATCATTACTTTGTGGCTGTCAGGCCTTCCTGAAAGATGAATGAAAGTGGGAATGGGAAAAAGCTGGAAGCGTCCTCTGAGCTCCCCATTTGTATGCAAATGGCGGCTCAGTGTCCATCAGGCAGAAGCTGGTGACCTGATGGTGCATCAGGCTGAGGAGTGTAGACTAGAAAGGTGGAGGCTAGTTGGGTGGTTATAGTCTCTCTTGCCCCACTAAAATGTTTCCCATTACAGCCCTAACTCCCACCAAGCCTGGTTTCTGAGAGGAAAATATTGTATCTGAACCAGGAGACACCCCTGTCCCAGGATAACCCTACCAAGCCATCCTCTTTTCCTTCTTGAGTTGCAGAGTTCACTTTAAGTCTCTGCAGAGGCTAAGAAAGTCTAGTGAGGAAAGTCTTAGTGCGCAAATTCTGGAAACATGATGGTAGACACAACCAAAGGGGACTGCTGGACAAGCCCTTTGGTCATGACCTCTGGGTCTCGGCTTACCCCAAGAGAAGAGATTTGCTTGGGAAGGTCCTCTCAAGTGGACACCCAGAAGCCCTTCCCAGTCTGGAGTGGCTGAGTAATCCCAGCGGAAGGCCCTGTGCCAGTGAGACAAATACAAGCCACAGATGCCTTACAGCTCTCAGCTTTGTCTCTGCCCCAGTAGGCATAAGCAGAATGTGAATGAAAAACAGAGTAAGTGAGACAAGTAAGAACTTTTCCTTCGTGCCTTTCACCTGACCAAGGAGTAGACGATTCCAGATGCTCAGCTACCTTTCCCAAAAGGACACTCCCAAACAATGTTTGCTTTTTTGTCTCAGGGAGTCCCCTTCATTTCTTCCTCTCTGCCAGGAACCCTCTCCAAGAAGCCCACCAAAAAAAGACAGGTAGCAGCTGTTCTGTTCGGATGCATTGTTGTGACAGGTTCCCTTCTTCTCTGGTAAGGAGGTGGAGGCTTCCTTTGTTGGTGCTGAGTGTGAACTGGCCCTGAACGAAGGAGAGGGTTCTGTGCCTGGATATTGTTAGCTGTGGAAAAGCCTGGCACCCACTGGGAGGGTGGGAGCTCTGAGGGAACTTGGACCTGACCTGGTGCAGGCCCTTTATTTCACAGAACAGTAAACTAAGAAGACCCAGAAGACTTAAAGAACCCACAGTCCTGTCGCCAGTTACTGCTGGGCAAGGATTAGAACCATCCTTCTTGCCTCAGGGCGTGGGCCCCAGATCCAAGATGAAAGCAGAGCAGGTGGAGAAGGCCACCTTCAGCCTTCTGCCTGCCACCAGAACAGCTCAAGGAGAGCACTTAGAAGGGGTTCCCACAGCTTGGGATCAGAGCCACCAATGCCAGGTTGGGGAGGCACGGCAGGCCACAGACTACCACTGCATGGCCCTCACAGGAAAACATCAGATACTTACTAAAAATGTTCCCTTTAAAGACCAGAGAATAAAAATGATCCATACTGACCACAGAACACAGCCTTGTGACTGGAGGAGACAGTGTTGTTTGCTAGATTCTGCCTTAAAACATCCCAAGGAAAGGCGTCTGGTCTCGGACTGCAGTCAGAAAGCTGCCTTTACCTTAACCTTTCTGGATCAGGGGTATGGAAAAGTCCCACAACTGGATTAGACTTTCTGACCCAAAATAACAACAGTGAAATGTCTGGCAAGGATGACTCCCATCCATGTGTATATATGACTTGTCAACAGACGTGTTCGTTCACGGTCACGTTCTTTGAAGGGGAAAAATAAATCAGGCACTGTGCCCATGTACCACCTCCTGGATTGCTAATCATTTTACTCAGATCCTTGGCTTACAAAGGGAAGTTTCTGAACTATTAAGACATAGAGCAGCAGCATATCTGGTGGGGACAGGGAGGGGACAGGATAAGGGAGCACCTTATCCTAGAGGATCCACCATAGCACAGGCGAGGGAGGGAGCTGGCCCAGGGCAGCCAAAGGACAGCTCCTTGGCCTCACCGATCAAGCAACTCATCAGGGGAAATCTAAAAGTCCTCAGAGAACAGAAGAGAGAAAAGCCCTCCTCTGAGGGCTCCTTGCGTGGAAAGCCCTGAGGAGGAAGTTCAAATGCCCTGAACCCATCACCCCCAGGGCTGTCCTCTGCAGGCCTGTTCCTGAACTGCAGCCCAGGGACACTGCCCCCTCCCAGAGGCAGCCAGATGGGGCTCGCCATGGCTGCCGGCTGCCACACAGTGCAGCTTTTTGGTTGGTGGATTTGGTTTGGTTAGAGATGGAGGTGAGCCAGTAGCTGGAGATCTCTACAGGAGGACTCCTGTCTGTCCTCATCCTTCACGGGTTCTGCCTTTGCTCCCACCCGCCCCTGCTCTCTAGCCTGGTCCTTAGTTGCCTCCAGGGCCACCTGTGCAGACAAGCCCTCACCTCCCAGGGGACCCTCCCGAGCCCTTGGGTTTCCACAGGCGGTGGCCGGGAGAGCTGGGACGCCAGCTCATGGGCAGAGACTCTGGTTTACGAGCACATGCAGAGTCCAAAGTCACCCTGAGCATCCTCTGTCAGAGCTCGTTCCTCCCTGTCCCCACCAGATATGCTGCTGCTCTATGTCTTAATAGTTCAGAAACTTCCCTTTGTAAGCCAAGGATCTGAGTAAAATGATTAGCAATCCAGGAGGTGGTACATGGGCACAGTGTCTGATTTATTTTTCCCCTTCAAAGAACGTGACCGTGAACGAACACGTCTGTTGACAAGTCATATATACACATGGATGGGAGTCATCCTTGCCAGACATTTCACTGTTGTTATTTTGGGTCAGAAAGTCTAATCCAGTTGTGGGACTTTTCCATACCCCTGATCCAGAAAGGTTCACCAGCAGAGAGAATCTTATAAATGCTCCTTCAGTGGGAAGGACCCGTTAGGAAGGAGGGCCCTACTCTGGGCTTCTGAATGCTGAACCTCTCTCTAGAACTGGAGACGCAGGAAGAGTGTAGGTACGCAGGAACACTGCCGGGGTTTGGCTCCCAGCTCTACCACTCACTAGGTCTGTGACCTTGGGCGAATCATGGTGCGGGGCGGGGGGGGACATCACCCCATGCCTCAGTTTCCCCATCTGTGAAATGGGAAGAATACTCTCCCCTACCTCATGGGGTTGCTGGGAGGAGTGAATGAGCTGCTTCTCCATAGTACATAGAGCAGGCCCCACACATAGCCTTCGGTCCTTGTCAGCGCCCGCCGCTAGTATTTTTCTTATTACTGCAACTGATTATGAGAACCAGCCTTCCTGGGCCCTTGGCTTTAGCTTGTGATCTTTTCCCTTATGTCCACAAAAATGAACCCACCGTAATTTCTGATTACCAATCCTCATCCGTCCCATGTACGAGCAGGAGTGCCGCAGGCATCGCGAGCACAGGGCCGGTTCTGCAGACTAGCATGGTGTGTGTGTTCCCCGGCCTGCTCACAGCTTCATAAAGTACCCAGCCAGCCTGCAGCTTCGGGCAGCTGGGGACACTTCCAGAGCAGAGCAAGTCGCCTTTCCTCTTGACTGGCGCTTGGGGAAGTGCAGACCCGGACCAGTGACCCACTGTTTATGCTTCCCAGCTCAGCTGCAGAGAAGCCGCCCCCCCAAACCCCCACCCGGAACCCTCCCGTGCCAGCCTCGGCATCAGGAGCTAGAACCGGTCAGGCCCTGTCTGGTCAGGCCTTGGCCAGCCCCACCCCACACTCTGCCCACATTTCCCTTCCGAGCCTCAGGTCTGTCTGTCCCGGGTCCCCACCTACCTCAGGCTGGTGAGCCCAGGGTGACAAAGGTCCGCAGCCGTCTCCCACAAAGGCTTTTTCTTCTAAACCCAGCCTGCTCCCCCCATTCTCCTCCTCACCAATCCCTGTGTGCACTCCTCTTGCAGACGGGTATGCCTTCTCTCAAGAAGAGCATGGAGCTGTTACTCAGGAAGAAATCGTCCGTGCTTATGACACCACCAAAAAGAAACTGAGGAAGAAATAAGATGTGAGTCCTCCTGATTGATCCCAGGAAAGAGATGCGGTTTGTTGCACCCAGTGTTAACACATCTCTGTCAAAAGAGACTGGTGTCAGCAGCCAAAACACCATAAAACCCATTTCTGTGGCCTTAGCCAACCAGTTTGTTAGTTCCACGTTCCCTCGCAAACCTGGAGTAGATCCCACAGGGGAAGCCATTTTGTTCCCTTCCAGTTCGTCCGCAGTGCTTGGCCTGACTTCTGTTTACGTTGTTCTGAAGCATTCAGCTGTGCTCTGTGAGGTGTGAAATTAAAAACGTTATGTTCCACCAATATTTAAACATCAGTAGTAGTTGTTCTGGGAGAAAGGTGAGAGTTTTATGTTGCGTGAGAAACCCGCCTTGCGAAATTGGAGCGGGGGCACGCTTCCTTCCTGTTTTGTTCACTCACAGAGGATGTCCGCCAGGCAGCATGTAAATGCCACTGTAGGCAAGTTGATGTCTTGCTTGGTTCTGATTCCTCTCTTGTTTGTATGAAGTGGGCATACACTTCTTGATGGCAGTGAAATCCCCAAAATGTCTGTTATCAGGCTGGTAACCCTGAGAAGGCGTCTCTGAACCTCTTAGCCATACTCCCAGCAGGGCAGCGGGCCGCTGTTCGAGCATCCTCCTGCTCCCTTCCCAGGTGCCTTCTGGGCTGTCCGGGCTTCCTGCGTCTCGGACCTCCTGCATGGCTGACCGCTGTGCTCAGCGCATGGCAGCTGGTGCGCAACCAGCCCAACCGTGCACTATTTCTTGTCCTAGCACAGACTCAGATATGGATGCAAGAAATCTCACCTGCCACTACCCTTGTCCTAGAACTAAAGAAAAGCAGCCTAGCTATTTGCGCATATTCTTAAATGTTTATCTTGCTCTCCCAGGACAGGGAAGCCTGCGGGTCAGTGTGGGGTAGAATGCTTCGGCGCTCCCACTCTGGTCAGGCTCTCCATACTCATTCCCCAACCTCCAGGCCACTGAACCTTGGGCATTCACTTCAGTGAGACCCACACGTGTTTTCTCGGGAGTTCAGACCCCATTTTGGACTTTCCTTGCTGGGAAACCAGTGAATGTGCAGCATGTCTCCCCAGTGAAGGGATGCACCTGTTGCTCTGTAACTCTAAAATTAGGCAGGATGAATGAACCCAGTGGGAGAGTTGGGGCCCCTGAGGCTGGTAGGGGAAGACCACCATCAAAGGGGACAGCGAGAGGCAAGGAACACAGAAACCCGGGGAGGGGGACAGAGAGGACATGTTAGCCAAGACTCCTCAGTGGACATCGAAATCAAGCCCTGAATCCCAGGCAGTTGTGATAATGCTTAGCGGGAGGCTAAACAAGACGCTGGCACACAGTTTTAAGCAGCAAGACTTCCAGACATTTCAAGGAAATGCCCTTTTCTGTATGGATGAGGTTCCCATCCTTATCCAGTCAGTGGTAGACGCAGGCACCTCCGAAAAGAAAGTGTCCTGACTCTAAGATAAGGAGGAGAAGTGCTGCATCACTGACTTTCCAAATTTCTGGGTCCCGCCTTCTAAGTTTCTAAGAACTTGCCTGCCCTTGGGCACGAACACGAGCACCTGGAGCCCTTAATGAATGGCCAGCCTGGAGGCACGATCCCTCCTCTGGTCCTTGCTTGCCAAACCAGGTTTTTGGAAGGCTTCACACAAATACTTCTGGGCCGTTGCTACTGCTTAGAATGGCACCGTTCTTCTGGGGGATGGCTGCGCTAAACTGGGAAATAAAACAACAGTGCACTTTGCTTCCTCACCCATTATTTTTGGAGCATCCGCGTCTTATTGGGCATTGTAATAACTTAAAGTATGATTTGCACAGACAAAGAAAACTAACCCTTTGCTTATGACGTGACCAGGATCCAGGGAGGGCTTAAGGGGAACCAGAACATGCAGTGAACAGGTGAGGCTTAGAAAATTGCCATTCCTTCCTCCCCGAGTTGGTAAACCGTTTTTACTAGAGCACCCAGCGAAATGAATCCCTGAAGGGCTGCGGTGCAGGAATTGGACCCTCCCCCACAAAATGTGCCTGGAATTAACACAACAGACCGAGGTATGGGTCTTTATTGGACACCCAGAGAAGTGATATCCTGAAACTAGAGGAGAGACAAAAATTTGAATCAAATGTTCAGTGGGCCTCCTCACTCTGGTTTCATTTGGAACTAAGCCTCTGGGAAGGGGAACTCAAACTCATTCTTTGTCAGACACTTAGCTCTTTCTTAAACTTGAAGCCTTCTGAATTAGATTTGTGAATTGCGGTGTGTGTATGTTTTGTTTTGGGTTTTTTGTTTTTTATTTTATTTTTTTTAGGCTAAAAGGCAGTTCACATTTTCTGAGGTTTGAGTATGTTTTCTGATTCTTTTGACAACTGGACTAAACTGTTTGCGATAATGAAATGCGCACATAGAGGAAAATATTAGATGGGATGCCTTTCTAGTCTATTAATTCTCATATGCAATCAAGCTATTTGGTGGCCAAATGACTAAATTGGGCTTTGAGGAGGAGCAGCTGTCACTACGTGTGATGTATGATATTTAGCTGTGGCCAACTCAGGGGCTGTCATTTGTCCTACCTTCAAACTGAGGTCAGAGAGTCACACATGCCCCTCCCCAGGGAGCGGGGTGGACTGGAGTAAGTTGCATTCTCTGGCTGTCAGCTCAGTGGAAATGCCACATGGGACTTGTCACTCTGCCACATGGTAAGTGACATACGGGCTGGCAGGTTACACTTGGTCAGCACTATAAGGCCGGCCTCTGCATTGGGCTAAAGTAGCAGAATCCACTGAGGCCTGGCCTTGGTCTGCTATCATACACAGACTACCGACTCTCATTTAAGAGTTTATTCCATTCTGGCTGAGTCTGCAGGAGGAAAAGAGCAGCCCTTCTGTGCATTAGCTCTGAGTTCCACTGCACACCAGCAGGGACCAGCAAGGGGGGCCAGGGAAAGTGCCCATTAAAAAGGCAGGATAGGAGAACAGACTAAACCAACCATTTCTGCCTGGTTGTCAGAAGCAATCTCATTGCTTATGAGAATGGGCTTCGTAAAAATTTTGGGGTGTGGCTGATGCATCCATCCTGCCTCTCTGTGGAATATTCAGGACTTCTTGACCAGTGTTACGTTCGCCCATCTCCCGGCACACATGTGATTATTTGGGAATTAGTGGAGTATACAAAACCTGTGCTTTGGAGAAAGGAGATGCTGTTGCTTTAACATTTGGAGAGTAATATCCTCAAACGTGAACCTGAGTTTTGGCAGAGCATGGCTGGGAACTCTGTTGACATTTTCTTTTCCTTGACAAGGCTTCAGGTCTTGCTGTAGGGAGCTGGCAGTGAAAATCAGTGATAACTTGTCAAGAAGCAGTGAATAATGGGGGGAAAAAAGTGAGTATGAGTAACCAATGTCTGAAAATGCATATAGATGTATATATTACAGGCATTACGATTGCATTTTTTTTAAAAGAAAGCTATAGTCTGTAATCTCTATTTGTTATAACAATGACCCTTTATCTCATTTCTTGAAGAGAATTTTTTATCCTATTTCTGTTTCTAGGGGTTTATGTCTCAGATCATAAGTTGAATAGAACGTTCGCAAAGCTCTGCAAGGGTATAAGGTAGTCTTTCGGCTTGAACATGGGAAGGAAGTGCACACGTTTCAGCTGGCATTTGGCTTACTACCAAGGGTCATTGTCCCAAGGTAATTCAAGGAGCAGTCCGGCCTCAGCATTTGAAATGTAGACTTCATCTCCAGGGATCCATAAAAAATGGGAACAGGGAAACTGTGGTTAAACAGAGCCCAAAATAATAAACTGGCGAAGAAATGAGTTTAGCAGATCAAGGTAAAAGATGGCATCCCCCATCAGATTTGCTAAATACCTTCTTCATTCCAAGGCTTTTCTTAGCTAATTTAGTAATGCTGGAGATAGTGAAAAGAAAGCCATCCCCTTTCAGAGGGAAAACGTACATCTGCTGTCTTTGCTGCTGGTGTTCCATCGGTTCAAGACAGTTGTTGGTCTCAACACAGCCTTGGGGGAGTTTTTGTAGCCTCGTCCTGGCCACTTGCCCATCCTCAGAGGCAATGAGGATGGCACTGAGGATTTCCAGTGGGACATAGAGGTGAGAGTCCATAAGTATCCCCGAAAGAAAGTGACCTGAAATACTCTAACTTGATGCGTTGTACTCATTTATTTTTTCTCAGCATCCCATATCGTCCCACAGTACACTTTTCCTTTGACGTTAAAGAGCTTGCCTGGATGCCAAGCCTCCATTAGCACTCTGTGAAAGGCTCTCTCTTAGCTTGTTAGGTCTGAGTGTGGCCACCCGGCATGTAGGCTTCAACAGGAAGAAAAGGCTACTGAGCCAACATGTTCAGAAGCTGTGACACAAAAGGGGGCAGAAAAGAGGGGCGAGCTCACCCTGTTGCCCCACCCCAAGCATAATCCATAGCTGTTCACTCTGACAAGCACCTCTGTCCCCCTGATTGATGGGAGACAAAAGAGTGATTCTTTGAACACTGGCTGGCTCATTTTCAATGACAATCTCTTGCCCTAGTTGCCTTAGAGACATCCACTCTGCTCTTTCTCTCAGGCTCCAGACCAAGAAAAACATGCTCCCAAGATTAGCCCATCGGCATTTCTTCTGACCTGGCTAAAGAAAGAAAGGAGACCTGTTCCTTTTAAAAGTCAGGAACAAAGTGTCAGGTGGCTTTGATTTATGACAGAAATAGGAAGAAGAAAGTTGAGGTAATAGCGCTATCCAAATAACACTGCCCAGGAAACTGAGGGGTCAAGAGAGCTTATCAGTGGCCTTTTATAGGCCAGCTCTTCCGAGTAGCAGAGAAGGGGCCAGAAGGGGCTTCCAGAAGAAGGGGGACAGCCTGAGTGGATGTGAGGTTCGCATCCTGTGAGGATGTGAACCCACTTCCGATGGCGTCGGATTCAGTCATCCCCGAAGACCGCCATGCAACCACAGGTGGACCGGTAAATACCAGTTAAAAAGCAGGAAAAGAGAATCTGCCCTGTCCTAGGGCTTCTCTCCTTCCTGCAAGATCCCCACACAAGTGGGTACTTTGCAGGTTTTTCATTAATAAAATCAGTGTGTGTGCCGACATGCATTCCTCTGCCTTCCTTCTCCCATGTTGCCGGCGATTGCTGAGTTCAGAAATGTGCCCGCTGCTTCCCTAGGAAGCCTCCCTCTGAAGGGCCCTGCTACCACCCAGCCAGCTGCAGGGGTGGGGCCCTGGGGGCTCCTCCAAGAGCAGCTGGGTCTGCAGCCCTCGTGCGTCCTCTTTCCTGCAGGTCACTGAATTGCTGTTTGAACACAACATCTTTGTGGCGTCTTTCTCAAGCCAGCGAAGCCATGTGCCCTCCTGTCTGCTGTCGCATCTCTGCTCAGATTGCTTAAATATTGTTTGCGACAGGGAGGTTTTAATCTGGTTATGCAGAGGGAAGCAGGGCTGTGGGGCACGTTTAATTGGCTCCCAGCAGAGTAGTGAGTGCGTCTATGGAGTGTGGGGGGTTTTTTGTTCCCTCCCTCTAGAAGTGTTACCATTTTCACGTCCTATTAATGTCCTCTGGTTGTTAAATTACAGCCGCACATTGTAGCGGAGCTGGGGTTCCCTCCTGGAGTGAATACAAATGAAGGGCACTTACTTGTATTTTTAGAGGTTTTGGAAAATGTAGTGATTTGTGGCTTTGATCAATCCTGTTGACTGGTATATGTCTGCACAAACCTGTTTCAAATAAATCTTTTATTAAAGTAAATGATTGGACCATGTTTTATTTTGTAATTTGCTCTTGCACTAGTAAGCATCTGATGCCATAGGGACTTGGGACAGCAATACAGAGGTTCTGTCAGTAGATAGAAGCTATGCATACACTCTGCCCTGAGAGCTGATGGCCCAGGAAACGCCGTTAGATGGCAGGAGAGCAGGAAAATCTGAATCGTAGATTAACATGTGCCCCGCAAGTCCCAGTCCTCTTCATGAGAGCAGAGTCCAAAAGGCTCTGATCTGAGGTTGGACTGATCATGCAATGGAAGGAACCGTACAGAGAAGGGCTTCTCCCATCAACTGTACTCCCCCTTGGTTTATCTCAGTTTCCCTGCAATCTGAGATTTGAAAAGTTCAGATTCTATTGTCGAGCATGAAATGACAAGACCATCATCAGATGGGTGCCGAACACACCACCCAAAGTATGCTACTCTGACATATTGATTATTTTGAACTAAAGGCCATTGACAAACAGTAGATCTGAAGGGAGGGCTCTCTGACCTCCCCCTTCTACCTGAACACAGGTCATAGCATTGCCACGGAGAAAGGTACACTCCCTGCACCGGGAAGAGACTGTTCTTATCCCTGGAGACTGGGGGTGGATGCTGGAATGGACCTGTACAAACAGACCAACTGAAATAACCCTGACCTTCCATTTGTTTCCCCTGTATCTTTCCCAAGGACTGTCCCACAGTTTACTGACCCAGCCCAAGCTGTCCGGTCGCATTCCCAATTTATCTTTCTTTGTGTAAAAAGATCCTAAAGGACCTAATGGCTTCTTGGGGTCTTCATCTTCCTTCTAAAGATTCCCACATACGTGTAAAAATATTAAATAAACTTGTGTGCTTTTCGCCTGTTAGTCTGTCTTATGTTAGTTAAATTCTTAGGCCAGCCACAGAACTTAAGAGGAAAGAAGGAGGTATGTTTCTTTTCCCTTACGTTGTTTTACAGAGAGTAAAGGGACACCTGTCCATTCCCTATAGATACTGCAAGTCACATTTAAGTAAATATCCACTGCCCCGAAGTTCCCTGGGACACACAAGGCGCACAGCAGAGGCCACATTGAACCTGGGGTAAACGAGGAGCTAGAAGGCCAGGATATCAGCCTGGGAAGCATGGCTTTCCAGAAAGGTAGGGACCTTTCTCACTGGAAACCAGCCCTCGGGCTCGGTGTATCAGCTGCTTGCCTGGCTTTGTGTGGACAGCTCTACACTTTAGCCATGTGCAGTGAGGACAGACTCTGGGGGTGGAGGACAGGAAGGAAAGAACTTGCGAGAGATCCTTCCCTGCAGCGGCCCCCATCTGGAACTCCAAAACCTCTTAATGGCCCACTTCAGATACACTACAGATTCCCTGAGCAGACTCTGATTGCTCCCAGATAGCCTTATCACAGCTGAAATTTGGCCAGTTTAGGGCGGTCACGACCTTGGTGGCCACATCCCCAGGCACAGGCAGGGAAAGGAGGCCGACTGGGCCTCATTCCAGGCAGAGCTCTGCAGCTTAGGGCACAATGGGGAAGGACTTTTTTCTGCTCTCCATAGGCCCAGTCTTATTCTTCTTAAATCATGCAAAACTGAAAATGACTTCACACAATCAAGAGCAAGGTGTTCTATTCCAAACCTTGCCATTTCTTGGTTGTGTCTACAAAATCTGCCTTTGCTGCTACCGTGATTTTTTTTTTTTTTTAATGTCATCCTTCACGTGTGTTCACCAGAATAAACCCGAATCTTTGGGAGGCCATTAGCCCCTGAAGATAGTTTGCAGACCCTACATTTCTGCCTGCAGCAATACTCTTTAGTATAGTTTTCCCTGTGAAAAAGACTCCGGCTCCTTTGAAAAATCATTCAGGTTCCACTATTTATTTTCAGCGTGTTTGTGTAAGAGACATCTAGAATGTGAGGGACTGGCAAGTGTATCAAAGCAGCAGGGCCCATGACAGGAGCGCACACCAGCCTCTGATCCTCTGCCTACATTCTGTTCCACGGATGCATCTTTCAAGGGAACCTTCCAGCAATTGTTGAAAAGACGAGCCATTGCTGTAACTGGGACTATGGATGAGGTCTGGACTTTATTTTCTCCCCAAAGAGGACAAAATAAAATCCCTTCACCCACCAAGGTTGGAAGAATCAAACACACACAGTTCAGCTCACGAACATTGTTTTCATTTACTTGAACTAGGGGTAGAGCATTTGACTGCCTTTACTTGAACTACACTGCACACATAAATGACTTACGTTTCGCGAGGTGGGGCCCCCAACATTCCACCTCCAACGATCTGCCTCTTCTGGTAACTGTGCCGTAGTTAACTTTCGACTGCAGAGCGTTGGAAGTTTAACGAAAGCTGAACAGGGACCCTAAGAGCCACAGCCTTGGCCTGAGCCTGAACTGGCGGGGTCTGTCCGAGCTGTTGCTCTTAGAGTTGTTGACATTTTATGCTATCTGTACTCTCTCCCCTACTCTAAAGAAAACGTGTTAGGATTTGAAATACTCTAATTGCCAAGAAAGTTCCGGATTTTCTCCTTTCAAAATAGCAATTGTGCCTTTAGTAAGTTTTATTTGATTTAAAGCTCTTCTTCTGACCTAATACCTTGCCCATGGCCTGGGGGCAGGGGGGACCCAGGGTTGTCGCTGTTGGTTTCCAAATGGCCTTGAATGGAGGGTATGGGTAGAACAGCCCTTCAGCCATGAACAAAGCTGTCCATATCATTTTCCCCCCTTCTGGGTGTCCTTAAGAGAAGCTGCCTGCAAATTACTTACAAAGAGGGCTGCAGGAAAATCCTTTGGGTTCATCTCATGATTACATTTAAAGTTGGGTTTGGTGGGAAGAGTGGGGCTTGGGGAGACCCTCACTCAGCTGTAAAAGCAACCACCTCCAAGTGAATTTCTTGCATACTTCAGCTGGACAATGTTTCAGGAATCCCACTTTCCTGTCGATGCGGTGAGGAGCACCAGTGGGGTTTCAGCTGATGGGAGGCACCAAGGAGCTGGGAGCTGAGGGTGCCCCCAAACCACCTGCCCTTGTGCGTGAGGGAGATTCAGTCACACTTGCAGGAAGCCTTTGAAACCGTGTATGCATAAGAGCACGTGTGCACAATCACGCACACACACTCCAGCTCTTTGAGAGAAGATGGAGACAGAAATGTACATGAATACAAAAGAAGAAAACTCCTTCTTCACCTTGAGAACTTCACAGAGTGGGTCGGACAATGCCACAGAAAGGGTATAAGGTTCTTATATTAGAAGTTCTTATATTAGAAGCAGTTCTTATAAGAAAAGAAAAAGAGAAAGAGAAAACCCACTCCTGGTGACTGTGTACGCTCAAGGGAAAATGTGGTAGGGCTCTCTCAGCCCGCCTGTCCAGACAACCAGACGTTTGCCTGAGAATCTGGGGCCTTCACTGCTAAAGGCTGAGGCCCCTGCCCCCAAAGCCAGCACTGGTGCGAGAGCGCGGGGTGGTACAGTTCAGGTGTGGTCCTGCCTGACTGATGTCAACTGAGACCCGCTCGTGAACTTGAACTCTGCCCATCCCAGGGAGCTTCAGCAGGGAGGGTATCAGACACCCTTTCTCATTGCCCTTTGGAATACAAGCGGTCTTCCAACACAGAGGGAGGATGTGTTGAGATGTAGCGGGGAACCGAAGTCCCGGCCTTTGAGAGCTTATGTTCTAGTAGGAGAGACAGACAATAAACAGAAGAATATATAATCTGATACCATGTTCTACAGCACAGACGGTGTCATAGTTTGGGCCTACTACAGCAAAAATACCATAGACTGGGTGGCTTTAAACTTTTATTTTGCTCATAAGCAACAAGGAGGCTGGAAGACCAAGGTCAGGTGCCTGCCGATTCGGTCTGGGGAGAGCCTGTTCTTGGCTGCTAACCTAGGAATGATTGCTGCAGGCCTAATGTGTGGAGAGATACGCATGCCTTTCAGGAACCAAACGCCCTGTGGATGATGTCCAAGTGGGACCCCTCTCTCTGCATTCCACTCTATGGTAAATCAAGGCCACAAACATACATTGAACACCAGCACTAGCCATATGTACCAAAGTGAATTTAGCCATGAGGTTCTAACACAGTTGTAGCTCACTTTCTGCTAATCATAGAGATGGACATGGGCTTAAATACTGCTCATTAAACACATTGTTTTCTTGTAACCACATGGTGAAGAAGAGAAGTCATTAAATCGTGTGAGTTCCTGATACTTCTCAGTAAAGGATTGCTGAATGAATATCGAACCTTGGATTTTCAACAACTGAGTCTTTCTATTCCAAGACACCTTTCATTAGGTATAAAATCTCTTAAAATTAAAACTGATACAAGAATACTGGACTGGGGGGCGCCTGGGTGGCTCAGTGGGTTAAAGCCTCTGCCTTCGGCTCAGGTCATGATCCCAGGGTCCTGGGCTCGAGCCCCACATCGGGCTCTCTGCTCAGTGGGGAACCTGCTTCCTCCTCTCTCTCTCTCTCTGCCTGCCTCTCTGCCTGCTTGTGATCTCTCTCTGTCAAATAAATAAATAAATAAAATCTTTTAAAAAAAAGCAACAGATAATGAAAAAGTATTTTAAAAATACTGGACTGGTTAAAAAAAGAAGAAAATGAAAAAATAATAATAACAGTGATCACTACAGATCACTCTTAGCCTTCCAATTTGTTATCAAGAGAAATTGTTTTAAGATGGCTCTAGTGATTTCAAAATCTTGCCAACCTCTCATAGTTCTGTTGGACCAAATACCTAGAGTCAACCTTTGACAAAAATCTAGACAGAAGCAGCAGGTATCATTCTTACAGAGGTCATCATGAGAAGGATCTAAGAACAGAGCAAGCAGGCCTAAAGTTCTATTCTGTCTCAGCCAACGTTAACTGAATGGCAATTTGAAAATTTTTGTAAGCAAAGAAAAATTGGCATGCTAATCCACATAACATCAAGTTTATTGGAGGCTACTTTTCAGGAAACGTGGCATTGCCTTGGCCTAAGGACATCTCTTATTAAATTCCTTTTGAAATACTTAAAATCTTTATGTCCAAATACATTTTGTATCTCTGCCAATGTTACCCGCACACGCATGCGCACTGTATACAGGCAGTGTGCTAGGCTCCGAGGGGTCATTTAGATTTGAAGCCTTGTTTTCTATCCTTGAAAAACTCGTCATCCAAGGGGACATGTACACGATTCAACATGGTACCAAGCAGCATGACACAAGGGTGCCAGCAAGTGCTGTAGAGAGCAAAGAGGAATCACACCCAGTGTGTGTGAAAGGAGAAGAGAGCCGCTCAGTCCCCTCCCCAGTCTCTACTGTTCTTGGTTCCCGTATCATATCCCAGTCTCAGGATTATTGGAAAACATGCAAACAGAGGAACAACAAAGGATCAACAAAGAGTGTGGCTAGGTGAGGTCTCAAAGATAGTTTAAAATTTAGCCCAAAACCCCCTCACTTACATAAAACCAGAGCCGCTAGAAAGCAGCCTACAGAACCAGTACCATGTTGGGAGAAAGCTGAAGCAGCCATCACTGTCCTATTACGTCACTTAGTCCACACAACTGCCCCGCAAGCGGAAGTGATGGTGAATTCCATTTTGACCAACTGAACCTCAGAGAGAGGTCTTGGCTTGTCACACACTTGTTACAGGTGGAAGAGGAACCCGAACCAACTCCCACCTCCTCCCAAGCCCATGCTTTATTTACCTCAAAGGTCTGTGCTAAAGTGGGTCTCCAAAGAGATGCCTGCGACGTCCCCATCAATGCAGCTGCCCAAGGACTTCTCTTAAATCCAACTGCGATGGGACATATAATTTTTATTTTTGCCTTGAAATGAGACATTTGAAGTACTCCCAGTTCAGTCACCAACTTGATACACAGGTGTTGTAAGTACATTGATATGTTTGCAACATACACGTCAGAAAAATGAGGAAAATCCTAAGATCCGTCTGGGTCGCACAGCACGGCGTCAGCTTGCAAGATGCCGGTTACTGACTTCTAATCCCACCCTTCCAGCCCGGGCCCTGGGGCTCTGGTGGAGCAGCCAAGACCCTTACCCTTGTCTGCTAGCCGTGCTAGGCTCTGCCAACAGGGGGCGTTAGAGGGCGCCTGAGAGGCCGGGACAGTAGAAGGGCAAGGTCTTGTTTGTCCCCAGACCTGTCCGCGTCCACGGACACAGCCTTCAACCTGGCGGCAGCTGGCACCAGTTTCCAGCTTCGAAAAAAAAAACAATTGGCATTCCCAGAGCCAACCATATTGTGTCCCCCCCGTGGGGTCCCGGACAGCAGGTGCTCCTCTCTGAGCCTGACAGGGCCTTTCCTTCAAGCATCTGGATTCCAACACCCCCAACTTTTTCCCTTTGTTCCTTTGGCCTTAGGGGGTAGTAACTGCCTCAGGTCATCACTAGCTCTGCACTGAAAAGGAGCGGCAGCTCCCTTCAACAGCAGTCACAGCACAGAGTGAGAGAAGCCGGACACAAAAGAGCACATATTGTGTAATCCCATTTGTATGAAGTTCAAAACCAGGCAAAGCTAATCTATGGTGAGAGAGATCACCTGAGAGCTTCTCTTTAATGAGAGCTATCAACAGGATTCTTTCCGTCTCTTGACCTTGATGATGGTTTATTGAGCTCTACATTTAAGATTTGTGTGCTTCCTGTGTGTGGAAAGTGATTCAGTGTGTGTTCCTGACTGAACCCCAGTTGGTTCAGAGAGAGGCCAACTAGCCGACTAGAAAGGCTCCGTAGGTACACCCAAACCTAGTGGCAATAGAAGGAGGAGAGAAATCCTGTGACTTTTCAAAGTAACAGTGCAGAGAAATCAGACAGGCCCCGTAGGGCGTCACAAAGAGTGGTACTGATTTGAGGGTCAGAGAAAGCCAATCCTGTGCAGGTGTCTTACGGAAACTAAAAACACTAAAAATACAGACTAACCCAGATGAAATCGGTTATTGAAACAAAAATAAGGAAAACCTCCTAATGTAGTTCTAAGGATCTATCTGTCTGTATTTGGCATACTTTGTCAATACAAATTATGTATTTCTTTGTAACGGGCAGGTTAAAAGTATCTGAAAAGAAATTTAATTATACGTATATTATAAATACCGATCAGATGCTGCTAGCGCTATGGTATATGTCCTTTATCTCCACACCAACTGGAGAGGGTAAGTGTTGCTGATGCCCTTTCCCAGAGGGCATGCTGACTTTCAGACAGGAAAGTTCACGTTGAAGGCCACACCATCAGTGGTAGAAATGGGTTCTAACTTGGGCCCATCCAACTCCAGAGGAAGTTCTCTAGAACCAGTTACAGCTGAAGTGAGGAGAGCTGACGGCTGCAAACCGGCCCCAGTTTTAAAAAATCAGTCAAGAGTTGAGAACAGAGTCTTGGATGAGATAGCCTCATGTAATAAGTTATTGCTGTTTCAAATGTTCCTGTGATCATTCTGCACACATATGTATACACACACATGTGGTAATTTATATACATGTTACAGATGGCAATCAGTCTTCTACAGCTATTATGTCTACTGAGTAAATAATGTCTTGTGTAGCCTATGATTTTTCCTACATAAAACGACCTACGCTTCAGGATGGTTGAAACTGAGTTGCAACATTTCTGTTTAAAATCCATCTTAAGGCTGCCACCATGCACTTTCCCCCCGTTTTATCATCCCTCATTTAAGAGTGCTTTCTTGAAAACATTAATTTTAAATTTCTTGTTCTTGATTGGAGTCTAGTTCCTTCAGTTTGGGGCATAAATGTGGAAGGCATTCTGAAGATGTAACTGTGAAAAACACAGTGACCCTCACTGCCAACTCCCTCCTTAAAACTGTAAAGTTATCTCAAAGTCCTGTTGTCATGGAGCGCTGGGGTTCTAACAGTCAAAAATACTGAACTTCTTGGATAGGAGTCACTGTTTCTCTAGGGTTTTATTCTCCCATTTCTCGCCGATAAAGGATTCTCTCTGGAAAAACAGAGGGCAAAGAAAAGCAAATGCAAATCATGCACTAAAAAATGTTTACCTAGCGTATCCTTAATTTTCACGAAAAGAGTTAATAATTTCTAACTCTTTGTCATCTCTCCCCAACAACCCCTTCAAAGCACTTGAAGTCCAGTGGCATTCATGTTTTCAATTAAGAGAAAAATTTCAGAAGGCAAAGAAATTTTCTATATAAGTTTTTTGGAATGAATAGGCTGAATGAAAATAGCTGATCTCCGGCTCTTAAAAAAAAAAAAAAAAAAAAAAACACAGAGAGAAAGGGCTAGGGGTAGCAGGGTGGAAATGTCCTCAAGGCTCTAGCATCTGAGAAGGAAAAGAAAAGAAGGATTAAGGTTGAGTGGTGAGGAATGGTGTTCTCATTTGTATGCATGATTTATTCCTCCTTGCAATATTTAGGCTGCTCCTTTTAAAAATGAAAGGGGCTCTAAAAGTTGAACGCAACTGGGCAGGCCTCTGGGAGCCCGCACCCCCCCCCACCGCCCCTCCTACCCGGTTGTTAAAGCCACTGTCCTCCTCCCTGCCTTGAGCTTCCTCCACTCAAGATTATACAGCTTTTTCAGATGCTTTGATTTGTCTCCTGCTCAAGAGGCAAGGGAAAGAAGACGAAATGGGGAAGGGATCATAGGTTTTAAAATCCTAGAAAGTTCCTTTAGCCATTACCACTGATCCATTATTTACTTAGCAGTCCAGGAGAGCGGGCAGGTTCCTGGGCCACTCCTTGTCCATCCTAATGACTGACAGAGTTAGTCGGATGTCTCTGTCTGCCTGTCATAATAATCCCTCTCCCCAAATTCCGACAACCTTCTCCAAGCACATAGCTGGAGCAGAAGTCTGCCGTGGACAGTGTAGGAAAATACACATTACACATTTTAATGGGGCAGCTCTGACCGGGGGAGCCCAGGCTGAGTTAGTGAGAAGCCTGGATGCTCAGGTCCCTTAAACAGAAACAAACATTCCTTTTAAGCATTTGAAAAGCTGAAGCAATGGAAAGCCAGCATGCTGCTCATTCATTTAAATAGCTTTTAAATGAATCACTGCGGGTCTGGGTCCGCATGGTAGCAGACAAATGTGAATTTGCAGGAAACAGAGCCTCTGACGCAGACAGGGAGTCCTGTGAGTGCTGTTACCGGGAGGGGGCCAAACCCTTCCCTGCTCCAAATGTGAGCACCACTGAAACTTTTCTCCACTGTGTCCATTTGCGGACGTCCACGCTACCTTTCCTCGCTAGCTTAGTTCCAAAGGTCATGGTTTCTTCAGTTGATACTTCTGAAGGTAACTGAAACCTGAATATGTACCCAAACAAGGAGAAAGGATCAGCCATGGAATTCGTGAAACTGTGCAGTCTGGAGAAAAACGAGCTCAAGGTAAGTTTAATATAGGAAATATAAGCCAAACATCTAGGAACATAGAAGTGGAGCGCTAGCCTGAAACTGGGAAGACTGCAGAGTAGGTAGGTCAGACCCACGTGCATTTGTCTTAAGGGTCTTCTTGCCACTTTGGATGTTGGTATTATTGTGAAATTGTACCTTTTCTAGCCGCAGCAGGAATGATAGGAGATGCTTAGTTTCCCTGGGGCCCTTAAATGGACAGAAAAGAGCTGGTTAATTTCTTCTTCCTTACAATCAGAGGGTCTGAATTTCTGTCCCACACTGAGAGGTAGAGAAATCCCCAGAACCATCATGGACCAAAAGTTTAGATACAGAAGAAAATGTACAGCAGCAAACTATTATTTTCCAATCTGTAACTGTTCCTTTTAAATTTTTTTTTTTTTTTTTTTTTTCCCCCCAGATGACTTTAAAATATTCCTACAGGCACAAACCACACCTTACAGATTCTGATTTTATGATAGTAAGGAAGGTATCCTTAAACCAGCTGTCTGACCTTTTACACTGACAGCTAAACTTGAGTTTTTACCAAAATTGCAAAGGTCTGAGGGTCCCTCCAGTGATGTTATTTATACTTTTAGAAAGACCAGGTAGCACTCACTAAGTGAAGAACTCATTTATTAAAGTGTACTTATGCTTTAATTGAATTTAATAGCATACAGAAAAGAGAAGCAAGCACTTTCCCTGGTCCTTCCATGTTTAAGAAAAGGCTGTGGAATATGTAACAGAGGGACTCCCGCATCAGGTAAGGGTGGGCTAGATCAGGGATGGTTGAGCTAAGACCAATAGCCAAATCTGGCCCACTGCCTGGTTTTCATGGCCCAAGAGTTCAGAATGGTTTTTACATTTTGAAATTGTTGAGGGGCGGGGAAAAAAGCCAAGTATTTTGTGACACGTAAAAATTTTATGAAATTCAAACATCGGTGTCCGTCAGCAAGGTGTCACTGGAACATGGCAATACTCATTTTTTATGTGTCCCCTATGGCAGCTTTTGTGTGACTGGTAGAGTTGCATGGTTGGTGGAGACCATGTGGCCTGCAAAACCTCAAGTATTTCCTCTCTAGCCCCTTCAGGGCGGGGTGGGGGGGTGGGGTGGGAGGGGTGGGGAGTAGTTGCAGTTTGCCAATCTCTACGCTGAGTGATCTCTGAGGTCCTTTTCACCTCCACATTTCTAGGAATTTTACTTCTTTAGATAACCGAGGATCCTCCCTCAAAGAGAAGGGATGGAACATGCATTAGCCACATAATATAATAATCCCAAAAGACTGTCTCTTTTGTGTTGTCAACACTTCCCATGGAATACATAAAATAATACTCATGCCTAGAATATACATATAAACTTCCCAGGTATTGATTACTGTTAAAGGTAAGCTCTACATTCTAGAGAACAATATTTATCCTTTTTTTGCAATTTTATGATGCTAACAGTCTTAACAAGCCATCGGCAAAGTTACCAAGTAAAATAAAAAATGAAAAAACCCAACTCCCTTGGAATTCATACCATAAAATATTTATTAATAAGTAAAATGATGTCCCCTGCCTTTGTTATTTAAAAAGATTTGACTGCACATCTCTGTTGATAGTGCTTACCAACAATGCTTTCACATCATTCAGTCATGAGAGAGAGGGAGAGGAAGGACAGATAGGGAGAGAATAGGCTAGACAGAGGATGGATGGATGGACGGACGGACGGATGGATGGATAGATAAATAAACTGCAGGTATAAACGTGTGAAAGACCACACTTTACAATATTTTAATTGCAAACTTCAGTTTTGCCAGCAGTTAGAAATTTGCTTGCACATACTTAGACTTATTTAAGTAAACAATACACAGACTCACTTGAATTTCATAATTCAGATCATTAGTAATGAATACAGTGCTTGCTGAGGACTAAGAGAGGAAAACAAAAACTAACTTTGTGGGGGAAGAAAGGCAATATCTCTTTGAAAAGCTTTTCTCTTGACTCAACAGTCCCCACTGCCTGAAAAATAAGCCATTTTGATAACAAGAGTATAAAAAGCCTTATGATTTGCAAAGTAAATTCTATTCGTGGTTTAAATTTCATCCCAAGTCTCAGGTTATGGCTGAGAAGCCAGATGAAGCATCTTTGTAAAGCATTTCTTTGAATTTTTATAGGGAAACAAGAAAATGTTTTATCAGATCTAGGCAGAAATCCTGATCTTCATTTATAACAGTAATTACCTGTGCACGGTACTACGGAGACACGGAGATTCAAAAGCCGAACAGAATGAATGCCAAGCCATACCACGGTAAAATTCAAAGTAACCCGGAGCAGCAGCAGGTGAGAGTTTATGATTTCAATATAAAAACATCTAATTGCTTCTTCTCAGATGTCACTGTGAAGTCAGCAAATTAGAGGGTACTATCGAGAGTGAGATGAACGGTTGTATTACTACACCAGCCGCTCCTTCCAAGCTTAAAATAATCCCAGAGTTCTGTAATGCCATTAGTTAAGTAACTATACAATTTCTTTCGGTCTCTTTTTAATGTAGAAAATCACTTTGTAATAAGATCTCTACACAAGGTAAAAAAGCACAAAATAGACCCCCAAAAAAGCACAAAAATAGACAAAATATATATATCTTTTTACAATGAAATTAAGATGTGCCTGGGAAACACTGAGATCAAGGACTAATCTCAGGGAGTTCCAACTGGCTGTCCTTTCATCATAGTTCTGTTCTTTAGGTCTTCCCCTGAAACTTGGATGCTTATAAGAATCTTCCCCAGGTCAAGGGGAGGGAACAGGTGTTCTGACCTGTGTTTGACCTTTGTCAAAAAACAAAAAAGAAACACTAATAAGGATATAATAAAACCCCTTAGTCTACCCAGTTACAAAACTCCTCTGACAGCCATAATTCCAGGGCACTTAAGGCCTTGATCTGTCACACAACCAAGGGCAACAACACAGTCATCTCCAAGTGATGCTTTTTTCCATCATAAATTGATCATGCACTGGGATGAAACGTACGCAGAAAGGCTAATTCGGGAAGAGGTGTTTTCATACACTTGGGGGCCAAATGAAGTCATCCAAAAGAACGGGGCTGTCTGCACCAGCAAGGTGGGAGAACTTCCTCTTAGAGAATCATTTCCAAGTCCACAGCTTCCCTGGGCTCCTCGGTCTCGTAAAGGGACCCGGCCGGCACCCTGAGTTACACAGTCACAGCTGGGTACATCTTCTGTTCACTGTTAGTGTGCGGGAAGGGGGCCTGGATCTGCCGGTAGCCCGTCTGTAGGCTGTCCAGGAAAGGGGGCACGGGGGTCATAGGCACAGAGTCATGCTGCACCGTGTACCCCACATATGGGGGGTGCAGGTACTGCCCTTGATGGGGCACAATCTGGGTGGCCTGCTGACAGTTCAGCACAGAGAAATTTGTGGGCATATTGACATACACGTTGTTCATGGTCCCCTCGGGCAAGCAACAGTTGGTCTGGGACCTTGTTGGGGGCGCCCGGGCCCCTGAGTTGGCGCTGGAGCTGGAGCTGGCCGCTGTGCTGGACTGGCGGGAGGAGGACCCTCGCGAAGTGCTGCCGCTGGGGATCATGGGGATGGTCTCCATCAAGCGGTTCCCTCCAGGGGCGCGGCTCTGCTGGGGCTCCTGCTTGGGCCGGAGACATCTGCAGCAGCAAGCAGCCACGAGTGACCCCAAGATGATGAAGGCGACAAAAACAGACCCAACGATGAGGAATGGCACGTAGATGGGGACTAAAGGATAAAAAAACACATTGTGAGGATTTACTCTCAGAATGCAGTGAACATCGGTATCTGCCAGTGGGGATCCATAAATGAGCGGCGGCCACACCCACAACTACGGAACTGGTTTCGGGCGCTCCCGTTGCTGGGCAGGTTTGTGCCCTCATTAGCAGCCCACCACACGCACTGTCCTTCTTCGGGTACTTTGGAAAGCAGCTAAGGCCCTACAGGGAGGGCAGATCAACGCCCCCAAAGCAAAACGGTTAACATTCACAGCTAGGCTTGCCAACTGAAACACATGGCTGAGAACAATGTCCAATTTAGCACAAATACGAATGTAAGGTTTTGAGACTTCTAAGGTTCCTATTATAACTCAACCGCCTGAACTGCCCTAACAGATAGTTGTAGGGGCTGCATAGAAGTGAATTATATTATTTAAGAACCTCCCCCCACCCAGAATGATATTCTTTGCAAACCTCCTTTGCCACTTCAGAGCTGTTCTTTTCTTTTTCCACAGGCAAATAAATAAAAAATTGAGGGGCACCTGGGTGGCTCAGTCCATTAAGCATCTGCTTTTGGCTCAGGTCATGATCTCAGGGTCCTGGAACTGAGCCCTAGGTGGGGCTCCCTACTCTGCAGAGAGTCTGCTTCTCCCTCTGCCCTTCCTGCCCCCCGCTTGTGCTCTTTTTCTCACTCTCAAGTAGCTAAAATCTTTAAAAATAAATAAGCAAAAAATTTAAATCCAGCCATGACCATTTTCAAATCTGTCACGACAAAGGTCAAAGAAGGGTAAAAACCAAAACAAAACAATAACAAAAACCCCAGAACACCTCTACTCTCACTTGCCTAGCTGAGCGCTGGACCTTGGGCCCACCGTGTGCGCCAGATGGTGGAAAGGTGAAGTGACTTATGTAGAGAGAAGCTATTCCAGGCCGCAGGTGAGCATGAAGCAAGGTACCAAGAAGAACAAATGTTGGTTGCGACCAGACCCAGGAAGAAGAGCTGTGCTCAAGAAGGCCCCAGGCAGACCCAGGGTGGCTGGGGTGCAGCAGCTACACCTGAACTTAACACTGGGCTCTGTGGGCAGACCTAGAAAGCCTGCAGACCAGAAAGCAGTAGAGCATCATCTTTAACAAGCGAGGTGTATTCTGAAAAATAACATGAAAGTTACAACATGAAATAACATGAAAATAACTTTCCTCTAGTTGATAGTGAGTTCCATTTTTACACATTACTGAAAACAAGCTTCTGGAAGCCATGCGGCTGGCACACTAGGGCTTTTGGAAACTAGACACACTGGCTGATGGGGACAGAGAATGGGGAGAGAGGAGGCTGCAGAATGATTCAGAGCCACTTCTGTGGACTTCCACCCTGTGTCACCAAGAACCAGTTCTTTGATATGCTCCTGCCCATTGCCTTGACTGTTTGATTGGAAAATACAGAAGGACGGGAACTAGGGCTCCCCAGTTCTGGCCAAGCCCAGGGCCAGCGCAGTGATACAGGGTGGCACTTGGGGAAAAAGCCCAGTTCTCCTGCACCTCTGGGGTCAAATTCGTGAAAAACCCTTGGTCTGTCTGCTAGAGCAGCGGCCTAATTACGCTCCTTTCCACAGCTCTGATACTCCCGACGGCAGTTTCTAGAATACAGTGCCACATGGAGACCTGGAAGATCATGCCTTGTGAAGTAAGACATACTTTATAAGGCATTTCATCAAAGGCTGACATCTGAAGATTTCCTAAACCTTCAGTGTTGAAGAAGAAATACTGTATTTATGTGATACCCCTTTCGCAGATGGGAACACTTGCTCCAGAGCCCACAGAGCCTAGTGGGTCTTCAGATGATGGGACTGTTCTAATCACAGGCTAGTAATAATGCACTGGAGCAGTGGGTGCAGGTGATAAATATTTCATTCTCGAAATTAAGATACCAGCCCTAAATAGGTTATTAGGATGTAAATAAATAAAGGTTAAAAAAAAAAAAGAAAAAGAAAAAGAAAGAACACTCCAAACATTATAGCAGAAACTAAATTAGCTGGAAGCAGGGTAAGTCCACAGAATGAGTTTTGGGGAGAAAGAACTGTTCTTCCAGGATTTTTAATTGGGAGGGTTAATGACCTTCTGCACTCCCATAAATTCTCTTCACTGGCTGATTAGGCATGTGGTCCTTCTTGACTGGAGAAGTGAGAGGAACAGAATTTTTAGGAAAAAAAGGTTTCAAAGTAGAGTGAAGAAGGCACCCACACACAACACACAGACTCACGAGAAGTCGGCCATCTCCTGATTTGTCCAAAATCAACCCAACTATTGAGAGACCACTAATGAGACCAACTTAGATACATCAAGGTAGGGTTCTGTCTTTGGCTCATTTCTCAAGACTCTCGTCAACCACCGTATACCCCTGCAACCATGAGCTGGAGGATGAAGACAGCAGCTTTTCTGGAATTATTACCCTCAGTTCTCCATTCTTCAGATTCAAGGCAGCGGAACAGTAGGAGTAGCTTGCCCATCAAATGCCAGCCTGCAAAGGTAACAGCACTGAAGAGAATTGCAGCTTATCAGGCCCCGGAGACAGTTCTGGAAACTCAGTGCCAAAGCTCAGGTAGCTTAAACCCTGGCTTAGGGTGCTGGTAAAAATCCTCTCCTTCACATAACCAGCTGCAGAAGGAGGAGACGTCCATTCCGTGACCTGTTTGCCATTTAGCCAGGTGCTAAATCCTCCCTCCCATCCACATATTGGGATAGACCCTCAAGGGAGGCCATCTGTGAGGTTTCTGAAGAATGGAGGAAGTGGAACCTATCAAATTCGTTCCTGGATTTGTTTATGTTTCCAGCTCTGGCTTTGGCAACTTGAAAAAATATATAATTTTAAAAAATCAAAGCCGCAAAGAGCAAGCTTGGAACACGGCTCTAATGTCACACCTACTAAGTCTGGCGTGATCAGGAGAACTGTCCAGAAACCGGAGAGGCTTGCAGCCCAGTGTTCAGAGGATGAGAATGCCTGAGGTTTGGCAAAATGCATTACCCACAGGAAGGCCCTGAGGAGGTGCCTGCCTTCTGGGGAGCCTTTATGGATGGAAGCGCCCCCCAGAACACCCTCTGGCTGGGGTCGCGCCCTCACGGCTTTCCGGGGTACCATCAAGACATTCGCCCTTATTACAAGTTAGACCCGCAGAGACAGGAGGTGTGGGAGGAGAAACAAAGGTCCCTGGCCAAGAGGAACGCGGCGCTGTCTGCACCCCACACTGCCTTACGTATGTGGTTTTCTTCATAAAATCCAAGCCAACCCACTCTTCAGGTGACAGATGGGGAAACTGAGGCTCGGGGCGTGAAATGGTGCTCCACTTCGCACGAGTTAACAGCTGGGCCAGGATGCAGACACCACCTCCTGGTCCAAGACCTTTTCCGAAATTCCCGTGCTCCTAATTCCTTTCCCGTCACGCCCCAGCAAAGCTAACCTTCCTCCCGTCTCGCGCCCGGACCCGCCTGCCCTACCTGCCGAGCCGTCTGGGCCGTCTTTGTCCGCCCGGCCGGGCTCGCCGGCGCCCTGCTGGCGGTCGTTGTCGCAGCCGCCCTGGTCCAGGCGCGCCTCGGCGCTGGAGCAGCAGTAGCGCAACGCGCAGCTGCCGCAGCAGATGGTGGCGTCGCCGCCGTCGAAGCGCTCGGGGCACTGGAAGCCGATGCGCCAGACGCCCTGCGCGTCCAGCCAGCCGTGGCAGTACTCGCCGCTGGCCCGCGCCCCCGCCGCCAGCAGCGCGGCCAGCAGCAGCTGTAGGAGCGAAGCGGCGTTCGGAGGGGAGGCGGCGGGCGAGCGGCGTCCGCCCCACATGGCACCACCCTGGGCGCGGGCGGCGCGGCTCCAGGGGGCGCAGAGAGGTCTCCGGGAAGTCGCGGTCCCGGCCACCCGGCTCCCAGGGGTGCGGAAGCCGGGACTTGGACGCCCGAGGGTCCCTTCTGCGGCGCTCTGCAAGCCGCCCTCTGCCGCGACGTCCAGGAGCTGACGACGCCGGGCTGCCGGGGCAGGGGTCCTAAGCCATCCCTCCCTCGGCCGGGCGGCCCGGTCCCTCGTGGGGCTGTCTGGAGAGCGGGCACTCGCTGATAGAACTCTCTGGGCGCAGTCAGAGGGGCCGCGGAGCTGCCGTCCCGCAGCCCCCGGAGGCTTCAGCCGCGACGGGATCCTCCCCGCGCATCCCCGAGGGGACGCTCACTCCCGTAGCCGACCTGAAGCCAGGTCGCTGCCGCGGACTTTAAGCCTCGGCGTCCCGCGCACGAGTCGGGAGAGTCTCCCCTCCTTTATTCCCCTTTCGGGCGGCGAGAAGGGGCCGAGAAGGCGGGCAGCGAGCTCAGGACTCCCGGCAGCAAGTACAGCGGCCGGCCGTGCTCAGCCTCCCCAGCTCGGAACTCGGTCCGCATGGCTCCGGCCGCGCCGCCCGGGCAGCGCTGCCCTGCGCGGGGCTGACGGCCAATCCTCCCAACGCACGCCGCCGTCCGGGACGCGAGCGACGGTCCGGCGCGCCCCCGCCGCCGTCCGGGGAGCCTGGCTGGCCGGCGGCGGCCGCGGCTGCTGCTGGGCGCGGGTCCAGGCGGGCGGCTCGCCCCCGGCTTCCCTACTCTGCCTCTCCGGCTGCAGCTCGCTCCCACGGGCGCCGGGCAGCGTCCGACCGGCTCTCCCTCTCTCCTTGGCCGCCGCTTCCCTCGGGAGGAGGGCACCGATGGGAGCCTCCCACGGAAGTTTCAGTCCTCGGGACTGCGGAGGAAGCCGAGCGCGAACAGTCCCGGCGCCCGGCACCGAGCCAGCTCCGACTGGGCTCGCCGTGGCGCCGCGCGGCACTCTTATTAGGGGCCGGCGGCTCCCGGGACGCGCATGCGCGCTGTGCGCGCTTCCCTCCTCCCAGGGACGCCCGGAGACGCCCGGAGCCCTTCACCTTCCGACGCCCGTGGGGCCGCGGGCCGCCGGCTGGCATGGGCGCGGGAGAAAACAGAACTCAGACGATCTGGGCCTTCCTAACGCAAGAACGGCGATCATGGTTATAAAAGCAAACTAAGCTGGCTTATAGGAGATCCTCGGCGTTCGATTTGATTGTCAAAACTTCCCCAAGGAAGGATTATAATTCCTTCCCGTTTTACAGCCGGTGAAATTGCCACTCAGATTAACTGTCTCTCTCAGCTTCCACCAGCTCGTGCCCTGGCCACGGCTGGTCACAGACCACAAACGTGAATGCTTGTGGAAGGGTTCGCACGCCTGGGCCTGCGTCTGGTGGGCTGTGTCCGGGCTTCCGCCAGGTGGAACAGAGAGACTTCAGGAAAAACATTATAAATTTGGCCACTGTCTAGATGATCTGTGTCGAATTTTCTCTTTCCATATTTGGCCGTGGCGGTTTACTGGGTTTAAGCAGAAAGGTGCCTCCGTTCAACATTTGGCCTTACGGGTGCAGACAGCTGCAGTGAGGAAGAAAACAAGGTTCAGACAGACCCGAAACGCGGCTTTGATGAAGGAGAAATTAATAGCTTCTCCCTTGCGGAAGCTAAAACAACAGGTGCTGATGCTATTAAAGTAGCAGTGATTATTTTTAAAAGAACTAGTGACCCTTCCGACACGGTCTGGAAGTCAGCGGACCTGATATCTCGGCCCAGCCCTACCAGTAAAGAAGTACTGTATTTTGTTGGCCTCGGTTTCCTCCTCTTCGAGGTGGAACCTGGGATGTGATAACCGCTGAAGTCCCTTCCAAGTCCTCGACTGTAGAACACAAGGCTATTGCATTCACGGCAAAGACACTGCTGTTCAAACAACCACTAGAAACTTGTGTATGCCTGGGAAATGCACAGACTCAGACGTGGTTGATACTCTTCCACTCAGCCCAACAAAATGAAATCAAAGGAAAAAAACCTACCCTTTTCTCTACCCCGAAAGAACACCTCATTCTTCTTCTTTTTTTTTTTTTTAAGAACACCTCATTCTTTTCAATAAGCTCTCTCCAAGAATTACGTTTAATTTCATGGATCTTGGGAGGTTATTTTCAACTTCATAAAATTATGAATTTTAAATACACTAGCCACAAATTTTCTTAACCCAATATGTTAACAAGATTTCAGTGTCAAATTATTCATTCAACAAACACATATTACAGTCTTACAGTAAGTATACTGCTCTCTGTTAGGTACTAGGGATTCATGGAGAATCCAGATTCATGGAGAATCACGGACATCCCCTTCAAAGGGAGCTCAAGGTCTCTGGGGCAAAGCAAATTAGACAGAGAGACAGAGAGTTGAATAAACAAAGATGATATAAGTCTGATAAAAGCTGTGACTGGTGGTGACTGAGTCAGTTTAAGCACATAACCTGGGGGTGAGGAGGGTAGGGAGGCCAGAAAAATCATCAGAAGAATGGCATTAAATTAGACCAGAAGAAAGTGAGGGAAGACCCATTTATTTCAGGTTAAGTCATTTTCTTAAAAGATCCTATTAGCTATGTTCACTGAAGGCTTATTCTGTACCCAGCCCTCTGCTCAGGTTTACATGCATAGCCTCATGGAATCCTCGCAACAACCCTATGAAGAAGACAGAGACACTATACTCAGTTTACTAGTGAGAATAATTTGCCCAATCCATGCAGATAGAAATTATCTGGTTGCCTGGACTACACCAAATTCTGGCCCACTCCACCGTACTGCCGGTCCCCACAATCTCCACTGCCATCAGCCTGGGGTTAACTGTGAACTCCACGCCAATCACCAGATGGTTAGGTATCATTATTATCCTATGGCACCATACATTCATTAGGGTGCTGTCTAGAGGGTTAATACCTGATTTTTCTTCCCCCCTTTGGAAAAAAAAGTGAATGAAAAATAATTATACATTTCTCCAGACAGTACCTATACCATACTCTTCTTCCACTATCCTATTATCCTCTTCTCTAAAACACTGACTACTCTTTCTTTATGAAGAAAGCAACATTGAGCATTTTCATATTGGAATTAATTGGGTGGACCCAGTAGTGCCACAGTTCCAACACAATACGTTTTTCCCAAACAGATCACAGTTTAGTCAGTGTTAGTAAACTTGGAAGTGCAGACTTATGAATGAATTCATGGTCTTTTTTATTGTTGTGTTCCTTTGTTCCTTGAAAACTAAGGAATGGCCTGGGCCCCTGGGTGGCTGCGTTGGTTGAGTGAAACCAGCTCTTGGTTTTAGCTCAGGTGGTGATCTCAGGGTCCTGATCTCACAGTCACGAGATGGAGCCCTGTGTTGGGCTCCGTGCTCCGCTAGGAGTCTGCTTGTGATAATTTTTCCCATTCCCTCTCCCTCCCGCTCTTCTCCTCCCCCACCCATTCGTGCTCTATTGCTCTCTCTCTCTCTCTCTCTCTCTCTCAAATAAATAAGGGAAATCTTTAAAAAAAAAAAAAATTAAGGACAGGCCTGTTTCATAGTTACTTCTTATGGTGGTTGATTGTCCTCAAGGCTCAGATCCTTTAAATCACTCTGTGCTCCTCTGGCTTGTTTTTACTTTTAATTTCTGTCTCTAGTATGTCATATTAAAATTTTATAAAATAAGATGCCAAATACTTATTGAGCTTCTCTATAGGAGGTACTACTGGGAGATATTAAGTTGGTCTTGTTCCTTCCATAAGAAATAAAAAGAAATTTCCTCACTGTCCTTAACAGACAGCCTAAACTAATTTTACTAGTCGCTTCTGAGAAACTATAACTAGAAATTATAACATACAGGTAGTAGTAATAATAGTTTATTATAATCCAAACTAAATGTCAGGCAGTCTGCCAAAACATATTTAAACACATATGAAAGAGTGCCCTCTTCCCTTTCAAAAAGCTTAATTCTATAGACATTCACTGCGAACGTACATTTTCAGGTAATTTTGTCTTTCAATCTGCCTGTGACTATGAATAAAATGCAATTGATTTAAATGCAAACTGCTGACATAGCTTCAAAAGTACAAGTAGAAAGTCCTCTAACTAAAGCAATGATTACTTATACCTTTACTAACTGGAGTTGACACAAATCATATGGAGGTAATCATATTTCACTTGGCTAGCAGTTCTAAACGAGGCAAGATCTCCAGTGTTGTTCTGCAAGCTTCAGTAAGAGCAGAAGGTTCTTACCATCTGTACGCCAATCAGCAGTCTGTTTAGGAAGAATGGCTTTCACTGGGTTCATTCATTTTTTTTTTTCCTTCCTCTTTTATAAATAGGAGTAGTATTGAAAATTCACATTTGGTTGGCCAGAAGTTCTTTTAAGTTAAAGTGTTTGTGTTAACAAATGAGACCTCAAACCCAAACAAATATGCTAATTTACATTTCTTTTAATTTTGCCTCGTGGTTACCTAACCTCATCTGAAAATAAAAATGGTCATAAAATTTTGAAAAAAAAAAAAACTTTCTTGTTGCTTTTAAATTTCTCATCTTTCATCCTCCTATTTTTTTCCCTTGTAATTAATATACTTTTAGCAAAGTAATTTCCGTCTTTTAAATTCTTTTTTTTTCCTTGCGGCGCCTGGGTGGCTCAGTCAGTTAAGTGACAGACTCTTAATTTTGGCTCAGGTCATGATCTCAGGATTGTGAGATTGAGCCCCGCCTCCTGTCCTGCACTGGGGCTCCAGGCTTAATGATGAGTCAGCTTCTTTCCCTCTCTCTCTCTCTTTCTCTCTCTGCCCCCACACCTGCTCGTGCATGCACACTCTCTCTCTCTCAAATAAATAAATAAATAAATCTTAAAAAACTTTTTTCTCATCTCACATTGACCTTAAACATTTGACACACTTCTCTCCCTCCCCCACCCTCACCCCTAACTCCACAGTTTTAATGAACCATTTTTTAATGTCGATCTTGATGTTTACTATTGTTCGATTTTCTTTTTGGTAATATAGAGTTACAAGCCAGCCAGGACTTCTTGCAGGAAAGCTGGAATATCTAGAAGGGTGGCATAAACAAAATCAACCTGGCATTAAAAGCGCACAGCAAATATCTGCGAGTCACATAACATAACTGGTTCATATAGTATCCAGAGTCCATATACAAATCAACAACAAAAAGACAAACCATCCAATTAAAAAACAGGCAAAGGGTTTGAATAGACATTTCTCCAACAACCAACGAACATATAAAGGGATACTCAACATCGTTAGTCATTAGGGAAATGCACATTAAAATCACAATGAGGGCGCCTGGGTGGCTCAGTGGGTTAAGCCTCTGCCTTCAGCTCAGGTCATGATCTCAGGGTCCTGGGATCGAGGCCCGCATCGAGCTCTCTGCTCAGCGGGGAGCCTGCTTTCTCCTCTATCTCTCTATGCCTGCCTCTCTGCATACTTGTGATCTCTCTCTCTCTCTGTTTCAAATAAATAAATAAAATCTTTAAAAAAAAAAAAATCACAATGAGATACTGTGTCACACCTGTTAGGAAGGCAATAATAAAAATAATAATAAGAAGAAAATAATAAGAATTGGTGAGGATATGGAGATATGGGAACACTTGCACATTGCTAGTGGAAATATAAAATGGTGCAACCACTGTACAAAACAGCTTGGCATGGGGTGCCAGGGTGGTTCAGTTGGTCGAGTAACTGCCTTTGGCTCAGGTCATGATCTCTGGGATTGAGGCCCATGTATCGGGCTCCTTGCTCCGTGGGGAGTCTGCTTCTCCCTCTGCCTCTGCCTGCCACTCTGCCTGCCTGAGCGCGCTCTCTCTCAAACAAATAAATACATAAATAAAATCTTAAAACAAACAAACAATGAAACGTATCTAAATTTTAAAGCCATTCTGAGTATCAAAGCGTGGATATAAAATACCTGGTGAGATTAGACTAAAAAAAAAACTGGTGCTTGGGAGAAATCCTTGGATGGTGAGTGAGTTCAGAGGGAGGGCATTCCTAACTAGAGCCTCCCCCTGCCCCACCTGCACAGACCTTCCTTGGAGACTGAGGGTGAGAGATGTTTTGCAATGAGAGAGGATACAAGAAAAGAACAGGTTCTTTCTGGATGTCATCATGTGAAAATCAACATGTAAGCCATGCACCCAGTTGTGCCAGCAGCTTTCGCCCATAGCCAGAGAAGCTCCATTGTGCCCCCATCGGTGGTCTTGGCTTTGCCATCAGTGCCTGGTTTGGTCTGGGCAGTGTCATTGCCAGCACCTTCTGCGGGCACTAGGGATATCACTCTGTCCTCAGCATAGGAGGTGGCACCACTGAGAGCTAGAGGTGCCTCAAGGAAACTGCACCAGCCTGTGGGCACCAGAAGAATGAGTTTGGAAGGGGACAATCTGGAGGGATTCTCACAACTAAGAGGAATTTCTGGGTGGGGTGGGGCTCCTCCCCGCAGAGCAAGAGAGGGTAGGGAAATGTCTAATCTCGGTATGTAGTAAGGAATTATATTGTTTCACATCCAGGCTAAGAAACTAGATTCAAGGAATAAATAATATATATACATATATATAAATAATAATCTTATTATTTATGAAAATAATTCAGAAGACAGGTTCCTTGGGATTTCATATTATTAAGATCATCGTTTTTACGACCTGGTCATAGGGGAAAAAAATGTCCATTTATCCTGGGTGTTCAGATTTGATGTAAATAGGAATCTCCTTCATCAAAGCTCCCTCACCAGTCTCCTGGTAAAAACATAAAAAGATAAAAGGACTATTGTGCTGCTTATTTTAGCAGAAGCGGAATGATGGAATTCACAGCGCAGCCTCCCAGTAATTACCCCTGTCCAAAGACTTTAACTTTTCTAAACCAAGCCCTCCCCCATTTTATGGTTTCAACCTTCTTTTTGTACCTTTTGGATTAGTAAGAGATTTTCTTTGGCTTTTGCAAGAAGTCAATCTCTCAGGAAACAATTGAATTAAACTTCATATTTGTTTAAAAGTCCTTGGGTAGTGCCTCACATCTGCATTTCCTCAAAATGTCTCCACTGAAAGAATAAAGAAAGAACGTCTGCACTGTGCAGTATTCAAATGAGCAGAAAAATGTGTAATGAGTTCCATCTCCTAAAAATGATAGCGTCCTGATAACACCCTAAGACTTGTTAAGTATTTCAGGCCACTTCACAGTTTTATCACATTCAGATACTTCTTGCTTGATATGGTAAGTTCTTATACAATGTTCTTCTACAAAGTTCTTATACAATGTAACAGTTATCTGGAGGGTCTCCAGGTTACTAGTGTTCATTACTTAATTAAAAGGAAAGGGGTTTTTTGTTTGTTTGTTTTTTTCTCAAATGTTTTCATGTTAGGAAATATGCTTAAACAGCTCCAAGACTGAAGCCCAATCAGTTAATAACTACTGTTTATTGAGCGTCTGGTATGTGCCACAGGTATTGTGCTAAATTCTTTGATATTGTTATAGTGTCTCCTTTAATGAATGTTATTAATAAGCTAAAAAAAGGTTTAAATTCATCCACTTTTCTAAATTTCCTAATGACTTAAAAAAAGAAAGCCTATGCAGAATGTCATCCAATTAATTTTAATATAAGCTCTGCTAGTATTTCTTTCCCAGCTTTTATTTTCAATGAACCCGCTTCTAATGTTACACAAATGAGATGAATTGTCTCAGAAAAAATACACAAATCACTGGCATTCTTAATTTGCTACCAATTTCCTTTCTGGCGCATGGTGGTTTGATTTTATAAGGTGCACATATTTTTAGTTATTTTATTTCTGGAAGTAGGTCAGTTTACTTTGGAGATACGAGGCCGGGAAGAAAATATTAGAAAAATAGAAAGTAGAAAAGTACAGGAAGGTCTGAGATGATGAGGATATCATGCCTAAGGAAAATAAGGTGAAGGAGGTTGTTTCAAAAACCCTTCAGGGTGCAGGATTATTTCAGGAGCGCTCTTAGCCCCCCAGGACAGAGAATACCAACGTGGGGGAAGTGGAGTCACATTACAGAACATGATTTTTAAAGAGCACGCTCTTAAAAAAAAAAAAGCAAAAAAGCACTCTCTAACCAGTATGGATGAAGAAGCCGTAATGTGGATGATGAAGGAAGTAATGGAAACTCCCAACCCCTAGTTCTCTAGGAACCTGCTCACTAAACTGGAGCCTTGGAAGGAGGAGTGTCTCAGGAAAACTGTGCCAATGGACACAGCCAGGACTAGTTAAATTCTTGAGATTCCTTACTAGTATTCCTTGAATCATCCCATGCCACATAAAACTTTTAGGCTTGTGATAAAGGAGACAGCAAACAAGGTTCATATTTGTTCTTTTCACATTGATCAAACTTCCTGACTTCCTCAAGCAAATAAAATATTTTAAAACGAGACAAGATTATTGCCTCTATTCATGGATCTTGTATGCCCTTCCAATAATATTTTAACATTCTGGAATAATATGCACTTTAGTGCTTCTGAGCAGGAGGGAAGGGAGAGTGGGAGGTGACTTGCTACCTTCAGGTTACCCTGACACCTGGTCTGGTCTCTGGAAGTCACACAGTTCCAACTCCTGCACACTCAAAAGCCATCCAGAGTGAGTTTCAGATGTAGGCAATTTACATTTATAGAGTGGGTCAAGCAAATTCGACAGTTTAAGTGAGCACTGAATGAATAGGAACATAAATATGTTGGGGCCAATAAATGGTCATATTTATAGAGTGCAGTAAAACCTGTATCTCTCACTCCACTTGGAGAAATCCTGCCAACTGGATTGAATGCGTGGTCATAATATTGAGTGCTAAAACCACAGGAGAGGTGAACTCAGCTCTTTAAATCGAACTTTCAACTTCTGTAGTACTATTTCAGATGCACTTGAATATTCAATATCCTCTGGGTAGAGAATGAAAAATAAGTGCTAAGACACAAGGCAACAAGCAAAAAAAAAAACAAAACAAAAACAAAAACAAAAAAAAAACCAAACAAACAAGCAAAAAACAAGCCAAACAAAACAAAAACAAAAACTCTTCCTTTTAAACTCATTTCCAGAATCTATAGGAGGCTGCCAAACTCTGACCAGTTTGGGGGAAAATATAATCCACATGTTGCTTGATAGGAAGAGAAGAATTAAGCCAGCCTCCAAGTAATTAAAAAAAAAGAAAAGAAAAGAAACTGGGTAAATGGTTCCAAGAAACAACGCTCACTGCTGTTTTCTTCATTATGGTGGGTCCTGTTTTGATAATGTTGGAGGAGACGCTGAAGATCAGGGCTTGGTTTACTTTGAAGTCTAAGTGTTGGAATAGATGGAGCCTCCCAAATATAAGGAGCACAGCCCCCCCAACCCCCACTTGTTGCATTCCGGTGCAAGACGCAGGGTACCCTGACACACGCTAAAATTGCAGGGGCTGAGTCATGAATACAGAGCAAGCTCACCAATCCGAAGAGTCTTTCTAAAGCCCAGGCAGAGAAGCCCGATAGCAGTCTCCTCACCCTTTCCATGTGTCACAGAAAGTGAACACTGCCTCCCCATGGACGTATTTTGACACTATTTGCCATGTCTCCTGCTCACTGGGGATTCCAAGATACCTAGGATAATGAAAACTTTGTATTCTGATAATTGACCTATCAAATCTTTCAACTTCTTAACTAATGTTCATTGTGTTTAATTTCACAATTGGCTGTAGATGTTGGTGAACTCTGGTATTTGACTGTTTTTCTCCCTAAGAGGTAGGATCAGGCAATGTAAGAGTTGTTGTTTTTAACCAGATGATAAAATCATGCCATGTCCACTCGACTGAATAAACTATGAAATCTGGGGTGGGGCTGTTTGTTTCTACTTTTTTTTTTTTTTAAGATTTTATTTATTTATTTGTCAGAGAGAGACAGAGAGTACACACAAACAAGCAGAGTGGCAGTCAGAGGCAGCGAGAGAAGCAGGCTCCCTGCCAAGCAAGTAGCCCAATGGGGGACTCCATGCCAGGACGCTGGGATCATGACCCGAGCCGAAGGCAGCGGCTTAACCAACTGAGCCATGACAGCTGGGTGGCTCAGTTGGTTAAGCCACTGCCTTCGGCTCGGGTCATGATCCCAAGATCCTGGGATGGAGTCCCGCATCGGGGTCCCTGTTTGGCAAGGATCCTGCTTTTCTCACTGCCTTTGCCTGTTTCTACTTTTGACTTGCAAGTAATTTCAGACTTGGAACAAGGGTCACCAGGAGACGACTCATATCGAGAACTCCCAGGTACCCCTTCACCATATTCGCCAATTGTTAACATTTGGGAAATCTGTCTTATTTCCAAACAATGACTCCTAAAAATGGCTTAACACTGCTGCTTTTGATTTGGGACTATCTGTCCTACAGACATGTAGACAAAAGCACCAAGTACTAATTGTACCTTGCTTGTTAGAACAAAACCCAAACAATTCTCTGATGTTGGTCTTTGATTTATACGTTTTCCCCCGTGTCAACAAATTATTAAATCTAAATCACATGCTTGTTAAAACACGCTTATTTGGGTAGCCCGCCCCTAACAGCTTGCCTAACTTTACACGTATCTCGATGCTAAACTTTGGGCTCTAAGAGTCACAGTGAAGAGTATTATTTCAAGCCTTTCAATACAGAGGAAAATCTATGACTGTCGTAAACTTCCCAGGGTTTCCTGTCTTTGGCTCTTGCACTCCATCTTCTGGCTAAAAGTTGGCTGTGCGACAGTTGAGTTGAACACACCAAGGGTTATTACAATCAATTGCCTATTACAGAGCCTCTGTGGCACAGGATTAAAACAAAACATTGTGCCAGCGAAAATGGACTGAATCCTCAGGAAAAAAAGAGCAATACATAAGAAAGGAGCTGACTACAGGCTGAAATGGTACCCTGCTTACCTGGGATGCCAATCCCAGAAACCCACTCCGGGGCTTCATGACCACTGGGTAATGAAGGTAGGGGAGGACAGATAAAGTTTGGGAGGCGAGGCATGGGGAGCAATCAGCTGATCATTATGACTTTACTTTAAATTTTAGGTAACTTTTGTCCAAGCCATTGCTCTGAAATATAAGCCCTTTGAAGGCAAGGACCGAGTCCAATTTACTTCTGCATCACCTATAGACTGTAGACTTTCTTGTGGGATGAGTGGAGAATGAGAAAACAATTTCTTTGCTTTTGTTTAACACATGCAGGCATGCTGTTGAAGTTTTAATCTGAAACACAAATATTAAAGTAATAGATTATTATAGTATACAGTAGCAAAATCTCTAGGAAATAATAGCTTTTCTGTAGCCAAAGTTGTATACATGTATTTAGTCTTTTTTTTTTCAATTTCAATCCAACTTATTTGCAGAAACTGATTATCTCCTTAGAATCTTAATATTCTTGACTTGGAATGGGCTATTACCTTCAAAATCAATAAGCTATCCGTTTGGTTTTGAAACACTATCATAGATAATTCTACAGATCCCATCCACAGATCCCATACCCTTTGAAAGCCTGTTCTGGATTTAATCACATTTGCAACACAGCCTTAAAACAGGCAAAATAATTGTTGTAATGCCATAGTACTGTCATAGTAGCATGAAACTTGGAGGTATTGGCTAACTGAGGCAACTTGGAGACAGCCTTTTATGCAACATTAAATTAAAATCTCCAAGGGACCAGATCTCTTTTGCACAAACATCCCCCATTCTTAACTTCATGTCTGCTTTGGTTCATGAAGGCTTGCTCATAAGTTTTCCTTGGGGCCAAAATACAATGCAATAGTATAGTTCTAATAAAAGGCACAAATAATGGAAAATAATATCTGTCATTTATTGAAGACCTACTGTGTGCCATAGATTGTTTGTATATGTTGTCTCATTTAATCTCCCAAAACCCCATTTGGGAACAGTTAGACACAGAGCTCAGCTTTGGCCTCCATGTCCAGCTGAAATCTACCATTTGCCTCTGGTGTCAGCTCCAGAAGCCTGCTTCAACAGTCTTTCCAGTATCCCTGAACATGTAGGATTGGTTGTATCTTCTTGGATAGGCCATCATCATATCTAATTATTATAACATGTTTGTAGAAAAGCAAACATGGTGTGACATTTGGATGAGCTGTGAATATTGAAATACAGTGTTTACTCTCAACTATAGGTAAGTGTTTCTACATGAAACTTGACTGAAAATCACTTTTGTGTGTTTAGAGTTTGGAATTCTATCAGTGAGTTGAAGTATAAAACTATATTTACTATAGTAAGACTATGTTGAGTATGGAAATCATCAAGATTATGTAAAAGAAAGTATGTTAACTTCAAGATACATTCTTTTTTGAGTCAACAAATGTTCATGAAAATTGAAATGATAATACAAGGCAGAATAATGATTATCAATTATATCATAATTGTAGACTTGGTAGAATTGTTTTTGTGTACTAGCATTCTTAATATTAAATAAAGTGACAAGTAAGAACTGTATTTCTTTTTTCTTTTTTTAAAATTCTATGTAAGCCATGATCCTTTTAAGGAAAAATACTACTTAGAAATCCTTCAACTTTATTATGGATGCCCTAAAATCAGCATGTTAACTTTGCCATTAAAAATTTCACAGGAAAAACTCCCAAATCACTCTACAGCACCATCCAGGATAAATCATCTCTGACCTAGACATAATAAAAACTAAAGGAAGAAGAACAGAATATTTACTTAAAAATGAACTGCTCAAATACTTTGCTTCTCTACCAATCAAAGGTAAAAATGGTTTCTATCTAGTATTGAAAATGTAGGTAGCTAAGGGCACCTAGGTGGCTCAGTCAGTTAAAAGTCTGCCTTCAGGGTCCTGGGATCAAGCCCCACATTGGGGTCCCTGCTCAATGGAGAGCCTGCTTCTCCCTCTCCCTCTGTACCTACCCTCTGCTGGGGACTGGAGCAAGGAGGAGGGGTCAGACGGGATAGCTTCTGCAGGTGGGGCAAGGGAATTCAACCGTTGCCCGCATAGTTTGCCAAGGTTAGTTAGATGATAGACGACGGTACCAGAAGTCCAAAGATGGCCTGGGCAGGTGGATAAAGAGGGCAGGGAGTTTGATCTGGGGTGAAAACAGAAGCGAACTGAACATCTGTCATTTGTCTCCTATTCGTTACATGATACGTCCTAGCTGCTCTCACCACCTGAGCTGACACTTCCCCAACCAAAGAAGGCAGAACTTCAGAATCTCTGGAGGGGGTGGGTATAAAACTCATTGTTATAAGAACATTGACAATTTTGGAAAATGAAACAAACACATCATTTTTGAAATTTTCCAGTATCATTCAAGAAAGGACAGAAAATTTATTTTTAATCCTAGGATATATGTGATTCAAAATGTCAAATACTACTGATCCTAAAACACCTCTTATGAATGCATCCAGGTAACTAATATAGAAAGCCGCATAATGTCTGTCATTTGCATTTTGTTTCAGGTACTCATGGGATTATTTTCCTAGTAAGTATTTTCCAAGAAATATCTCCTATTCCATGTGTAAGACTACCGCATTTTCCCCCCTAAAGCAACTTTTGAACATTCTAATATTCTGAAGTAGAAGAATGCTGCTTGTTATAGGAGACAATATATGCCCGGACCTCAGCTACTGCTTTGGAAGTAAATTACATGAAACAAATACTAATCTATTGGCCCAGATATTTTATTTTCAGTTAATATGTAGCCACATAGATTTTTCCACAGGGCAGGAAGGTGGGGGGAAAAGCAAGATTCATAATAGGAAAATATATAAACTATGAAAAAACATAATTACAGGTCTCCCGGGGGGAAAGCTACAAACATAGCATTGGAGGAAAGTACGCTCTTTCCTCATAAACTAGGCGACTGAGCTGCCCAGAGGGAAACAAAAAGTCTCTCATGCCCCCTGGTGTCTTCTGCTGGGACTTGCAGTGTTCCAGAGTTCTGATTCAATCGCTCAGGAGAAAAGAGTCCTGTAGATTTTTTCCTAACTCAGAACAATTCACATCACAGTAGATGAATTCTGATTCCCTGTTTTTATTTATGTGAGACTTTATTAGTCATAAAAGTAATTCAAATATCTATCTAAATACGAGAAACAGGAAGGCCGGTGTTCGCTGATGACTGTTACTGAATTTACTCCAGCTGTAAAATGGGGATAATCAAGAATGCTAAGAGCATGAGGTCCTCACTGAACACATGTCTGAAGTAATTACTTGCAGGGGACAGGGACAAAGATTGAATGCCTATAAAAAGCAGCAGAGTTTGGTAAACAAAGGGACCACAGACAAGGAGGAAAATCAAAACCACAGGAGGAGAACCCAAGTTAGGAATTTTGTGGGAAGTACATAGATTAGACCATGGGAGGAAGAAAAATATGAATGGATTGGAATTTTGAATGTTGTTCCAATCTAATTTGGATCTAAGATAGACAATCAAGTAAGCATCTATCAAAACAAAACAAAAGGCTATGGGGGGTGGGGAAAGAAATCCCATTTCAGAGAAATAATCAAAATAATGTGATCAAACAAGTGAAGAAAGTGGTTGATATACATTTGCTCCTACCAGTTGTACTAGAAGCTTCACACATTTGTTTAACACTTTTAAATATCTAAAGAACATGAACAAATTACAGACCAGACAACAGACTTTGGAAAAGTATTTTTCACGCATGTGATTTCTGGCGGGAGGAGGAAATAAAACACATGGCTCGGTGACTCTATTGGTTTACCTGTTGCCTTGAAAGCCAAATCTCCTGCACAGTGATTCCAGACACAAGAATGCTCTTTTTGAGTTTTTCATTATCCAAGTTTCTGGGGAAAGGGTTTCTAGGGCATGGCTATCTACACTCTCATCTCAGGAAGATCTGCCTGGACTTCTATCTAAGTAGCTGGTTAAACTGGTGAAAAGCAAAACACACGGAGGTGTGACTAATTTGTGGGTCTGTGTTTGAAGTCCCTGCACGTGCTCTCTGCATATAGCGATACAAGCTGAAGGTGGGTCCCTATGGGCACCGGTTTGCACTCCCAGCGTGCATAAGAATCACCTGGAGACCTTGAATAAACAGATCAGGGAGGAGTCAACCGCCAGAGTCGGATTCCTTACCTCTGGGGTGGGGCTAAGAACTTGGCGTTTCTGACAAGTTCCCTGTCCATGCTGGAGCCCGCCCTGAGAATCGCTGCGTGGGGCAGTTTTTGAGGAGCTGTTTGGATGAGCGAGGAAGGAGAAGGTTGGATGTGTCCAGAACATCCCCCGTGACGCTTCATCTCCCTTTGAGCTCTGAGGCAACGCTCTGCACAGAGCTGCCAGGAACAAACGGTGTGCAACGGGGTTCTCGGGCACTTTCCTCTTTAGCAGATTGACGGGCAGCCGCGGCTCATACACCTAAACACACGCAGGCGCCAAAGTCCTCCGCTCACCCCTGGCGCCCCACTGTGGACCTTCCCACCTTTTCAGAGAGCGTGGAGCGAAGACCCCTCTCGGCTCACGGCAACCCTGACCTGTCCCTCTCCACCTGCGTCCCGTCTAAGCCCCTCCCTTCCCCTGCCCCGTGGACCCATGCCCGCCCCGCCCCCCCCCGGCCCTCCTCAGCCCCACAATTGTGCCCCGCCCAAGCCCCGCCCCATCCTCCTCTCCCTACCTGCGCGCCGCGGACCCCACCGGAGCTCCGCCTCGGCGCTGCCCTGCCCCTCCCCCCCGGGCCCCGCCCTGCCCCTCCCCCCCGGGCCCCGCCCTGCCCCTCCCCCCCGGGCCCCGCCCCGGTCCGGCTCCGCCCTCCCTGACACCTGGCGCGGAGAGGAACTCAGGATCTTTAAAAGGAGGCATAACAATGCATCGTAAAACCTTCAGAAGGGAAGGAGATCATTTTTGTGGACCATTTGTTTGTGTGTGTGTGTGTGGCAGTTTTAAGTTATTAGTTTTTAAAATCAGTACTTTTTAATGGAAACAACTTGACCAAAAATCTGTCACAGAATTTTGAGACCCATTAAAACAAAAGTTTAATGAGAGAGAGAGAAAAAAAAAAAAAAAAAGGAGGCGTGGGAGCCACGACCTCTGGCGGCCTGGCAGCAGCTGCGGTAAGGTGTGCTTGCGAGGGCGCAACCTACCCTGAGCTTCGGGGGCGCTTCAGGAGGCTTGCTCCTTCTCCTGGGTGTGGTATTAGGTTTCCCCGGCTGTTGGATGACGGGTAGCCCGAGTGGAGGAAGTCGCGTGAGCTTGAAGGACGCTTCAGCACGAAGGAAATGGTCCTAGATTCTGTGTACACAGAGGACCATCTCCTCAGGTCAACGTCCCTTCTCCCTCCGCCCAGCTCCCGCACACACCGTGGCAGGTGCTGCGCGGGCTCCTACTTGTGGCTTTGGTCCCCAGGTTCAGTGGTTTCCCCACCCCCCTTCTGCACTGAAATGTAGATTCCTAGATGGTAAAACTCCGAGACCCTAGGGATGGCCTCCTTGTTCTGCAGGACACAATTCTTTTTTTATTTTAATTTTAATTTAATTTAATTTTATTTTTAAGATTTTATTTACTTGAGAGAGAGCAAGCTAGAGAGAGCGAGCGGGGGTAGGGGCAGAGGGAGAGGCAAACTCCCCGCTGAGCGGGGAGCCCAATGCGGGACTCAGTTCCCGGACCCCGGGATCAAGACCTGAGACACTCAGAAGGCCCCAGAGACAAAAATTCTTGAAAAGAGTCTTGTGTAAGGGTATCTTCATCAGTTTTTGTTTGCTTTTAGTACTGTTTTAGGTTTTATTTATTCGAGTAATCTCTACGCCCAACGTGGCACAGGAGTGGCACACCCTTCCAACTGAGCCAGCCAGGTGCCCCTGTTTTTAGTTTTCAAAGCATTAGGTATGGCTGGACAAGGTGCCATTAATAGAATCTTTAGGATAACGGGACAAAACCCTGACTGAAGGGATAAAATGAATGCAGGAAAAACCTTATTTGTGTGCCACCGTCTATTTCTTGGTGAATATTGCATTTCATTTTCTTAAGGGTAGGGGCTGGTAATGGACAGAATGCAGGTGTCAGCTAAGGGGATGGAACACAGGAGGGCACGTGTCGCCATGGCTGGCCTGTTTTGTGAGGACATGGACAGAAGACAGGTTCCACCTACTGTCCTATTTCTTAAGAAGCCAATCAACAACAGACAGTCTGAGCAATCAGCCTTGAGAGTTGAAGTCTGGCAAGAGACAGCAGATGTCTTTCCTAAGTTCCTTTCCACGAGGAAGCCTCGAAGAAAGATTTCCTGGGTGGAAATGAGATTTTAACCAAGAGGTTTGGGACACGAAATCTTCTCAACTGATTTACATAGGGTGGTCCACAGCTGGGCTAGTTTTTGCATCAGGAAATCTTTTCTCAAGGAGCCTCAGCCACTGGGAAGGGATAGTTTTTAGGGAATAAGCAAGACTCTGTCAAAGTAAATCATGTATTTAATAATTTTCCCCTAACCAGATAGTGACCTGTATGATGTAAGGTAACTGGCTTTTCATGTTTCCTGCTGTCACCCTAGGGCCTAGCAAAATGTGTCTCATTGTGTCTGCATAATAAATTATTTACTACGAAAACCTGTAAAAGATTGATGAGTCCAGCATTCCTGGAAGGTGCTGGGGGCACCTTCCTTGCTTGTTGGCATTTAGTTCACATTGACTCAATCCTCTCCCACCCTCCCGCTCCCCACCTCTTGCTGGGAGCATGGCCCCTTTTCAGAGATTTCAGTGAGCTGTTTTTGCTGATCATGAATAAGTTCCCTTTCCACTTAAAGTCACTCTGTGTGTGCCGACCCCAAGACAGAAATCAGGCTTTTTCACTTGACTCCCCAAACACTAGTAAGGTAGTAGTACGTTTTAGACATTTACTCAAGATTTTGGGGGTTAAGACAGAAAGTAAGTTAAGACCTCCCTGGAGATGCGGGGCTCCTCTTCACTCTCTTTTCACTCAGCTGTCCCCTAAGCAAGACCATCTACCTACCTCGAGACCGTGGACCAGATTAGATCTCCACCTGAAGCCCCTTCTCCCAGCTGCTTCCCTTATCGCTCCATCTGACTGTTGTAAAAGGCACCTCATACTCAGTGTGTCTTCGGCTAAACCCAAAATAGTAGAGCTATTGCTAGAATGTGCCCAGACCCTCGCAGGCTCTGGCTGTCATGCAATGTTGCAACCATGGCAAAAATTGAGTGGGTTCAGTAAGTTGTGACAAAAGGTAACTCCCCTTCCAATAGGTCCTGTCATTTCTTGGCTTCTGCTTGGCTCACTTCATACATACTTTTTTACAGCATTTTTCCGGAATTTTATATATATATATATATATATATATATATATATATATATATGATCAATATTGGTTAGATTTGTTGTTTTTGTTGTTGTCTGTATTAATAGTGGATACAACTCAGAAGAGTTAGCAAGAACAATCAAGGCCACTGTTGAGATAGACCTTCCTAACTCGAGGATGATTTGTGTGCTCCGGCACATCGGCATGGTGGGCTCATGAGGGTTCTGTGTCTGTAGCTTCACAGCCCTCCTGGGAGCTTTCCCTGTGTAATCTGAAACTTGCCCCCATACACAGAGGGCAGGACACACCAAAGAGGCAGGCCACTCCCCTTGATCAGGGGCAATTTTAATAACAGCACAGGGAACAGACATTTGAAGCCTTTCTTTGGCGGCAGCAAGATGAATGGCTTCCTGCACCTGCCCTCCAAAGTTTAAAAGCTTATAAACAGGCCCTAACTGGGCTCAGTCACGTCCACCATGCAGGTGTTTTCAACATCCCATCACCATCTCAAGGCTCTGCCCTTGGAGCAGCCTCTGGCATTGGGAAAGCCCAGTGGAACCTACATTTCAAGGACACAAGAAGGAGTGAGGAGCCTCTGAGTGCCCCAGTCCAGCTCATGGGCGATCACATTTCCCAACATACTCACATATTCGCGGTTTCCATCTTTATGATCAGAAAAAGCACATAGGGATCAGCACTTCAAACTGCTTACATTAAGGTCAATTTAACAACAGCCATGAGCCTACCGAGACAGGTGAGTTGGGTCAGTTGGTGAAAGAACTTGAATACCATCCTGAAGAGCTTAGACTTAGTATTGCTGAGTAAGAAGGAATGGCATGATCCATCGACCAACAGAGGTATCTTAGGAAACACAGCAGGATAAAAAGTGAATAGGCGGTACCCATAAAAAGAGAGGAAAACGAGATCTTAACAACTTGGCAGTGGAAGGTGAAGGGTTGGTAGTTTAGGTGGGAAGAGACCGTAAGCAAAGAGATGTTTCTGCTCTGTATAAAAAGTGAGTAGGGGGACACCTGGGTGGCTCAGTTGGTTAAACGACTGCCTTCAGCTCAGGTCATGATCCCAGGGTGCTGGGATCGAGTCCCATGTTGGGATCCTTGCTCAGTAAGGAGCCTACTTCTCCCTCTCCCTCTTCTTCTGACAGCACTACCCCTGCTTGTGTTCTCTGTCAAATAAATACTGAAAATAAATTCTTTAAAACAAAAAGTGAATAGGAATGGGGAAGAGTAGAAAAGAGGCTGAAGGAAGTAGGGGGAAAGGAAGAAGGGACCGGACCCCATGGCTGTGATTGGAAACCAGTGTAGAAATTTGTATTTAATCCTAAATGCAGTAGGAAGTCAAAGATTTTAAGCAGAAAAGGGCTGGCTATTCTCAAATAGAAATTTTAAAAGTCTTTTGGAATTCCCATGGCTTATCTGAAAACTTCCCTGATAGCACCTGTATTTTCCACTTACCAAAAATTATTTCCTTAGGTTAAAAGTGCAAGTGGAGTTGTTGTGCTGAAGGTTATATACATATATTTAAAGCATAATTTGTGTATTGAAATAATTTAATCCTTTATTAATTATTGGCTAATGATTATAATGGGTGTTATATTGTGCTACAGTATGCTGATGGTCTGAGACTATTATTTTCCCTATACTAAATGTTCTCGAATAATCATGGCTTTTATTATAAACAGGAACTTGAGAAGAATAGAAAATAAGTTTCTTCGGAGACAAATCCCCTTTCATAAGGGATATCAGTAGATAAGAGTGGATTTGTTACGTAGGCCACAGGGAATGCTTTTAAATGGTGAGATCTGGCTGCACTGTGTGTATCTCAGCAGCAGTCATGACAAGAACCTGTGTCTGAGTTAGGAACTAAGTTTAGCTGCAAGTAACTCAAAGCAGGCAAACAGTGGCTTAACCAAGTTAGTGGCTTTATGGTAGTCAGATCAGGGCTGGTGTATATTTCCAGGATGCTGTTGCAGATTGGACTTCTGTCTTTCTGCTCATTCATTTATAGGATGTGGTTTTTGCCTCACGGTACATCATGCCTGCTGTGACTCCAACATCAGGCCCATGTGGGAATGAAGCAAAGAAGGGTGAGCAGTAAAACACATGTGCCAACTAGGTATGGTCCTCCCTTAAGGGCCTTTCCTGGATTGCCCCCTCCCCAAATCTGCTTTTAGATTGTTTAACCCAAGGTGTATCACATGGACTTCTTCAAAGGAAGCTAGGAAAAGTGGTAAATATAATCAGACTGTGTTAATAGGGCCATAGAAGAGTGATTATTTGTAGACAAGCGGCAATCTCTGCCACAGCCCAGATGTGAGAAGGATGGTGCAGTGACTTTGGCCACAACTCTAGATGAGAAAAGTAAATCAAAATTTAAGTTTATAAATGATAAAGAAATTTTTTATTAGTTACCTATTGCCATACAACAATTTACTCCAAATATTAACAACTTAAAAACCTACAAACATTATCTCCAAGAATCTGTGGGGCAAGAATTCAGGTGTGCTTTAGCTGAATTAAGGTCTCCCTTGAGGTTGCGGTCAAGATGAGCCTCGTTTAGGGCTGCACCCTATCCAAAGGCTCAGTCAGAGGAGGATGGGTCACTCATGTGCTTGTTGTCTGGGTTCAATTCCTCACATACCATCAGATTTAAAGCTGTGTAAGTCCTTGCTGACAGTTGGCTAGAGGCCTCCCTTAACAACCCTCTGACTGACTGGTCCCACAGGATAGCTCACAACATGGCAGCTGGCCTTCATCAGAGCAAGTAAGAGAGAACCAAAAAGATGGCCAGATGAAATCTGGAATCTTGGTCACTTAAGCTCATGACATCCCACATATCTTTGATCATATTCTATTTATTACAAGCAAGGTGCTAGGAGCAGCCTGTACTCAAGGGGGTAAATTTACACAAGTGCATGAATACCAGGAAGCAGGGATGACTGCCTAACACCTTAGGAGCCACCAATCACTGTATCTGTCTTGGGCGAGGATGTATGGACCCCATTTCCTTGAAGAGCTCTGAGGAAGTGACCCAAGAGCAGGACTATTTATTCTCCTCCCTCCTAATGCATTTTCTTCTGCATAGTTGAAATAAGCATTCAGTTTGATACATATCCTTCTTTTTTTGGTCTCATTTTTGATAATCATTTAAAAATTTTCTCTTGGTTACCTATCTTCATAACTTTATATTTTTCCCCACATTTTTATTTAAATTCTAGTTAGTTAATATATAGTATAATATTTGTTTCAGAAGTAGAATATAGTGGATTCATCATAACTTTATATTTTTAAACCTCTATGTTTTTTCCATCAACTTTATTCTCTTGACTCCTATGTTAGGCTGCTCAAGCTGGCATAACCAAATACCACAGACCTGGGTGGCTCAAACCAACAGAAATAAACTTTCTCACAATTGCAGAGGGTGGAAGTCCATAATCAAGGTTCTGTCAGGTTTGGTTTCTGATGAAGTTTTTCCTTCTGGCTTACAGATGGCCACCTCCTCACTGTGTCTTCCCATGACCTCTTCTCTGTGCACAGAGATCTGTGGACTCTTTTCCTCTTAGGAGGACACTAGCCCTATCAGATTAAGACCCCACTCTTCTGAACTCCTTTAAAGTTAATTATCTCCCTAAAAACCCTATCCAGATACAGTCACACCAGGGGTTAAGGTTTCAACATATGAATTTTAAGAAGCAATTCAGTCCATAACACTTCTACTATATAAATGAATGTTTCTGTATTTTTCCCTTTCTATTAACTATATCTTTACTATACCTCACTATTCCAATCTCCTCTTCTATTAACTACACCTTTCCTTTACATTTTCATAGCTATTAATATTTGTGTTCTAAGCATTGTGTGCTTCATTGCAAGTTGGATCTATGCATTGAAAACCAATAAACGGGGGCACCTGGGTGGCTCAGTGGGTTAAGCCTCTGCCTTCAGCTCAGGTCATGATCTCAGGGTCCTGGGATCAAGCCCCAGATTGAGCCCCACATCGGGCTCTCTGCTCAGCAGGGAGCCTGCTTCCTCCTCTCTCTCTGCCTGCCTCTCTGCCTACTCTCTCTGTGTCAAATAAATAAAATCTTAAAAAAAAGAAAACCAATAAACAACATTTATATTCCTTTTATTCTATATGTTCCCTGTTCCCTGCCGAACCAAGTTGTATTCTAGGTTTATCTTTCCTTCTCTACAGTCCTCTGTGTTCAATTTCACTGGCCTTGAGTCTTCCTTAACAAAACTGACAGGCTTTGAGGACAAACATGTTCTCTAGTCTTCTTTCTATCTCTTTCTTTTTATATGCCATCAATTGTTCAAGGTTACACAACTTTTTATTTTCCTTCATATTCAGAGCATAATTTTCTTCTATAGCTTTTGGGTTTTCTGGAGGTTTCTAATTGCCTTTCTTTTTTTCTTAATAGAAGAAGTACATGCCTTTTTCGTGTCTCCAATGTAATCCCCCTTCTCAATCATAGTATCTACTGTATGAAATCCTCGTTAAGGATTCTTTAAGCCTTTATTTTCTGAGTGTTATGACCTCCTGCTCCAATCTGTATCTGCTCTGGGAAAGCTAAAGCTGCATGTCCACCATGTGAGTTTTATCCTTGTTACATAGGAAGATGATATTTTTTTTTTT